>NW_028125910.1:0-400405 GCF_965194825.1 Balaenoptera physalus | reverse complement strand
AACTCTGTAGGATTGTGAATTGCAGTGCCCTGAAACTCCATTTTACAACTCGCTTTTTTGGGAGGTGGCCGCAAAAGCGCAGGATGGCTTCAGACCCTGTTCTGGTTCAGGGGGGCAGGCTGAGCCTGTGGTTAATTCTTCTTCCTGATGGGAAAATAGAGTGGCCTGTGCCTGTCCCAACACCAAGAGCTAGTCTCTCATTGGTTCCCCGTCTTCCCTTTCATCCTCAGGACAAATTGCAACCTGTACGGAACAGGAGGTTAAAGGTGCTGATGCTCCAAGTAGGGAGATTGCTAGTAAAGTGGCTGGAATGGCGAACCTGAGAACAAGGAGATGAGAAATGAGGTGCGTTTTAGAAACCTTTCCCCATCACACGGTGTACCATCTTCTGGGTTTCTAATGCATGTTTTTGATGTAGGAAGATGCCCTTGAACGTGGAGATTAGGGACCCATGCGATGGGTAGCACGCAGTATTACTTTAAAGGGTCTGCGTTTGCTCACCCAACCTCACCAAACCTCTCAGCCCCAAGAGTGTTCCACCCTTATGTCTCATCCAGCTGTGGGTCTAGATATAGTCAATCCAGGATGCATCACAGCCCCTGAACGAATTGTGTAAGAATTTCTCTCTCTTTCACTGTCTTTTGTTTCATGGGTTTTTAAAAGTAATTTCTTTTTATAATGGGGTTTAGCTGCTTTTCACGGCTGTGTTTATGCCGTTTTACACCCACTTGACACACTAACAGAGAAATATCAATACATAGGTTTTAAGATTATTACTAGTCAGATATATTCTTGTGCGGTGAATCGGGCGTGTTGAGTCCAGTTCTCTGAGCAAGGAGTAGGTCTTGTCTATTACATATTGGGTTTATGGAACGGTATCTGAGCTAATTTGAAACTCTTGTTTTATGTATCACCCCACCTCACCTTTCCCGTTAAGCAGCCATAGTGTGTTTTCTGCATGTGTGACTCTGTTCTGTTTTGTAATTCAGTTCAAGTGTAACGGTTTTTACATTCCCTCTATAAGTGACACCTTATGAGAAGTGTCCTTTTCTGTGTGACTTATTTCACTTAGAATCATCGTACCTAAATCCACTCATCATGCTGCTACTTGCCTTTTTACATTGATTTCATGGCAGAGTGATATTCCATTGTACATAAGGACCACAACTTTTTTATCCATTTTTCTCTTTCCTGGGATATTTTAGGTGGAATGAAGTGGAGGTCCTTGTCAACAGAGCAGCCCTAAACTTTGGGGTGCTTGTGTCTTGCTGATTTTAATTTTCCCACTTTATACCCCCATTCGTGGAAGTGCCCTATGCTCTCTAAGCTGTGTTTTTTAGATGTTTCAGGACACACCGTACACTTCTCCAGAGTGGCTGTTGGCAATTTACATCCCGCCCATCAGTGTAGCAAGGCTCCCATTTCTCCATGGCCTGTCCTGCATTTCTGGTTTTGACACTTTTTTCAGCATGGCCCTTTTGACCGATGGGAAGCGAGACTTCTTTGTAGCGCTGATTTGCCTTTCCAGGTTGCTTGGTTGGCCAAAAAGGGCGTATGCGTTTTTTTCCTGAATATATTCAGGAAAAAATGCATACGCCCTTTTTGGCCAAGGGCATTATTGTCAACGTTTTGCCGCTTTTCATGTGCTTTAAAGGCGATTCGAATCTACCTCCTGAAATCTGTTTCCTGCAATTCTGCCTTGATTTCAATTCCTCGTCTTTGCCTTCCCTCAATATATTTGTGGACGAGAGTTATCATTTATAACTCTGTAGGATTGTGAATTGCAGTGCCCTGAAACTCCATTTTACAACTCGCTTTTTTGGGAGGTGGCCGCAAAAGCGCAGGATGGCTTCAGACCCTGTTCTGGTTCAGGGGGGCAGGCTGAGCCTGTGGTTAATTCTTCTTCCTGATGGGAAAATAGAGTGACCTGTGCCTGTCCCAACACCAAGAGCTAGTCTCTCATTGGTTCCCCGTCTTCCCGTTCATCCTCAGGACAAATTGCAACCTGTACGGAACAGGAGGTTAAAGGTGCTGATGCTCCCAAGTAGGGAGATTGCTAGTAAAGTGGCTGGAATGGCGAACCCGAGCACAAGGAGATGAGAAATGAGGTGCGTTTTAGAAACCTTTCCCCATCACACGGTGTACCATCTTCTGGGTTCTCATGCATGTTTTTGATGTAGGAAGATGCCCTTGAACCTGGAGATTAGGGACCCATGCGATGGGTAGCACGCAGTATTACTTTAAAGGGTCTGCGTTTGCTCACCCAACCTCACCATACCTCTCAGCCCCAAGAGTGTCCACCCTTATGTCTCATCCAGCTGTGGGTTTAGATATGGTCAATCCAGGTTGCATGACAGCCCCTGAACGAATTGTGTAAGAATTTCTCTCTCTTTCACTGTCTTTGTTTCATGTGTTTTTAAAAGTAATTTATTTTTATAATGGGGTTTAGCTGCTTTTCACGGTTGTGTTTATGCCGCTTTACACCCACTTGACACACTAACAGAGAGATATCAATACATAGGTTTTAAGATTATTACTAGTCAGATATATTCTTGTGCGTTGAATCAGGCGTGTTGAGTCCAGTTCTCTGAGCAAGGAGTAGGTCTTGTCTATTACATATTGGGTTTATGGAACGGTATCTGAGCTAATTTGAAACTCTTGTTTTATGTATCACCCCACCTCACCTTTCCCGTTAAGCAGCCATAGTGTGTTTTCTGCATGTGTGACTCTGTTCTGTTTTGTAATTCAGTTCAAGTGTAACGGTTTTTACATTCCCTCTATAAGTGACACCTTATGAGAAGTGTCCTTTTCTGTGTGACTTATTTCACTTAGAATCATCGTACCTAAATCCACTCATCATGCTGCTACTTGCCTTTTTACATTGATTTCATGGCAGAGTGATATTCCATTGTACATAAGGACCACAACTTTTTTATCCATTTTTCTCTTTCCTGGGATATTTTAGGTGGAATGAAGTGGAGGTCCTTGTCAACAGAGCAGCCCTAAACTTTGGGGTGCTTGTGTCTTGCTGATTTTTAATTTTCCCACTTTATACCCCCATTCGTGGAAGTGCCCTATGCTCTCTAAGCTGTGTTTTTTAGATGTTTCAGGACACACCGTACACTTCTCCAGAGTGGCTGTTGGCAATTTACATCCCGCCCATCAGTGTAGCAAGGCTCCCATTTCTCCATGGCCTTTCCTGCATTTCTGGTTTTGACACTTTTTTCAGCATGGCCCTTTTGACCGATGGGAAGCGAGACTTCTTTGTAGCGCTGATTTGCCTTTCCAGGTTGCTTGGTTGGCCAAAAAGGGCGTATGCGTTTTTTCCTGAATATATTCAGGAAAAAATGCATACGCCCTTTTTGGCCAAGGGCATTATTGTCAACGTTTTGCCGCTTTTCATGTGCTTTAAAGGCGATTCGAATCTACCTCCTGAAATCTGTTTCCTGCAATTCTGCCTTGATTTCAATTCCTCGTCTTTGCCTTCCCTCAATATATTTGTGGACGAGAGTTATCATTTATAACTCTGTAGGATTGTGAATTGCAGTGCCCTGAAACTCCATTTTACAACTCGCTTTTTTGGGAGGTGGCCGCAAAAGCGCAGGATGGCTTCAGACCCTGTTCTGGTTCAGGGGGGCAGGCTGAGCCTGTGGTTAATTCTTCTTCCTGATGGGAAAATAGAGTGGCCTGTGCCTGTCCCAACACCAAGAGCTAGTCTCTCATTGGTTCCCCGTCTTCCCTTTCATCCTCAGGACAAATTGCAACCTGTACGGAACAGGAGGTTAAAGGTGCTGATGCTCCAAGTAGGGAGATTGCTAGTAAAGTGGCTGGAATGGCGAACCTGAGAACAAGGAGATGAGAAATGAGGTGCGTTTTAGAAACCTTTCCCCATCACACGGTGTACCATCTTCTGGGTTTCTAATGCATGTTTTTGATGTAGGAAGATGCCCTTGAACGTGGAGATTAGGGACCCATGCGATGGGTAGCACGCAGTATTACTTTAAAGGGTCTGCGTTTGCTCACCCAACCTCACCAAACCTCTCAGCCCCAAGAGTGTCCACCCTTATGTCTCATCCAGCTGTGGGTCTAGATATAGTCAATCCAGGATGCATCACAGCCCCTGAACGAATTGTGTAAGAATTTCTCTCTCTTTCACTGTCTTTGTTTCATGGGTTTTTAAAAGTAATTTCTTTTTATAATGGGGTTTAGCTGCTTTTCACGGCTGTGTTTATGCCGTTTTACACCCACTTGACACACTAACAGAGAAATATCAATACATAGGTTTTAAGATTATTACTAGTCAGATATATTCTTGTGCGGTGAATCGGGCGTGTTGAGTCCAGTTCTCTGAGCAAGGAGTAGGTCTTGTCTATTACATATTGGGTTTATGGAACGGTATCTGAGCTAATTTGAAACTCTTGTTTTATGTATCACCCCACCTCACCTTTCCCGTTAAGCAGCCATAGTGTGTTTTCTGCATGTGTGACTCTGTTCTGTTTTGTAATTCAGTTCAAGTGTAACGGTTTTTACATTCCCTCTATAAGTGACACCTTATGAGAAGTGTCCTTTTCTGTGTGACTTATTTCACTTAGAATCATCGTACCTAAATCCACTCATCATGCTGCTACTTGCCTTTTTACATTGATTTCATGGCAGAGTGATATTCCATTGTACATAAGGACCACAACTTTTTTATCCATTTTTCTCTTTCCTGGGATATTTTAGGTGGAATGAAGTGGAGGTCCTTGTCAACAGAGCAGCCCTAAACTTTGGGGTGCTTGTGTCTTGCTGATTTTTAATTTTCCCACTTTATACCCCCATTCGTGGAAGTGCCCTATGCTCTCTAAGCTGTGTTTTTTAGATGTTTCAGGACACACCGTACACTTCTCCAGAGTGGCTGTTGGCAATTTACATCCCGCCCATCAGTGTAGCAAGGCTCCCATTTCTCCATGGCCTGTCCTGCATTTCTGGTTTTGACACTTTTTTCAGCATGGCCCTTTTGACCGATGGGAAGCGAGACTTCTTTGTAGCGCTGATTTGCCTTTCCAGGTTGCTTGGTTGGCCAAAAAGGGCGTATGCGTTTTTTCCTGAATATATTCAGGAAAAAATGCATACGCCCTTTTTGGCCAAGGGCATTATTGTCAACGTTTTGCCGCTTTTCATGTGCTTTAAAGGCGATTCGAATCTACCTCCTGAAATCTGTTTCCTGCAATTCTGCCTTGATTTCAATTCCTCGTCTTTGCCTTCCCTCAATATATTTGTGGACGAGAGTTATCATTTATAACTCTGTAGGATTGTGAATTGCAGTGCCCTGAAACTCCATTTTACAACTCGCTTTTTTGGGAGGTGGCCGCAAAAGCGCAGGATGGCTTCAGACCCTGTTCTGGTTCAGGGGGGCAGGCTGAGCCTGTGGTTAATTCTTCTTCCTGATGGGAAAATAGAGTGACCTGTGCCTGTCCCAACACCAAGAGCTAGTCTCTCATTGGTTCCCCGTCTTCCCGTTCATCCTCAGGACAAATTGCAACCTGTACGGAACAGGAGGTTAAAGGTGCTGATGCTCCAAGTAGGGAGATTGCTAGTAAAGTGGCTGGAATGGCGAACCCGAGCACAAGGAGATGAGAAATGAGGTGCGTTTTAGAAACCTTTCCCCATCACACGGTGTACCATCTTCTGGGTTTCTCATGCATGTTTCGATGTAGGAAGATGCCCTTGAACCTGGAGATTTGGGACCCATGCGATGGGTAGCACGCAGTATTACTTTAAAGGGTCTGCATTTGCCCACCCAACCTCACCAAACCTCTCAGCCCCAAGAGTGTCCACCCTTATGTCTCATCCAGCTGTGGGTCTAGATATGGTCAATCCAGGTTGCATCACAGCCCCTGAACGAATTGTGTAAGAATTTCTCTCTCTTTCCCTATCTTTGTTTCATGGGTTTTTAAAACTAATTTATTTTTATAATGGGGTTTAGCTGCTTTTCACGGCTGTGTTTATGCCGCTTTACACCCACTTGACACACTAACAGAGAGATATCAATACTTAGGTTTTAAGATTATTACTAGTCAGATATATTCTTGTGTGGTGAATCGGGCGTGTTGAGTCCAGTTCTCTGAGCAAGGAGTAGGTCTTGTCTATTACATATTGGGTTTATGGAACGGTATCTGAGCTAATTTGAAAATCTTGTTTTATGTATCACCCCACCTCACCTTTCCCGTTAAGCAGCCATAGTGTGTTTTCTGCATGTGTGATTCTGTTCTGTTTCGTAATTCAGTTCAAGTGTAACGGATTTTACATTCCCTCTATAAGTGACACCTTATGAGAAGTGTCCTTTTCTGTGTGACTTATTTCACTTAGAATCGTCGTACCTAAATCCACTCATCATGCTGCTACTAGCCTTATGACATTGATTTCATGGCTGAGTGATATTCCATTGTACATAAGGACCACAACTTTTTTATCCATTTTTCGCTTTCCTGGGATATTTAAGGTGGAATGAAGTGGAGGTCCTTGTCAACAGAGCAGCCCTAAACTTTGGGGTGCTTGTGTCTTGCTGATTTTCAATTTTCTTACTTTATCCCCCCATGCGTGGAAGTGCCCTATGCTCTCTAAGCTGTGTTTTTTAGATGTTTCAGGACACACCGTACCTTTCTCCAGAGTGGCTGTTGGCAATTTACATCCCGCCCATCAGTGTAGCAAGGCTCCCATTTCTCCATGGCCTGTCCTGCATTTCTGGTTTTGACACTTTTTTCAGCATGGCCCTTTTGACCGATGGGAAGCGAGACTTCTTTGTAGCACTGATTTGCCTTTCCAGGTTGCTTGGTTGGCCAAAAAGGGCGTATGCGTTTTTTCCTGAATATATTCAGGAAAAAACGCATACGCCCTTTTTGGCCAAGGGCATCATTGTCGATGTTTTGCCGCTTTCCATGTGCTTTAAAGGCGATTCGAATCTACCTACTGAAATCTGTTTCCTGCAATTCTGCCTTGATTTCAAATCCTCTTCTTTGCCTTCCCTCAATATATTTGTGGACGAGAGTTATCATTTATAACTCTGCAGGTTTGTGAATTGCAGTGCCCTGAAGCTCCATTTTACAAGTCGCTTTTTTGGGAGGTGGCCGCCAAAGCGCAGGATGGCTTCAGGCCCTGTTCTGGTTCCGGGGGGCAGGCTGAGCCTGTGGTTAATTCTTCTTCCTGATGGGAAAATAGAGTGACCTGTGCCTGTCCCAACACCAAGAGCTAGTCTCTCATTGGTTCCCCGTCTTCCCGTTCATCCTCAGGACAAATTGCAACCTGTACGGAACAGGAGGTTAAAGGTGCTGATGCTCCAAGTAGGGAGATTGCTAGTAAAGTGGCTGGAAAGGCGAACCCGAGCACAAGGAGATGAGAAATGAGGTGCGTTTTAGAAACCTTTCCCCATCACACGGTGTACCATCTTCTGGGTTTCTCATGCATGTTTTCGATGTAGGAAGATGCCCTTGAACCTGGAGATTTGGGACCCATGCGATGGGTAGCACGCAGTATTACTTTAAAGGGTCTGCGTTTGCCCACCCAACCTCACCAAACGTCTCAGCCCCAAGAGTGTCCACCCTTATGTCTCATCCAGCTGTGGGTCTAGATATGGTCAATCCAGGTTGCATCACAGACCCTGAAGGAATTGTGTAAGAATTTCTCTCTCTTTCCCTATCTTTGTTTCATGGGTTTTTAAAACTAATTTATTTTTATAATGGGGTTTAGCTGCTTTTCACGGCTGTGTTTATGCCGCTTTACACCCACTTGACACACTAACAGAGAGATATCAATACTTAGGTTTTAAGATTATTACTAGTCAGATATATTCTTGTGTGGTGAATCGGGCGTGTTGAGTCCAGTTCTCTGAGCAAGGAGTAGGTCTTGTCTATTACATATTGGGTTTATGGAACGGTATCTGAGCTAATTTGAAAATCTTGTTTTATGTATCACCCCATCTCACCTTTCCCGTTAAGCAGCCATAGTGTGTTTTCTGCATGTGTGATTCTGTTCTGTTTCGTAATTCAGTTCAAGTGTAACGGATTTTACATTCCCTCTATAAGTGACACCTTATGAGAAGTGTCCTTTTCTGTGTGACTTATTTCACTTAGAATCGTCGTACCTAAATCCACTCATCATGCTGCTACTAGCCTTATGACATTGATTTCATGGCTGAGTGATATTCCATTGTACATAAGGACCACAACTTTTTTATCCATTTTTCGCTTTCCTGGGATATTTAAGGTGGAATGAAGTGGAGGTCCTTGTCAACAGAGCAGCCCTAAACTTTGGGGTGCTTGTGTCTTGCTGATTTTCAATTTTCTCACTTTATCCCCCCATGCGTGGAAGTGCCCTATGCTCTCTAAGCTGTGTTTTTTAGATGTTTCAGGACACACCGTACCTTTCTCCAGAGTGGCTGTTGGCAATTTACATCCCGCCCATCAGTGTAGCAAGGCTCCCATTTCTCCATGGCCTGTCCTGCATTTCTGGTTTTGACACTTTTTTCAGCATGGCCCTTTTGACCGATGGGAAGCGAGACTTCTTTGTAGCGCTGATTTGCCTTTCCAGGTTGCTTGGTTGGCCAAAAAGGGCGTATGCGTTTTTTCCTGAATATATTCAGGAAAAAACGCATACGCCCTTTTTGGCCAAGGGCATCATTGTCGATGTTTTGCCGCTTTT
This sequence comes from Balaenoptera physalus, assembly GCF_965194825.1. Lineage (NCBI taxonomy): Eukaryota > Metazoa > Chordata > Mammalia > Artiodactyla > Balaenopteridae > Balaenoptera > Balaenoptera physalus. The sequence continues at coordinate 391,726 of NW_028125910.1, read as the reverse complement.
CATGTGCTTTAAAGGCGATTCGAATCTACCTACTGAAATCTGTTTCCTGCAATTCTGCCTTGATTTCAAATCCTCTTCTTTGCCTTCCCTCAATATATTTGTGGACGAGAGTTATCATTTATAACTCTGCAGGTTTGTGAATTGCAGTGCCCTGAAGCTCCATTTTACAAGTCGCTTTTTTGGGAGCTGGCCGCAAAAGCGCAGGATGGCTTCAGGCCCTGTTCTGGTTCCGGGGGGCAGGCTGAGCCTGTGGTTAATTCTTCTTCCTGATGGGAAAATAGAGTGACCTGTGCCTGTCCCAACACCAAGAGCTAGTCTCTCATTGGTTCCCCGTCTTCCCGTTCATCCTCAGGACAAATTGCAACATGTACGGAACAGGAGGTTAAAGGTGCTGATGCTCCAAGTAGGGAGATTGCTAGTAAAGTGGCTGGAAAGGCGAACCCGAGCACAAGGAGATGAGAAATGAGGTGCGTTTTAGAAACCTTTCCCCATCACACGGTGTACCATCTTCTGGGTTTCTCATGCATGTTTTCGATGTAGGAAGATGCCCTTGAACCTGGAGATTTGGGACCCATGCGATGGGTAGCACGCAGTATTACTTTAAGGGGTCTGCGTTTGCCCACCCAACCTCACCAAACCTCTCAGCCCGAAGAGTGTCCACCCTTATGTCTCATCCAGCTGTGGGTCTAGATATGGTCAATCCAGGTTGCATCACAGCCCCTGAACGAATTGTGTAAGAATTTCTCTCTCTTTCCCTATCTTTGTTTCATGGGTTTTTAAAACTAATTTATTTTTATAATGGGGTTTAGCTGCTTTTCACGGCTGTGTTTATGCCGCTTTACACCCACTTGACACACTAACAGAGAGATATCAATACTTAGGTTTTAAGATTATTACTAGTCAGATATATTCTTGTGTGGTGAATCGGGCGTGTTGAGTCCAGTTCTCTGAGCAAGGAGTAGGTCTTGTCTATTACATATTGGGTTTATGGAACGGTATCTGAGCTAATTTGAAAATCTTGTTTTATGTATCACCCCACCTCACCTTTCCCGTTAAGCAGCCATAGTGTGTTTTCTGCATGTGTGATTCTGTTCTGTTTCGTAATTCAGTTCAAGTGTAACGGATTTTACATTCCCTCTATAAGTGACACCTTATGAGAAGTGTCCTTTTCTGTGTGACTTATTTCACTTAGAATCGTCGTACCTAAATCCACTCATCATGCTGCTACTAGCCTTATGACATTGATTTCATGGCTGAGTGATATTCCATTGTACATAAGGACCACAACTTTTTTATCCATTTTTCGCTTTCCTGGGATATTTAAGGTGGAATGAAGTGGAGGTCCTTGTCAACAGAGCAGCCCTAAACTTTGGGGTGCTTGTGTCTTGCTGATTTTCAATTTTCTCACTTTATCCCCCCATGCGTGGAAGTGCCCTATGCTCTCTAAGCTGTGTTTTTAGATGTTTCAGGACACACCGTACCTTTCTCCAGAGTGGCTGTTGGCAATTTACATCCCGCCCATCAGTGTAGCAAGGCTCCCATTTCTCCATGGCCTGTCCTGCATTTCTGGTTTTGACACTTTTTTCAGCATGGCCCTTTTGACCAATGGGAAGCGATACTTCTTTGTAGCGCTGATTTGCCTTTCCAGGTTGCTTGGTTGGCCAAAAAGGGCGTATGCGTTTTTTCCTGAATATATTCAGGAAAAAACGGATACGCCCTTTTTGGCCAAGGGCATCATTGTCGATATTTTGCCGCTTTTCATGTGCTTTAAAGGCGATTCGAATCTACCTACTGAAATCTGTTTCCTGCAATTCTGCCTTGATTTCAAATCCTCTTCTTTGCCTTCCCTCAATATATTTGTGGACGAGAGTTATCATTTATAACTCTGCAGGTTTGTGAATTGCAGTGCCCTGAAGCTCCATTTTACAAGTCGCTTTTTTGGGAGGTGGCCGCCAAAGCGCAGGATGGCTTCAGGCCCTGTTCTGGTTCCGGGGGGCAGGCTGAGCCTGTGGTTAATTCTTCTTCCTGATGGGAAAATAGAGTGACCTGTGCCTGTCCCAACACCAAGAGCTAGTCTCTCATTGGTTCCCCGTCTTCCCGTTCATCCTCAGGACAAATTGCAACATGTACGGAACAGGAGGTTAAAGGTGCTGATGCTCCAAGTAGGGAGATTGCTAGTAAAGTGGCTGGAAAGGCGAACCCGAGCACAAGGAGATGAGAAATGAGGTGCGTTTTAGAAACCTTTCCCCATCACACGGTGTACCATCTTCTGGGTTTCTCATGCATGTTTTCGATGTCGGAAGATGCCCTTGAACCTGGAGATTTGGGACCCATGCGATGGGTAGCACGCAGTATTACTTTAAGGGGTCTGCGTTTGCCCACCCAACCTCACCAAACCTCTCAGCCCCAAGAGTGTCCACCCTTATGTCTCATCCAGCTGTGGGTCTAGATATGGTCAATCCAGGTTGCATCACAGCCCCTGAACGAATTGTGTAAGAATTTCTCTCTCTTTCCCTATCTTTGTTTCATGGGTTTTTAAAACTAATTTATTTTTATAATGGGGTTTAGCTGCTTTTCACGGCTGTGTTTATGCCGCTTTACACCCACTTGACACACTAACAGAGAGATATCAATACTTAGGTTTTAAGATTATTACTAGTCAGATATATTCTTGTGTGGTGAATCGGGCGTGTTGAGTCCAGTTCTCTGAGCAAGGAGTAGGTCTTGTCTATTACATATGGGGTTTATGGAACGGTATCTGAGCTAATTTGAAAATCTTGTTTTATGTATCACCCCACCTCACCTTTCCCGTTAAGCAGCCATAGTGTGTTTTCTGCATGTGTGATTCTGTTCTGTTTCGTAATTCAGTTCAAGTGTAATGGATTTTACATTCCCTCTATAAGTGACACCTTATGAGAAGTGTCCTTTTCTGTGTGACTTATTTCACTTAGAATCGTCGTACCTAAATCCACTCATCATGCTGCTACTAGCCTTATGACATTGATTTCATGGCTGAGTGATATTCCATTGTACATAAGGACCACAACTTTTTTATCCATTTTTCGCTTTCCTGGGATATTTAAGGTGGAATGAAGTGGAGGTCCTTGTCAACAGAGCAGCCCTAAACTTTGGGGTGCTTGTGTCTTGCTGATTTTCAATTTTCTCACTTTATCCCCCCATGCGTGGAAGTGCCCTATGCTCTCTAAGCTGTGTTTTTTAGATGTTTCAGGACACACCGTACCTTTCTCCAGAGTGGCTGTTGGCAATTTACATCCCGCCCATCAGTGTAGCAAGGCTCCCATTTCTCCATGGCCTGTCCTGCATTTCTGGTTTTGACACTTTTTTCAGCATGGCCCTTTTGACCGATGGGAAGCGAGACTTCTTTGTAGCGCTGATTTGCCTTTCCAGGTTGCTTGGTTGGCCAAAAAGGGCGTATGCGTTTTTTCCTGAATATATTCAGGAAAAAACGCATACGCCCTTTTTGGCCAAGGGCATCATTGTCGATGTTTTGCCGCTTTTCATGTGCTTTAAAGGCGATTCGAATCTACCTACTGAAATCTGTTTCCTGCAATTCTGCCTTGATTTCAAATCCTCTTCTTTGCCTTCCCTCAATATATTTGTGGACGAGAGTTATCATTTATAACTCTGCAGGTTTGTGAATTGCAGTGCCCTGAAGCTCCATTTTACAAGTCGCTTTTTTGGGAGCTGGCCGCAAAAGCGCAGGATGGCTTCAGGCCCTGTTCTGGTTCCGGGGGGCAGGCTGAGCCTGTGGTTAATTCTTCTTCCTGATGGGAAAATAGAGTGACCTGTGCCTGTCCCAACACCAAGAGCTAGTCTCTCATTGGTTCCCCGTCTTCCCGTTCATCCTCAGGACAAATTGCAACATGTACGGAACAGGAGGTTAAAGGTGCTGATGCTCCAAGTAGGGAGATTGCTAGTAAAGTGGCTGGAAAGGCGAACCCGAGCACAAGGAGATGAGAAATGAGGTGCGTTTTAGAAACCTTTCCCCATCACACGGTGTACCATCTTCTGGGTTTCTCATGCATGTTTTCGATGTCGGAAGATGCCCTTGAACCTGGAGATTTGGGACCCATGCGATGGGTAGCACGCAGTATTACTTTAAGGGGTCTGCGTTTGCCCACCCAACCTCACCAAACCTCTCAGCCCCAAGAGTGTCCACCCTTATGTCTCATCCAGCTGTGGGTCTAGATATGGTCAATCCAGGTTGCATCACAGCCCCTGAACGAATTGTGTAAGAATTTCTCTCTCTTTCCCTATCTTTGTTTCATGGGTTTTTAAAACTAATTTATTTTTATAATGGGGTTTAGCTGCTTTTCACGGCTGTGTTTATGCCGCTTTACACCCACTTGACACACTAACAGAGAGATATCAATACTTAGGTTTTAAGATTATTACTAGTCAGATATATTCTTGTGTGGTGAATCGGGCGTGTTGAGTCCAGTTCTCTGAGCAAGGAGTAGGTCTTGTCTATTACATATGGGGTTTATGGAACGGTATCTGAGCTAATTTGAAAATCTTGTTTTATGTATCACCCCACCTCACCTTTCCCGTTAAGCAGCCATAGTGTGTTTTCTGCATGTGTGATTCTGTTCTGTTTCGTAATTCAGTTCAAGTGTAACGGATTTTACATTCCCTCTATAAGTGACACCTTATGAGAAGTGTCCTTTTCTGTGTGACTTATTTCACTTAGAATCGTCGTACCTAAATCCACTCATCATGCTGCTACTAGCCTTATGACATTGATTTCATGGCTGAGTGATATTCCATTATACATAAGGACCACAACTTTTTTATCCATTTTTTGCTTTCCTGGGATATTTAAGGTGGAATGAAGTGGAGGTCCTTGTCAACAGAGCAGCCCTAAACTTTGGGGTGCTTGTGTCTTGCTGATTTTCAATTTTCTCACTTTATCCCCCCATGCGTGGAAGTGCCCTATGCTCTCTAAGCTGTGTTTTTTAGATGTTTCAGGACACACCGTACCTTTCTCCAGAGTGGCTGTTGGCAATTTACATCCCGCCCATCAGTGTAGCAAGGCTCCCATTTCTCCATGGCCTGTCCTGCATTTCTGGTTTTGACACTTTTTTCAGCATGGCCCTTTTGACCGATGGGAAGCGAGACTTCTTTGTAGCGCTGATTTGCCTTTCCAGGTTGCTTGGTTGGCCAAAAAGGGCGTATGCGTTTTTTCCTGAATATATTCAGGAAAAAACGCATACGCCCTTTTTGGCCAAGGGCATCATTGTCGATGTTTTGCCGCTTTTCATGTGCTTTAAAGGCGATTCGAATCTACCTACTGAAATCTGTTTCCTGCAATTCTGCCTTGATTTCAAATCCTCTTCTTTGCCTTCCCTCAATATATTTGTGGACGAGAGTTATCATTTATAACTCTGCAGGTTTGTGAATTGCAGTGCCCTGAAGCTCCATTTTACAAGTCGCTTTTTTGGGAGCTGGCCGCAAAAGCGCAGGATGGTTTCAGGCCCTGTTCTGGTTCCGGGGGGCAGGCTGAGCCTGTGGTTAATTCTTCTTCCTGATGGGAAAATAGAGTGACCTGTGCCTGTCCCAACACCAAGAGCTAGTCTCTCATTGGTTCCCCGTCTTCCCGTTCATCCTCAGGACAAATTGCAACATGTACGGAACAGGAGGTTAAAGGTGCTGATGCTCCAAGTAGGGAGATTGCTAGTAAAGTGGCTGGAAAGGCGAACCCGAGCACAAGGAGATGAGAAATGAGGTGCGTTTTAGAAACCTTTCCCCATCACACGGTGTACCATCTTCTGGGTTTCTCATGCATGTTTTCGATGTAGGAAGATGCCCTTGAACCTGGAGATTTGGGACCCATGCGATGGGTAGCACGCAGTATTACTTTAAGGGGTCTGCGTTTGCCCACCCAACCTCACCAAACCTCTCAGCCCCAAGAGTGTCCACCCTTATGTCTCATCCAGCTGTGGGTCTAGATATGGTCAATCCAGGTTGCATCACAGCCCCTGAACGAATTGTGTAAGAATTTCTCTCTCTTTCCCTATCTTTGTTTCATGGGTTTTTAAAACTAATTTATTTTAATAATGGGGTTTAGCTGCTTTTCACGGCTGTGTTTATGCCGCTTTACACCCACTTGACACACTAACAGAGAGATATCAATACTTAGGTTTTAAGATTATTACTAGTCAGATATATTCTTGTGTGGTGAATCGGGCGTGTTGAGTCCAGTTCTCTGAGCAAGGAGTAGGTCTTGTCTATTACATATTGGGTTTATGGAACGGTATCTGAGCTAATTTGAAAATCTTGTTTTATGTATCACCCCACCTCACCTTTCCCGTTAAGCAGCCATAGTGTGTTTTCTGCATGTGTGATTCTGTTCTGTTTCGTAATTCAGTTCAAGTGTAACGGATTTTACATTCCCTCTATAAGTGACACCTTATGAGAAGTGTCCTTTTCTGTGTGACTTATTTCACTTAGAATCGTCGTACCTAAATCCACTCATCATGCTGCTACTAGCCTTATGACATTGATTTCATGGCTGAGTGATATTCCATTGTACATAAGGACCACAACTTTTTTATCCATTTTTCGCTTTCCTGGGATATTTAAGGTGGAATGAAGTGGAGGTCCTTGTCAACAGAGCAGCCCTAAACTTTGGGGTGCTTGTGTCTTGCTGATTTTCAATTTTCTCACTTTATCCCCCCATGCGTGGAAGTGCCCTATGCTCTCTAAGCTGTGTTTTTTAGATGTTTCAGGACACACCGTACCTTTCTCCAGAGTGGCTGTTGGCAATTTACATCCCGCCCATCAGTGTAGCAAGGCTCCCATTTCTCCATGGCCTGTCCTGCATTTCTGGTTTTGACACTTTTTTCAGCATGGCCCTTTTGACCGATGGAAAGCGAGACTTCTTTGAAGCGCTGATTTGCCTTTCCAGGTTGCTTGGTTGGCCAAAAAGGGCGTATGCGTTTTTTCCTGAATATATTCAGGAAAAAACGCATACGCCCTTTTTGGCCAAGGGCATCATTGTCGATGTTTTGCCGCTTTTCATGTGCTTTAAAGGCGATTCGAATCTACCTACTGAAATCTGTTTCCTGCAATTCTGCCTTGATTTCAAATCCTCTTCTTTGCCTTCCCTCAATATATTTGTGGACGAGAGTTATCATTTATAACTCTGCAGGTTTGTGAATTGCAGTGCCCTGAAGCTCCATTTTACAAGTCGCTTTTTTGGGAGCTGGCCGCAAAAGCGAAGGATGGCTTCAGGCCCTGTTCTGGTTCCGGGGGGCAGGCTGAGCCTGTGGTTAATTCTTCTTCCTGATGGGAAAATAGAGTGACCTGTGCCTGTCCCAACACCAAGAGCTAGTCTCTCATTGGTTCCCCGTCTTCCCGTTCATCCTCAGGACAAATTGCAACATGTACGGAACAGGAGGTTAAAGGTACTGATGCTCCAAGTAGGGAGATTGCTAGTAAAGTGGCTGGAAAGGCGAACCCGAGCACAAGGAGATGAGAAATGAGGTGCGTTTTAGAAACCTTTCCCCATCACACGGTGTACCATCTTCTGGGTTTCTCATGCATGTTTTCGATGTAGGAAGATGCCCTTGAACCTGGAGATTTGGGACCCATGCGATGGGTAGCACGCAGTATTACTTTAAAGGGTCTGCGTTTGCCCACCCAACCTCACCAAACCTCTCAGCCCCAAGAGTGTCCACCCTTATGTCTCATCCAGCTGTGGGTCTAGATATGGTCAATCCAGGTTGCATCACAGCCCCTGAACGAATTGTGTAAGAATTTCTCTCTCTTTCCCTATCTTTGTTTCATGGGTTTTTAAAACTAATTTATTTTTATAATGGGGTTTAGCTGCTTTTCACGGCTGTGTTTATGCCGCTTTACACCCACTTGACACACTAACAGAGAGATATCAATACTTAGGTTTTAAGATTATTACTAGTCAGAAAAATTCTTGTGTGGTGAATCGGGCGTGTTGAGTCCAGTTCTCTGAGCAAGGAGTAGGTCTTGTCTATTACATATTGGGTTTATGGAACGGTATCTGAGCTAATTTGAAAATCTTGTTTTATGTATCACCCCACCTCACCTTTCCCGTTAAGCAGCCATAGTGTGTTTTCTGCATGTGTGATTCTGTTCTGTTTCGTAATTCAGTTCAAGTGTAACGGATTTTACATTCCCTCTATAAGTGACACCTTATGAGAAGTGTCCTTTTCTGTGTGACTTATTTCACTTAGAATCGTCGTACCTAAATCCACTCATCATGCTGCTACTAGCCTTATGACATTGATTTCATGGCTGAGTGATATTCCATTGTACATAAGGACCACAACTTTTTTATCCATTTTTCGCTTTCCTGGGATATTTAAGGTGGAATGAAGTGGAGGTCCTTGTCAACAGAGCAGCCCTAAACTTTGGGGTGCTTGTGTCTTGCTGATTTTCAATTTTCTCACTTTATCCCCCCATGCGTGGAAGTGCCCTATGCTCTCTAAGCTGTGTTTTTTAGATGTTTCAGGACACACCGTACCTTTCTCCAGAGTGGCTGTTGGCAATTTACATCCCGCCCATCAGTGTAGCAAGGCTCCCATTTCTCCATGGCCTGTCCTGCATTTCTGGTTTTGACACTTTTTTCAGCATGGCCCTTTTGACCGATGGGAAGCGAGACTTCTTTGAAGCGCTGATTTGCCTTTCCAGGTTGCTTGGTTGGCCAAAAAGGGCGTATGCGTTTTTTCCTGAATATATTCAGGAAAAAACGCATACGCCCTTTTTGGCCAAGGGCATCATTGTCGATGTTTTGCCGCTTTTCATGTGCTTTAAAGGCGATTCGAATCTACCTACTGAAATCTGTTTCCTGCAATTCTGCCTTGATTTCAAATCCTCTTCTTTGCCTTCCCTCAATATATTTGTGGACGAGAGTTATCATTTATAACTCTGCAGGTTTGTGAATTGCAGTGCCCTGAAGCTCCATTTTACAAGTCGCTTTTTTGGGAGCTGGCCGCAAAAGCGCAGGATGGCTTCAGGCCCTGTTCTGGTTCCGGGGGGCAGGCTGAGCCTGTGGTTAATTCTTCTTCCTGATGGGAAAATAGAGTGACCTGTGCCTGTCCCAACACCAAGAGCTAGTCTCTCATTGGTTCCCCGTCTTCCCGTTCATCCTCAGGACAAATTGCAACATGTACGGAACAGGAGGTTAAAGGTGCTGATGCTCCAAGTAGGGAGATTGCTAGTAAAGTGGCTGGAAAGGCGAACCCGAGCACAAGGAGATGAGAAATGAGGTGTGTTTTAGAAACCTTTCCCCATCACACGGTGTACCATCTTCTGGGTTTCTCATGCATGTTTTCGATGTAGGAAGATGCCCTTGAACCTGGAGATTTGGGACCCATGCGATGGGTAGCACGCAGTATTACTTTAAAGGGTCTGCGTTTGCCCACCCAACCTCACCAAACGTCTCAGCCCCAAGAGTGTCCACCCTTATGTCTCATCCAGCTGTGGGTCTAGATATGGTCAATCCAGGTTGCATCACAGCCCCTGAACGAATTGTGTAAGAATTTCTCTCTCTTTCCCTATCTTTGTTTCATGGGTTTTTAAACTAATTTATTTTTATAATGGGGTTTAGCTGCTTTTCACGGCTGTGTTTATGCCGCTTTACACCCACTTGACACACTAACAGAGAGATATCAATACTTAGGTTTTAAGATTATTACTAGTCAGATATATTCTTGTGTGGTGAATCGGGTGTGTTGAGTCCAGTTCTCTGAGCAAGGAGTAGGTCTTGTCTATTACATATTGGGTTTATGGAACGGTATCTGAGCTAATTTGAAAATCTTGTTTTATGTATCACCCCACCTCACCTTTCCCGTTAAGCAGCCATAGTGTGTTTTCTGCATGTGTGATTCTGTTCTGTTTCGTAATTCAGTTCAAGTGTAACGGATTTTACATTCCCTCTATAAGTGACACCTTATGAGAAGTGTCCTTTTCTGTGTGACTTATTTCACTTAGAATCGTCGTACCTAAATCCACTCATCATGCTGCTACTATCCTTATGACATTGATTTCATGGCTGAGTGATATTCCATTGTACATAAGGACCACAACTTTTTTATCCATTTTTCGCTTTCCTGGGATATTTAAGGTGGAATGAAGTGGAGGTCCTTGTCAACAGAGCAGCCCTAAACTTTGGGGTGCTTGTGTCTTGCTGATTTTCAATTTTCTCACTTTATCCCCCCATGCGTGGAAGTGCCCTATGCTCTCTAAGCTGTGTTTTTTAGATGTTTCAGGACACACCGTACCTTTCTCCAGAGTGGCTGTTGGCAATTTACATCCCGCCCATCAGTGTAGCAAGGCTCCCATTTCTCCATGGCCTGTCCTGCATTTCTGGTTTTGACACTTTTTTCAGCATGGCCCTTTTGACCGATGGGAAGCGAGACTTCTTTGTAGCGCTGATTTGCCTTTCCAGGTTGCTTGGTTGGCCAAAAAGGGCGTATGCGTTTTTTCCTGAATATATTCAGGAAAAAACGCATACGCCCTTTTTGGCCAAGGGCATCATTGTCGATGTTTTGCCGCTTTTCATGTGCTTTAAAGGCGATTCGAATCTACCTACTGAAATCTGTTTCCTGCAATTCTGCCTTGATTTCAAATCCTCTTCTTTGCCTTCCCTCAATATATTTGTGGACGAGAGTTATCATTTATAACTCTGCAGGTTTGTGAATTGCAGTGCCCTGAAGCTCCATTTTACAAGTCGCTTTTTTGGGAGCTGGCCGCAAAAGCGCAGGATGGCTTCAGGCCCTGTTCTGGTTCCGGGGGGCAGGCTGAGCCTGTGGTTAATTCTTCTTCCTGATGGGAAAATAGAGTGACCTGTGCCTGTCCCAACACCAAGAGCTAGTCTCTCATTGGTTCCCCGTCTTCCCGTTCATCCTCAGGACAAATTGCAACATGTACGGAACAGGAGGTTAAAGGTGCTGATGCTCCAAGTAGGGAGATTGCTAGTAAAGTGGCTGGAAAGGCGAACCCGAGCACAAGGAGATGAGAAATGAGGTGCGTTTTAGAAACCTTTCCCCATCACACGGTGTACCATCTTCTGGGTTTCTCATGCATGTTTTCGATGTCGGAAGATGCCCTTGAACCTGGAGATTTGGGACCCATGCGATGGGTAGCACGCAGTATTACTTTAAAGGGTCTGCGTTTGCCCACCCAACCTCACCAAACCTCTCAGCCCCAAGAGTGTCCACCCTTATGTCTCATCCAGCTGTGGGTCTAGATATGGTCAATCCAGGTTGCATCACAGCCCCTGAAGGAATTGTGTAAGAATTTCTCTCTCTTTCCCTATCTTTGTTTCATGGGTTTTTAAAACTAATTTATTTTTATAATGGGGTTTAGCTGCTTTTCACGGCTGTGTTTATGCCGCTTTACACCCACTTGACACACTAACAGAGAGATATCAATACTTAGGTTTTAAGATTATTACTAGTCAGATATATTCTTGTGTGGTGAATCGGGCGTGTTGAGTCCAGTTCTCTGAGCAAGGAGTAGGTCTTGTCTATTACATATTGGGTTTATGGAACGGTATCTGAGCTAATTTGAAAATCTTGTTTTATGTATCACCCCACCTCACCTTTCCCGTTAAGCAGCCATAGTGTGTTTTCTGCATGTGTGATTCTGTTCTATTTCGTAATTCAGTTCAAGTGTAACGGATTTTACATTCCCTCTATAAGTGACACCTTATGAGAAGTGTCCTTTTCTGTGTGACTTATTTCACTTAGAATCGTCGTACCTAAATCCACTCATCATGCTGCTACTAGCCTTATGACATTGATTTCATGGCTGAGTGATATTCCATTGTACATAAGGACCACAACTTTTTTATCCATTTTTCGCTTTCCTGGGATATTTAAGGTGGAATGAAGTGGAGGTCCTTGTCAACAGAGCAGCCCTAAACTTTGGGGTGCTTGTGTCTTGCTGATTTTCAATTTTCTCACTTTATCTCCCCATGCGTGGAAGTGCCCTATGCTCTCTAAGCTGTGTTTTTTAGATGTTTCAGGACACACCGTACCTTTCTCCAGAGTGGCTGTTGGCAATTTACATCCCGCCCATCAGTGTAGCAAGGCTCCCATTTCTCCATGGCCTGTCCTGCATTTCTGGTTTTGACACTTTTTTCAGCATGGCCCTTTTGACCGATGGGAAGCGAGACTTCTTTGTAGCGCTGATTTGCCTTTCCAGGTTGCTTGGTTGGCCAAAAAGGGCGTATGCGTTTTTTCCTGAATATATTCAGGAAAAAACGCATACGCCCTTTTTGGCCAAGGGCATCATTGTCGATGTTTTGCCGCTTTCCATGTGCTTTAAAGGCGATTCGAATCTACCTACTGAAATCTGTTTCCTGCAATTCTGCCTTGATTTCAAATCCTCTTCTTTGCCTTCCCTCAATATATTTGTGGACGAGAGATATCATTTATAACTCTGCAGGTTTGTGAATTGCAGTGCCCTGAAGCTCCATTTTACAAGTCGCTTTTTTGGGAGCTGGCCGCAAAAGCGCAGGATGGCTTCAGGCCCTGTTCTGGTTCCGGGGGGCAGGCTGAGCCTGTGGTTAATTCTTCTTCCTGATGGGAAAATAGAGTGACCTGTGCCTGTCCCAACACCAAGAGCTAGTCTCTCATTGGTTCCCCGTCTTCCCGTTCATCCTCAGGACAAATTGCAGCATGTACGGAACAGGAGGTTAAAGGTGCTGATGCTCCAAGTAGGGAGATTGCTAGTAAAGTGGCTGGAAAGGCGAACCCGAGCACAAGGAGATGAGAAATGAGGTGCGTTTTAGAAACCTTTCCCCATCACACGGTGTACCATCTTCTGGGTTTCTCATGCATGTTTTCGATGTAGGAAGATGCCCTTGAACCTGGAGATTTGGGACCCATGCGATGGGTAGCACACAGTATTACTTTAAAGGGTCTGCGTTTGCCCACCCAACCTCACCAAACGTCTCAGCCCCAAGAGTGTCCACCCTTATGTCTCATCCAGCTGTGGGTCTAGATATGGTCAATCCAGGTTGCATCACAGCCCCTGAAGGAATTGTGTAAGAATTTCTCTCTCTTTCCCTATCTTTGTTTCATGGGTTTTTAAAACTAATTTATTTTTATAATGGGGTTTAGCTGCTTTTCACGGCTGTGTTTATGCCGCTTTACACCCACTTGACACACTAACAGAGAGATATCAATACTTAGGTTTTAAGATTATTACTAGTCAGATATATTCTTGTGTGGTGAATCGGGCGTGTTGAGTCCAGTTCTCTGAGCAAGGAGTAGGTCTTGTCTATTACATATTGGGTTTATGGAACGGTATCTGAGCTAATTTGAAAATCTTGTTTTATGTATCACCCCACCTCACCTTTCCCGTTAAGCAGCCATAGTGTGTTTTCTGCATGTGTGATTCTGTTCTGTTTCGTAATTCAGTTCAAGTGTAACGGATTTTACATTCCCTCTATAAGTGACACCTTATGAGAAGTGTCCTTTTCTGTGTGACTTATTTCACTTAGAATCGTCGTACCTAAATCCACTCATCATGCTGCTACTATCCTTATGACATTGATTTCATGGCTGAGTGATATTCCATTGTACATAAGGACCACAACTTTTTTATCCATTTTTCGCTTTCCTGGGATATTTAAGGTGGAATGAAGTGGAGGTCCTTGTCAACAGAGCAGCCCTAAACTTTGGGGTGCTTGTGTCTTGCTGATTTTCAATTTTCTCACTTTATCCCCCCATGCGTGGAAGTGCCCTATGCTCTCTAAGCTGTGTTTTTTAGATGTTTCAGGACACACCGTACCTTTCTCCAGAGTGGCTGTTGGCAATTTACATCCCGCCCATCAGTGTAGCAAGGCTCCCATTTCTCCATGGACTGTCCTGCATTTCTGGTTTTGACACTTTTTTCAGCATGGCCCTTTTGACCGATGGGAAGCGAGACTTCTTTGTAGCGCTGATTTGCCTTTCCAGGTTGCTTGGTTGGCCAAAAAGGGCGTATGCGTTTTTTCCTGAATATATTCAGGAAAAAACGCATACGCCCTTTTTGGCCAAGGGCATCATTGTCGATGTTTTGCCGCTTTTCATGTGCTTTAAAGGCGATTCGAATCTAGCTACTGAAATCTGTTTCCTGCAATTCTGCCTTGATTTCAAATCCTCTTCTTTGCCTTCCCTCAATATATTTGTGGACGAGAGTTATCATTTATAACTCTGCAGGTTTGTGAATTGCAGTGCCCTGAAGCTCCATTTTACAAGTCGCTTTTTTGGGAGCTGGCCGCAAAAGCGCAGGATGGCTTCAGGCCCTGTTCTGGTTCCGGGGGGCAGGCTGAGCCTGTGGTTAATTCTTCTTCCTGATGGGAAAATAGAGTGACCTGTGCCTGTCCCAACACCAAGAGCTAGTCTCTCATTGGTTCCCCGTCGTCCCATTCATCCTCAGGACAAATTGCAACATGTACGGAACAGGAGGTTAAAGGTGCTGATGCTCCAAGTAGGGAGATTGCTAGTAAAGTGGCTGGAAAGGCGAACCCGAGCACAAGGAGATGAGAAATGAGGTGCGTTTCAGAAACCTTTCCCCATCACACAGTGTACCATCTTCTGGGTTTCTCATGCATGTTTTCGATGTAGGAAGATGCCCTTGAACCTGGAGATTTGGGACCCATGCGATGGGTAGCACGCAGTATTACTTTAAGGGGTCTGCGTTTGCCCACCCAACCTCACCAAACCTCTCAGCCCCAAGAGTGTCCACCCTTATGTCTCATCCAGCTGTGGGTCTAGATATGGTCAATCCAGGTTGCATCACAGCCCCTGAAGGAATTGTGTAAGAATTTCTCTCTCTTTCCCTATCTTTGTTTCATGGGTTTTTAAAACTAAATTATTTTTATAATGGGGTTTAGCTGCTTTTCACGGCTGTGTTTATGCCGCTTTACACCCACTTGACACACTAACAGAGAGATATCAATACTTAGGTTTTAAGATTATTACTAGTCAGATATATTCTTGTGTGGTGAATCGGGCGTGTTGAGTCCAGTTCTCTGAGCAAGGAGTAGGTCTTGTCAATTACATATTGGGTTTATGGAACGGTATCTGAGCTAATTTGAAAATCTTGTTTTATGTATCACCCCACCTCACCTTTCCCGTTAAGCAGCCATAGTGTGTTTTCTGCATGTGTGATTCTGTTCTGTTTCGTAATTCAGTTCAAGTGTAACGGATTTTACATTCCCTCTATAAGTGACACCTTTTGAGAAGTGTCCTTTTCTGTGTGACTTATTTCACTTAGAATCGTCGTACCTAAATCCACTCATCATGCTGCTACTAGCCTTATGACATTGATTTCATGGCTGAGTGATATTCCATTGTACATAAGGACCACAACCTTTTTATCCATTTTTCGCTTTCCTGGGATATTTAAGGTGGAATGAAGTGGAGGTCCTTGTCAACAGAGCAGCCCTAAACTTTGGGGTGCTTGTGTCTTGCTGATTTTCAATTTTCCCACTTTATCCCCCCATGCGTGGAAGTGCCCTATGCTCTCTAAGCTGTGTTTTTTAGATGTTTCAGGACACACCGTACCTTTCTCCAGAGTGGCTGTTGGCAATTTACATCCCGCCCATCAGTGTAGCAAGGCTCCCATTTCTCCATGGCCTGTCCTGCATTTCTGGTTTTGACACTTTTTTCAGCATGGCCCTTTTGACCGATGGGAAGCGAGACTTCTTTGTAGCTCTGATTTGCCTTTCCAGGTTGCTTGGTTGGCCAAAAAGGGCGTATGCGTTTTTTCCTGAATATATTCAGGAAAAAACGCATACGCCCTTTTTGGCCAAGGGCATCATTGTCGATGTTTTGCCGCTTTTCATGTGCTTTAAAGGCGATTCGAATCTACCTACTGAAATCTGTTTCCTGCAATTCTGCCTTGATTTCAAATCCTCTTCTTTGCCTTCCCTCAATATATTTGTGGACGAGAGTTATCATTTATAACTCTGCAGGTTTGTGAATTGCAGTGCCCTGAAGCTCCATTTTACAAGTCGCTTTTTTGGGAGCTGGCCGCAAAAACGCAGGATGGCTTCAGGCCCTGTTCTGGTTCCGGGGGGCAGGCTGAGCCTGTGGTTAATTCTTCTTCCTGATGGGAAAATAGAGTGACCTGTGCCTGTCCCAACACCAAGAGCTAGTCTCTCATTGGTTCCCTGTCTTCCCGTTCATCCTCAGGACAAATTGCAACATGTACGGAACAGGAGGTTAAAGGTGCTGATGCTCCAAGTAGGGAGATTGCTAGTAAAGTGGCTGGAAAGGCGAACCCGAGCACAAGGAGATGAGAAATGAGGTGCGTTTTAGAAACCTTTCCCCATCACACGGTGTACCATCTTCTGGGTTTCTCATGCATGTTTTCGATGTCGGAAGATGCCCTTGAACCTGGAGATTTGGGACCCATGCGATGGGTAGCACGCAGTATTACTTTAAAGGGTCTGCGTTTGCCCACCCAACCTCACCAAACCTCTCAGCCCCAAGAGTGTCCACCCTTATGTCTCATCCAGCTGTGGGTCTAGATATGGTCAATCCAGGTTGCATCACAGCCCCTTAACGAATTGTGTAAGAATTTCTCTCTCTTTCCCTATCTTTGTTTCATGGGTTTTTAAAAGTAATTTATTTTTATAATGGGGTTTAGCTGCTTTTCACGGCTGTGTTTATGCCGCTTTACACCCACTTGACACACTAACAGAGAGATATCAATACTTAGGTTTTAAGATTATTACTAGTCAGATATATTCTTGTGTGGTGAATCGGGCGTGTTGAGTCCAGTTCTCTGAGCAAGGAGTAGGTCTTGTCTATTACATATTGGGTTTATGGAACGGTATCTGAGCTAATTTGAAACTCTTGTTTTATGTATCACCCCACCTCACCTTTCCCGTTAAGCAGCCATAGTGTGTTTTCTGCATGTGTGATTCTGTTCTGTTTCGTAATTCAGTTCAAGTGTAACGGATTTTACATTCCCTCTATAAGTGACACCTTATGAGAAGTGTCCTTTTCTGTGTGACTTATTTCACTTAGAATCGTCGTACCTAAATCCACTCATCATGCTGCTACTAGCCTTATGACATTGATTTCATGGCTGAGTGATATTCCATTGTACATAAGGACCACAACTTTTTTATCCATTTTTCGCTTTCCTGGGATATTTAAGGTGGAATGAAGTGGAGGTCCTTGTCAACAGAGCAGCCCTAAACTTTGGGGTGCTTGTGTCTTGCTGATTTTCAATTTTCTCACTTTATCTCCCCATGCGTGGAAGTGCCCTATGCTCTCTAAGCTGTGTTTTTTAGATGTTTCAGGACACACCGTACCTTTCTCCAGAGTGGCTGTTGGCAATTTACATCCCGCCCATCAGTGTAGCAAGGCTCCCATTTCTCCATGGCCTGTCCTGCATTTCTGGTTTTGACACTTTTTTCAGCATGGCCCTTTTGACCGATGGGAAGCGAGACTTCTTTGTAGCGCTGATTTGCCTTTCCAGGTTGCTTGGTTGGCCAAAAAGGGCGTATGCGTTTTTTCCTGAATATATTCAGGAAAAAACGCATACGCCCTTTTTGGCCAAGGGCATCATTGTCGATGTTTTGCCGCTTTCCATGTGCTTTAAAGGCGATTCGAATCTACCTACTGAAATCTGTTTCCTGCAATTCTGCCTTGATTTCAAATCCTCTTCTTTGCCTTCCCTCAATATATTTGTGGACGAGAGATATCATTTATAACTCTGCAGGTTTGTGAATTGCAGTGCCCTGAAGCTCCATTTTACAAGTCGCTTTTTTGGGAGCTGGCCGCAAAAGCGCAGGATGGCTTCAGGCCCTGTTCTGGTTCCGGGGGGCAGGCTGAGCCTGTGGTTAATTCTTCTTCCTGATGGGAAAATAGAGTGACCTGTGCCTGTCCCAACACCAAGAGCTAGTCTCTCATTGGTTCCCCGTCTTCCCGTTCATCCTCAGGACAAATTGCAACATGTACGGAACAGGAGGTTAAAGGTGCTGATGCTCCAAGTAGGGAGATTGCTAGTAAAGTGGCTGGAAAGGCGAACCCGAGCACAAGGAGATGAGAAATGAGGTGCGTTTTAGAAACCTTTCCCCATCACACGGTGTACCATCTTCTGGGTTTCTCATGCATGTTTTTGATGTAGGAAGATGCCCTTGAACCTGGAGATTTGGGACCCATGCGATGGGTAGCACGCAGTATTACTTTAAGGGGTCTGCGTTTGCCCACCCAACCTCACCAAACCTCTCAGCCCCAAGAGTGTCCACCCTTATGTCTCATCCAGCTGTGGGTCTAGATATGGTCAATCCAGGTTGCATCACAGCCCCTGAACGAATTGTGTAAGAATTTCTCTCTCTTTCCCTATCTTTGTTTCATGGGTTTTTAAAACTAAATTATTTTTATAATGGGGTTTAGCTGCTTTTCACGGCTGTGTTTATGCCGCTTTACACCCACTTGACACACTAACAGAGAGATATCAATACTTAGGTTTTAAGATTATTACTAGTCAGATATATTCTTGTGTGGTGAATCGGGCGTGTTGAGTCCAGTTCTCTGAGCAAGGAGTAGGTCTTGTCTATTACATATTGGGTTTATGGAACGGTATCTGAGCTAATTTGAAAATCTTGTTTTATGTATCACCCCACCTCACCTTTCCCGTTAAGCAGCCATAGTGTGTTTTCTGCATGTGTGATTCTGTTCTGTTTCGTAATTCAGTTCAAGTGTAACGGATTTTACATTCCCTCTATAAGTGACACCTTTTGAGAAGTGTCCTTTTCTGTGTGACTTATTTCACTTAGAATCGTCGTACCTAAATCCACTCATCATGCTGCTACTAGCCTTATGACATTGATTTCATGGCTGAGTGATATTCCATTGTACATAAGGACCACAACCTTTTTATCCATTTTTCGCTTTCCTGGGATATTTAAGGTGGAATGAAGTGGAGGTCCTTGTCAACAGAGCAGCCCTAAACTTTGGGGTGCTTGTGTCTTGCTGATTTTCAATTTTCCCACTTTATCCCCCCATGCGTGGAAGTGCCCTATGCTCTCTAAGCTGTGTTTTTTAGATGTTTCAGGACACACCGTACCTTTCTCCAGAGTGGCTGTTGGCAATTTACATCCCGCCCATCAGTGTAGCAAGGCTCCCATTTCTCCATGGCCTGTCCTGCATTTCTGGTTTTGACACTTTTTTCAGCATGGCCCTTTTGACCGATGGGAAGCGAGACTTCTTTGTAGCGCTGATTTGCCTTTCCAGGTTGCTTGGTTGGCCAAAAAGGGCGTATGCGTTTTTTCCTGAATATATTCAGGAAAAAACGCATACGCCCTTTTTGGCCAAGGGCATCATTGTCGATGTTTTGCCGCTTTTCATGTGCTTTAAAGGCGATTCGAATCTACCTACTGAAATCTGTTTCCTGCAATTCTGCCTTGATTTCAAATCCTCTTCTTTGCCTTCCCTCAATATATTTGTGGACGAGAGTTATCATTTATAACTCTGCAGGTTTGTGAATTGCAGTGCCCTGAAGCTCCATTTTACAAGTCGCTTTTTTGGGAGCTGGCCGCAAAAACGCAGGATGGCTTCAGGCCCTGTTCTGGTTCCGGGGGGCAGGCTGAGCCTGTGGTTAATTCTTCTTCCTGATGGGAAAATAGAGTGACCTGTGCCTGTCCCAACACCAAGAGCTAGTCTCTCATTGGTTCCCCGTCTTCCCGTTCATCCTCAGGACAAATTGCAACATGTACGGAACAGGAGGTTAAAGGTGCTGATGCTCCAAGTAGGGAGATTGCTAGTAAAGTGGCTGGAAAGGCGAACCCGAGCACAAGGAGATGAGAAATGAGGTGCGTTTTAGAAACCTTTCCCCATCACACGGTGTACCATCTTCTGGGTTTCTCATGCATGTTTTCGATGTCGGAAGATGCCCTTGAACCTGGAGATTTGGGACCCATGCGATGGGTAGCACGCAGTATTACTTTAAAGGGTCTGTGTTTGCCCACCCAACCTCACCAAACCTCTCAGCCCCAAGAGTGTCCACCCTTATGTCTCATCCAGCTGTGGGTCTAGATATGGTCAATCCAGGTTGCATCACAGCCCCTTAACGAATTGTGTAAGAATTTCTCTCTCTTTCCCTATCTTTGTTTCATGGGTTTTTAAAAGTAATTTATTTTTATAATGGGGTTTAGCTGCTTTTCACGGCTGTGTTTATGCCGCTTTACACCCACTTGACACACTAACAGAGAGATATCAATACTTAGGTTTTAAGATTATTACTAGTCAGATATATTCTTGTGTGGTGAATCGGGCGTGTTGAGTCCAGTTCTCTGAGCAAGGAGTAGGTCTTGTCTATTACATATTGGGTTTATGGAACGGTATCTGAGCTAATTTGAAAATCTTGTTTTATGTATCACCCCACCTCACCTTTCCCGTTAAGCAGCCATAGTGTGTTTTCTGCATGTGTGATTCTGTTCTGTTTCGTAATTCAGTTCAAGTGTAACGGATTTTACATTCCCTCTATAAGTGACACCTTATGAGAAGTGTCCTTTTCTGTGTGACTTATTTCACTTAGAATCGTCGTACCTAAACCCACTCATCATGCTGCTACTAGCCTTATGACATTGATTTCATGGCTGAGTGATATTCCATTGTACATAAGGACCACAACTTTTTTATCCATTTTTCGCTTTCCTGGGATATTTAAGGTGGAATGAAGTGGAGGTCCTTGTCAACAGAGCAGCCCTAAACTTTGGGGTGCTTGTGTCTTGCTGATTTTCAATTTTCTCACTTTATCTCCCCATGCGTGGAAGTGCCCTATGCTCTCTAAGCTGTGTTTTTTAGATGTTTCAGGACACACCGTACCTTTCTCCAGAGTGGCTGTTGGCAATTTACATCCCGCCCATCAGTGTAGCAAGGCTCCCATTTCTCCATGGCCTGTCCTGCATTTCTGGTTTTGACACTTTTTTCAGCATGGCCCTTTTGACCGATGGGAAGCGAGACTTCTTTGTAGCGCTGATTTGCCTTTCCAGGTTGCTTGGTTGGCCAAAAAGGGCGTATGCGTTTTTTCCTGAATATATTCAGGAAAAAACGCATACGCCCTTTTTGGCCAAGGGCATCATTGTCGATGTTTTGCCGCTTTCCATGTGCTTTAAAGGCGATTCGAATCTACCTACTGAAATCTGTTTCCTGCAATTCTGCCTTGATTTCAAATCCTCTTCTTTGCCTTCCCTCAATATATTTGTGGACGAGAGTTATCATTTATAACTGTGCAGGTTTGTGAATTGCAGTGCCCTGAAGCTCCATTTTACAAGTCGCTTTTTTGGGAGCTGGCCGCAAAAGCGCAGGATGGCTTCAGGCCCTGTTCTGGTTCCGGGGGGCAGGCTGAGCCTGTGGTTAATTCTTCTTCCTGATGGGAAAATAGAGTGACCTGTGCCTGTCCCAACACCAAGAGCTAGTCTCTCATTGGTTCCCCGTCTTCCCGTTCATCCTCAGGACAAATTGCAGCATGTACGGAACAGGAGGTTAAAGGTGCTGATGCTCCAAGTAGGGAGATTGCTAGTAAAGTGGCTGGAAAGGCGAACCCGAGCACAAGGAGATGAGAAATGAGGTGCGTTTTAGAAACCTTTCCCCATCACACGGTGTACCATCTTCTGGGTTTCTCATGCATGTTTTCGATGTAGGAAGATGCCCTTGAACCTGGAGATTTGGGACCCATGCGATGGGTAGCACGCAGTATTACTTTAAACGGTCTGCGTTTGCCCACCCAACCTCACCAAACGTCTCAGCCCCACGAGTGTCCACCCTTATGTCTCATCCAGCTGTGGGTCTAGATATGGTCAATCCAGGTTGCATCACAGCCCCTGAACGAATTGTGTAAGAATTTCTCTCTCTTTCCCTATCTTTGTTTCATGGGTTTTTAAAACTAATTTATTTTTATAATGGGGTTTAGCTGCTTTTCACGGCTGTGTTTATGCCGCTTTACACCCACTTGACACACTAACAGAGAGATATCAATACTTAGGTTTTAAGATTATTACTAGTCAGATATATTCTTGTGTGGTGAATCGGGCGTGTTGAGTCCAGTTCTCTGAGCAAGGAGTAGGTCTTGTCTATTACATATTGGGTTTATGGAACGGTATCTGAGCTAATTTGAAAATCTTGTTTTATGTATCACCCCACCTCACCTTTCCCGTTAAGCAGCCATAGTGTGTTTTCTGCATGTGTGATTCTGTTCTGTTTCGTAATTCAGTTCAAGTGTAACGGATTTTACATTCCCTCTATAAGTGACACCTTATGAGAAGTGTCCTTTTCTGTGTGACTTATTTCACTTAGAATCGTCGTACCTAAATCCACTCATCATGCTGCTACTATCCTTATGACATTGATTTCATGGCTGAGTGATATTCCATTGTACATAAGGACCACAACTTTTTTATCCATTTTTCGCTTTCCTGGGATATTTAAGGTGGAATGAAGTGGAGGTCCTTGTCAACAGAGCAGCCCTAAACTTTGGGGTGCTTGTGTCTTGCTGATTTTCAATTTTCTCACTTTATCCCCCCATGCGTGGAAGTGCCCTATGCTCTCTAAGCTGTGTTTTTTAGATGTTTCAGGACACACCGTACCTTTTTCCAGAGTGGCTGTTGGCAATTTACATCCCGACCATCAGTGTAGCAAGGCTCCCATTTCTTCATGGCCTGTCCTGCATTTCTGGTTTTGACACTTTTTTCAGCATGGCCCTTTTGACCGATGGGAAGCGAGACTTCTTTGTAGCGCTGATTTGCCTTTCCAGGTTGCTTGGTTGGCCAAAAAGGGCGTATGCGTTTTTTCCTGAATATATTCAGGAAAAAACGCATACGCCCTTTTTGGCCAAGGGCATCATTGTCGATGTTTTGCCGCTTTTCATGTGCTTTAAAGGCGATTCGAATCTACCTACTGAAATCTGTTTCCTGCAATTCTGCCTTGATTTCAAATCCTCTTCTTTGCCTTCCCTCAATATATTTGTGGACGAGAGTTATCATTTATAACTCTGCAGGTTTGTGAATTGCAGTGCCCTGAAGCTCCATTTTACAAGTCGCTTTTTTGGGAGCTGGCCGCAAAAGCGCAGGATGGCTTCAGGCCCTGTTCTGGTTCCGGGGGGCAGGCTGAGCCTGTGGTTAATTCTTCTTCCTGATGGGAAAATAGAGTGACCTGTGCCTGTCCCAACACCAAGAGCTAGTCTCTCATTGGTTCCCCGTCTTCCCGTTCATCCTCAGGACAAATTGCAACATGTACGGAACAGGAGGTTAAAGGTGCTGATGCTCCAAGTAGGGAGATTGCTAGTAAAGTGGCTGGAAAGGCGAACCCGAGCACAAGGAGATGAGAAATGAGGTGCGTTTTAGAAACCTTTCCCCATCACACGGTGTACCATCTTCTGGGTTTCTCATGCATGTTTTCGATGTCGGAAGATGCCCTTGAACCTGGAGATTTGGGACCCATGCGATGGGTAGCACGCAGTATTACTTTAAAGGGTCTGCGTTTGCCCACCCAACCTCACCAAACCTCTCAGCCCCAAGAGTGTCCACCCTTATGTCTCATCCAGCTGTGGGTCTAGATATGGTCAATCCAGGTTGCATCACAGCCCCTTAACGAATTGTGTAAGAATTTCTCTCTCTTTCCCTATCTTTGTTTCATGGGTTTTTAAAAGTAATTTATTTTTATAATGGGGTTTAGCTGCTTTTCACGGCTGTGTTTATGCCGCTTTACACCCACTTGACACACTAACAGAGAGATATCAATACTTAGGTTTTAAGATTATTACTAGTCAGATATATTCTTGTGTGGTGAATCGGGCGTGTTGAGTCCAGTTCTCTGAGCAAGGAGTAGGTCTTGTCTATTACATATTGGGTTTATGGAACGGTATCTGAGCTAATTTGAAAATCTTGTTTTATGTATCACCCCACCTCACCTTTCCCGTTAAGCAGCCATAGTGTGTTTTCTGCATGTGTGATTCTGTTCTGTTTCGTAATTCAGTTCAAGTGTAACGGATTTTACATTCCCTCTATAAGTGACACCTTATGAGAAGTGTCCTTTTCTGTGTGACTTATTTCACTTAGAATCGTCGTACCTAAATCCACTCATCATGCTGCTACTAGCCTTATGACATTGATTTCATGGCTGAGTGATATTCCATTGTACATAAGGACCACAACTTTTTTATCCATTTTTCGCTTTCCTGGGATATTTAAGGTGGAATGAAGTGGAGGTCCTTGTCAACAGAGCAGCCCTAAACTTTGGGGTGCTTGTGTCTTGCTGATTTTCAATTTTCTCACTTTATCTCCCCATGCGTGGAAGTGCCCTATGCTCTCTAAGCTGTGTTTTTTAGATGTTTCAGGACACACCGTACCTTTCTCCAGAGTGGCTGTTGGCAATTTACATCCCGCCCATCAGTGTAGCAAGGCTCCCATTTCTCCATGGCCTGTCCTGCATTTCTGGTTTTGACACTTTTTTCAGCATGGCCCTTTTGACCGATGGGAAGCGAGACTTCTTTGTAGCGCTGATTTGCCTTTCCAGGTTGCTTGGTTGGCCAAAAAGGGCGTATGCGTTTTTTCCTGAATATATTCAGGAAAAAACGCATACGCCCTTTTTGGCCAAGGGCATCATTGTCGATGTTTTGCCGCTTTCCATGTGCTTTAAAGGCGATTCGAATCTACCTACTGAAATCTGTTTCCTGCAATTCTGCCTTGATTTCAAATCCTCTTCTTTGCCTTCCCTCAATATATTTGTGGACGAGAGTTATCATTTATAACTCTGCAGGTTTGTGAATTGCAGTGCCCTGAAGCTCCATTTTACAAGTCGCTTTTTTGGGAGCTGGCCGCAAAAGCGCAGGATGGCTTCAGGCCCTGTTCTGGTTCCGGGGGGCAGGCTGAGCCTGTGGTTAATTCTTCTTCCTGATGGGAAAATAGAGTGACCTGTGCCTGTCCCAACACCAAGAGCTAGTCTCTCATTGGTTCCCCGTCTTCCCGTTCATCCTCAGGACAAATTGCAGCATGTACGGAACAGGAGGTTAAAGGTGCTGATGCTCCAAGTAGGGAGATTGCTAGTAAAGTGGCTGGAAAGGCGAACCCGAGCACAAGGAGATGAGAAATGAGGTGCGTTTTAGAAACCTTTCCCCATCACACGGTGTACCATCTTCTGGGTTTCTCATGCATGTTTTCGATGTAGGAAGATGCCCTTGAACCTGGAGATTTGGGACCCATGCGATGGGTAGCACGCAGTATTACTTTAAAGGGTCTGCGTTTGCCCACCCAACCTCACCAAACGTCTCAGCCCCAAGAGTGTCCACCCTTATGTCTCATCCAGCTGTGGGTCTAGATATGGTCAATCCAGGTTGCATCACAGCCCCTGAACGAATTGTGTAAGAATTTCTCTCTCTTTCCCTATCTTTGTTTCATGGGTTTTTAAAACTAATTTATTTTTATAATGGGGTTTAGCTGCTTTTCACGGCTGTGTTTATGCCGCTTTACACCCACTTGACACACTAACAGAGAGATATCAATACTTAGGTTTTAAGATTATTACTAGTCAGATATATTCTTGTGTGGTGAATCGGGCGTGTTGAGTCCAGTTCTCTGAGCAAGGAGTAGGTCTTGTCTATTACATATTGGGTTTATGGAACGGTATCTGAGCTAATTTGAAAATCTTGTTTTATGTATCACCCCACCTCACCTTTCCCGTTAAGCAGCCATAGTGTGTTTTCTGCATGTGTGATTCTGTTCTGTTTCGTAATTCAGTTCAAGTGTAACGGATTTTACATTCCCTCTATAAGTGACACCTTATGAGAAGTGTCCTTTTCTGTGTGACTTATTTCACTTAGAATCGTCGTACCTAAATCCACTCATCATGCTGCTACTATCCTTATGACATTGATTTCATGGCTGAGTGATATTCCATTGTACATAAGGACCACAACTTTTTTATCCATTTTTCGCTTTCCTGGGATATTTAAGGTGGAATGAAGTGGAGGTCCTTGTCAACAGAGCAGCCCTAAACTTTGGGGTGCTTGTGTCTTGCTGATTTTCAATTTTCTCACTTTATCCCCCCATGCGTGGAAGTGCCCTATGCTCTCTAAGCTGTGTTTTTTAGATGTTTCAGGACACACCGTACCTTTCTCCAGAGTGGCTGTTGGCAATTTACATCCCGCCCATCAGTGTAGCAAGGCTCCCATTTCTCCATGGCCTGTCCTGCATTTCTGGTTTTGACACTTTTTTCAGCATGGCCCTTTTGACCGATGGGAAGCGAGACTTCTTTGTAGCGCTGATTTGCCTTTCCAGGTTGCTTGGTTGGCCAAAAAGGGCGTATGCGTTTTTTCCTGAATATATTCAGGAAAAAACGCATACGCCCTTTTTGGCCAAGGGCATCATTGTCGATGTTTTGCCGCTTTTCATGTGCTTTAAAGGCGATTCGAATCTACCTACTGAAATCTGTTTCCTGCAATTCTGCCTTGATTTCAAATCCTCTTCTTTGCCTTCCCTCAATATATTTGTGGACGAGAGTTATCATTTATAACTCTGCAGGTTTGTGAATTGCAGTGCCCTGAAGCTCCATTTTACAAGTCGCTTTTTTGGGAGCTGGCCGCAAAAGCGCAGGATGGCTTCAGGCCCTGTTCTGGTTCCGGGGGGCAGGCTGAGCCTGTGGTTAATTCTTCTTCCTGATGGGAAAATAGAGTGACCTGTGCCTGTCCCAACACCAAGAGCTAGTCTCTCATTGGTTCCCCGTCTTCCCGTTCATCCTCAGGACAAATTGCAACATGTACGGAACAGGAGGTTAAAGGTGCTGATGCTCCAAATAGGGAGATTGCTAGTAAAGTGGCTGGAAAGGCGAACCCGAGCACAAGGAGATGAGAAATGAGGTGCGTTTTAGAAACCTTTCCCCATCACACGGTGTACCATCTTCTGGGTTTCTCATGCATGTTTTCGATGTAGGAAGATGCCCTTGAACCTGGAGATTTGGGACCCATGCGATGGGTAGCACGCAGTATTACTTTAAGGGGTCTGCGTTTGCCCACCCAACCTCACCAAACCTCTCAGCCCCAAGAGTGTCCACCCTTATGTCTCATCCAGCTGTGGGTCTAGATATGGTCAATCCAGGTTGCATCACAGCCCCTGAACGAATTGTGTAAGAATTTCTCTCTCTTTCCCTATCTTTGTTTCATGGGTTTTTAAAACTAATTTATTTTTATAATGGGGTTTAGCTGCTTTTCACGGCTGTGTTTATGCCGCTTTACACCCACTTGACACACTAACAGAGAGATATCAATACTTAGGTTTTAAGATTATTACTAGTCAGATATATTCTTGTGTGGTGAATCGGGCGTGTTGAGTCCAGTTCTCTGAGCAAGGAGTAGGTCTTGTCTATTACATATTGGGTTTATGGAACGGTATCTGAGCTAATTTGAAAATCTTGTTTTATGCATCACCCCACCTCACCTTTCCCGTTAAGCAGCCATAGTGTGTTTTCTGCATGTGTGATTCTGTTCTGTTTCGTAATTCAGTTCAAGTGTAACGGATTTTACATTCCCTCTATAAGTGACACCTTTTGAGAAGTGTCCTTTTCTGTGTGACTTATTTCACTTAGAATCGTCGTACCTAAATCCACTCATCATGCTGCTACTAGCCTTATGACATTGATTTCATGGCTGAGTGATATTCCATTGTACATAAGGACCACAAGCTTTTTATCCATTTTTCGCTTTCCTGGGATATTTAAGGTGGAATGAAGTGGAGGTCCTTGTCAACAGAGCAGCCCTAAACTTTGGGGTGCTTGTGTCTTGCTGATTTTCAATTTTCTCACTTTATCCCCCCATGCGTGGAAGTGCCCTATGCTCTCTAAGCTGTGTTTTTTAGATGTTTCAGGACACACCGTACCTTTCTCCAGAGTGGCTGTTGGCAATTTACATCCCGCCCATCAGTGTAGCAAGGCTCCCATTTCTCCATGGCCTGTCCTGCATTTCTGGTTTTGACACTTTTTTCAGCATGGCCCTTTTGACCGATGGGAAGCGAGACTTCTTTGTAGCGCTGATTTGCCTTTCCAGGTTGCTTGGTTGGCCAAAAAGGGCGTATGCGTTTTTTCCTGAATATATTCAGGAAAAAACGCATACGCCCTTTTTGGCCAAGGGCATCATTTTCGATGTTTTGCCGCTTTTCATGTGCTTTAAAGGCAATTCGAATCTACCTACTGAAATCTGGTTCCTGCAATTCTGCCTTGATTTCAAATCCTCTTCTTTGCCTTCCCTCAATATATTTGTGGACGAGAGTTATCATTTATAACTCTGCAGGTTTGTGAATTGCAGTGCCCTGAAGCTCCATTTTACAAGTCGCTTTTTTGGGAGCTGGCCGCAAAAGCGCAGGATGGCTTCAGGCCCTGTTCTGGTTCCGGGGGGCAGGCTGAGCCTGTGGTTAATTCTTCTTCCTGATGGGAAAATAGAGTGACCTGTGCCTGTCCCAACACCAAGAGCTAGTCTCTCATTGGTTCCCCGTCTTCCCGTTCATCCTCAGGACAAATTGCAACATGTACGGAACAGGAGGTTAAAGGTGCTGATGCTCCAAGTAGGGAGATTGCTAGTAAAGTGGCTGGAAAGGCGAACCCGAGCACAAGGAGATGAGAAATGAGGTGCGTTTTAGAAACCTTTCCCCATCACACGGTGTACCATCTTCTGGTTTTCTCATGCATGTTTTCGATGTCGGAAGATGCCCTTGAACCTGGAGATTTGGGACCCATGCGATGGGTAGCACGCAGTATTACTTTAAAGGGTCTGCGTTTGCCCACCCAACCTCACCAAACGTCTCAGCCCCAAGAATGTCCACCCTTATGTCTCATCCAGCTGTGGGTCTAGATATGGTCAATCCAGGTTGCATCACAGCCCCTGAAGGAATTGTGTAAGAATTTCTCTCTCTTTCCCTATCTTTGTTTCATGGGTTTTTAAAAGTAATTTATTTTTATAATGGGGTTTAGCTGCTTTTCACGGCTGTGTTTATGCCGCTTTACACCCACTTGACACACTAACAGAGAGATATCAATACTTAGGTTTTAAGATTATTACTAGTCAGATATATTCTTGTGTGGTGAATCGGGCGTGTTGAGTCCAGTTCTCTGAGCAAGGAGTAGGTCTTGTCTATTACATATTGGGTTTATGGAACGGTATCTGAGCTAATTTGAAAATCTTGTTTTATGTATCACCCCACCTCACCTTTCCCGTTAAGCAGCCATAGTGTGTTTTCTGCATGTGTGATTCTGTTCTGTTTCGTAATTCAGTTCAAGTGTAACGGATTTTACATTCCCTCTATAAGTGACACCTTATGAGAAGTGTCCTTTTCTGTGTGACTTATTTCACTTAGAATCGTCGTACCTAAATCCACTCATCATGCTGCTACTAGCCTTATGACATTGATTTCATGGCTGAGTGATATTCCATTGTACATAAGGACCACAACTTTTTTATCCATTTTTCGCTTTCCTGGGATATTTAAGGTGGAATGAAGTGGAGGTCCTTGTCAACAGAGCAGCCCTAAACTTTGGGGTGCTTGTGTCTTGCTGATTTTCAATTTTCTCACTTTATCCCCCCATGCGTGGAAGTGCCCTATGCTCTCTAAGCTGTGTTTTTTAGATGTTTCAGGACACACCGTACCTTTCTCCAGAGTGGCTGTTGGCAATTTACATCCCGCCCATCAGTGTAGCAAGGCTCCCATTTCTCCATGGCCTGTCCTGCATTTCTGGTTTTGACACTTTTTTCAGCATGGCCCTTTTGACCGATGGGAAGCGAGACTTCTTTGTAGCGCTGATTTGCCTTTCCAGGTTGCTTGGTTGGCCAAAAAGGGCGTATGCGTTTTTTCCTGAATATATTCAGGAAAAAACGCATACGCCCTTTTTGGCCAAGGGCATCATTGTCGATGTTTTGCCGCTTTTCATGTGCTTTAAAGGCGATTCGAATCTACCTACTGAAATCTGTTTCCTGCAATTCTGCCTTGATTTCAAATCCTCTTCTTTGCCTTCCCTCAATATATTTGTGGACGAGAGTTATCATTTATAACTCTGCAGGTTTGTGAATTGCAGTGCCCTGAAGCTCCATTTTACAAGTCGCTTTTTTGGGAGCTGGCCGCAAAAGCGCAGGATGGCTTCAGGCCCTGTTCTGGTTCCGGGGGGCAGGCTGAGCCTGTGGTTAATTCTTCTTCCTGATGGGAAAATAGAGTGACCTGTGCCTGTCCCAACACCAAGAGCTAGTCTCTCATTGGTTCCCCGTCTTCCCGTTCATCCTCAGGACAAATTGCAACATGTACGGAACAGGAGGTTAAAGGTGCTGATGCTCCAAGTAGGGAGATTGCTAGTAAAGTGGCTGGAAAGGCGAACCCGAGCACAAGGAGATGAGAAATGAGGTGCGTTTTAGAAACCTTTCCCCATCACACGGTGTACCATCTTCTGGGTTTCTCATGCATGTTTTCGATGTAGGAAGATGCCCTTGAACCTGGAGATTTGGGACCCATGCGATGGGTAGCACGCAGTATTATTTTAAGGGGTCTGCGTTTGCCCACCCAACCTCACCAAACGTCTCAGCCCCAAGAGTGTCCACCCTTATGTCTCATCCAGCTGTGGGTCTAGATATGGTCAATCCAGGTTGCATCACAGCCCCTGAAGGAATTGTGTAAGAATTTCTCTCTCTTTCCCTATCTTTGTTTCATGGGTTTTTAAAACTAATTTATTTTTATAATGGGGTTTAGCTGCTTTTCACGGCTGTGTTTATGCCGCTTTACACCCACTTGACACACTAACAGAGAGATATCAATACTTAGGTTTTAAGATTATTACTAGTCAGATATATTCTTGTGTGGTGAATCGGGCGTGTTGAGTCCAGTTCTCTGAGCAAGGAGTAGGTCTTGTCTATTACATATTGGGTTTATGGAACGGTATCTGAGCTAATTTGAAAATCTTGTTTTATGTATCACCCCACCTCACCTTTCCCGTTAAGCAGCCATAGTGTGTTTTCTGCATGTGTGATTCTGTTCTGTTTCGTAATTCAGTTCAAGTGTAACGGATTTTACATTCCCTCTATAAGTGACACCTTATGAGAAGTGTCCTTTTCTGTGTGACTTATTTCACTTAGAATCGTCGTACCTAAATCCACTCATCATGCTGCTACTAGCCTTATGACATTGATTTCATGGCTGAGTGATATTCCATTGTACATAAGGACCACAACTTTTTTATCCATTTTTCGCTTTCCTGGGATATTTAAGGTGGAATGAAGTGGAGGTCCTTGTCAACAGAGCAGCCCTAAACTTTGGGGTGCTTGTGTCTTGCTGATTTTCAATTTTCTCACTTTATCCCCCCATGCGTGGAAGTGCCCTATGCTCTCTAAGCTGTGTTTTTTAGATGTTTCAGGACACACCGTACCTTTCTCCAGAGTGGCTGTTGGCAATTTACATCCCGCCCATCAGTGTAGCAAGGCTCCCATTTCTCCATGGCCTGTCCTGCATTTCTGGTTTTGACACTTTTTTCAGCATGGCCCTTTTGACCGATGGGAAGCGAGACTTCTTTGTAGCGCTGATTTGCCTTTCCAGGTTGCTTGGTTGGCCAAAAAGGGCGTATGCGTTTTTTCCTGAATATATTCAGGAAAAAACGCATACGCCCTTTTTGGCCAAGGGCATCATTGTCGATGTTTTGCCGCTTTTCATGTGCTTTAAAGGCGATTCGAATCTACCTACTGAAATCTGTTTCCTGCAATTCTGCCTTGATTTCAAATCCTCTTCTTTGCCTTCCCTCAATATATTTGTGGACGAGAGTTATCATTTATAACTCTGCAGGTTTGTGAATTGCAGTGCCCTGAAGCTCCATTTTACAAGTCGCTTTTTTGGGAGCTGGCCGCAAAAGCGCAGGATGGCTTCAGGCCCTGTTCTGGTTCCGGGGGGCAGGCTGAGCCTGTGGTTAATTCTTCTTCCTGATGGGAAAATAGAGTGACCTGTGCCTGTCCCAACACCAAGAGCTAGTCTCTCATTGGTTCCCCGTCTTCCCGTTCATCCTCAGGACAAATTGCAACATGTACGGAACAGGAGGTTAAAGGTGCTGATGCTCCAAGTAGGGAGATTGCTAGTAAAGTGGCTGGAAAGGCGAACCCGAGCACAAGGAGATGAGAAATGAGGTGCGTTTTAGAAACCTTTCCCCATCACACGGTGTACCATCTTCTGGGTTTCTCATGCATGTTTTCGATGTAGGAAGATGCCCTTGAACCTGGAGATTTGGGACCCATGCGATGGGTAGCACGCAGTATTACTTTAAGGGGTCTGCGTTTGCCCACCCAACCTCACCAAACCTCTCAGCCCCAAGAGTGTCCACCCTTATGTCTCATCCAGCTGTGGGTCTAGATATGGTCAATCCAGGTTGCATCACAGCCCCTGAAGGAATTGTGTAAGAATTTCTCTCTCTTTCCCTATCTTTGTTTCATGGGTTTTTAAAACTAATTTATTTTTATAATGGGGTTTAGCTGCTTTTCACGGCTGTGTTTATGCCGCTTTACACCCACTTGACACACTAACAGAGAGATATCAATACTTAGGTTTTAAGATTATTACTAGTCAGATATATTCTTGTGTGGTGAATCGGGCGTGTTGAGTCCAGTTCTCTGAGCAAGGAGTAGGTCTTGTCTATTACATATTGGGTTTATGGAACGGTATCTGAGCTAATTTGAAAATCTTGTTTTATGTATCACCCCACCTCACCTTTCCCGTTAAGCAGCCATAGTGTGTTTTCTGCATGTGTGATTCTGTTCTGTTTCGTAATTCAGTTCAAGTGTAACGGATTTTACATTCCCTCTATAAGTGACACCTTATGAGAAGTGTCCTTTTCTGTGTGACTTATTTCACTTAGAATCGTCGTACCTAAATCCACTCATCATGCTGCTACTAGCCTTATGACATTGA
Source organism: Balaenoptera physalus (assembly GCF_965194825.1). Lineage (NCBI taxonomy): Eukaryota > Metazoa > Chordata > Mammalia > Artiodactyla > Balaenopteridae > Balaenoptera > Balaenoptera physalus. The sequence goes on along the minus strand of NW_028125910.1, from coordinate 358,803 downwards.
TTTCATGGCTGAGTGATATTCCATTGTACATACGGACCACAACTTTTTTATCCATTTTTCGCTTTCCTGGGATATTTAAGGTGGAATGAAGTGGAGGTCCTTGTCAACAGAGCAGCCCTAAACTTTGGGGTGCTTGTGTCTTGCTGATTTTCAATTTTCTCACTTTATCCCCCCATGCGTGGAAGTGCCCTATGCTCTCTAAGCTGTGTTTTTTAGATGTTTCAGGACACACCGTACCTTTCTCCAGAGTGGCTGTTGGCAATTTACATCCCGCCCATCAGTGTAGCAAGGCTCCCATTTCTCCATGGCCTGTCCTGCATTTCTGGTTTTGACACTTTTTTCAGCATGGCCCTTTTGACCGATGGGAAGCGAGACTTCTTTGTAGCGCTGATTTGCCTTTCCAGGTTGCTTGGTTGGCCAAAAAGGGCGTATGCGTTTTTTCCTGAATATATTCAGGAAAAAACGCATACGCCCTTTTTGGCCAAGGGCATCATTGTCGATGTTTTGCCGCTTTTCATGTGCTTTAAAGGCGATTCGAATCTACCTACTGAAATCTGTTTCCTGCAATTCTGCCTTGATTTCAAATCCTCTTCTTTGCCTTCCCTCAATATATTTGTGGACGAGAGTTATCATTTATAACTCTGCAGGTTTGTGAATTGCAGTGCCCTGAAGCTCCATTTTACAAGTCGCTTTTTTGGGAGCTGGCCGCAAAAGCGCAGGATGGCTTCAGGCCCTGTTCTGGTTCCGGGGGGCAGGCTGAGCCTGTGGTTAATTCTTCTTCCTGATGGGAAAATAGAGTGACCTGTGCCTGTCCCAACACCAAGAGCTAGTCTCTCATTGGTTCCCCGTCTTCCCGTTCATCCTCAGGACAAATTGCAACCTGTACGGAACAGGAGGTTAAAGGTGCTGATGCTCCAAGTAGGGAGATTGCTAGTAAAGTGGCTGGAAAGGCGAACCCGAGCACAAGGAGATGAGAAATGAGGTGCGTTTTAGAAACCTTTCCCCATCACACGGTGTACCATCTTCTGGGTTTCTCATGCATGTTTTCGATGTAGGAAGATGCCCTTGAACCTGGAGATTTGGGACCCATGCGATGGGTAGCACGCAGTATTATTTTAAGGGGTCTGCGTTTGCCCACCCAACCTCACCAAACGTCTCAGCCCCAAGAGTGTCCACCCTTATGTCTCATCCAGCTGTGGGTCTAGATATGGTCAATCCAGGTTGCATCACAGCCCCTGAAGGAATTGTGTAAGAATTTCTCTCTCTTTCCCTATCTTTGTTTCATGGGTTTTTAAAACTAATTTATTTTTATAATGGGGTTTAGCTGCTTTTCACGGCTGTGTTTATGCCGCTTTACACCCACTTGACACACTAACAGAGAGATATCAATACTTAGGTTTTAAGATTATTACTAGTCAGATATATTCTTGTGTGGTGAATCGGGCGTGTTGAGTCCAGTTCTCTGAGCAAGGAGTAGGTCTTGTCTATTACATATTGGGTTTATGGAACGGTATCTGAGCTAATTTGAAAATCTTGTTTTATGTATCACCCCACCTCACCTTTCCCGTTAAGCAGCCATAGTGTGTTTTCTGCATGTGTGATTCTGTTCTGTTTCGTAATTCAGTTCAAGTGTAACGGATTTTACATTCCCTCTATAAGTGACACCTTATGAGAAGTGTCCTTTTCTGTGTGACTTATTTCACTTAGAATCGTCGTACCTAAATCCACTCATCATGCTGCTACTAGCCTTATGACATTGATTTCATGGCTGAGTGATATTCCATTGTACATAAGGACCACAACTTTTTTATCCATTTTTCGCTTTCCTGGGATATTTAAGGTGGAATGAAGTGGAGGTCCTTGTCAACAGAGCAGCCCTAAACTTTGGGGTGCTTGTGTCTTGCTGATTTTCAATTTTCTCACTTTATCCCCCCATGCGTGGAAGTGCCCTATGCTCTCTAAGCTGTGTTTTTTAGATGTTTCAGGACACACCGTACCTTTCTCCAGAGTGGCTGTTGGCAATTTACATCCCGCCCATCAGTGTAGCAAGGCTCCCATTTCTCCATGGCCTGTCCTGCATTTCTGGTTTTGACACTTTTTTCAGCATGGCCCTTTTGACCGATGGGAAGCGAGACTTCTTTGTAGCGCTGATTTGCCTTTCCAGGTTGCTTGGTTGGCCAAAAAGGGCGTATGCGTTTTTTCCTGAATATATTCAGGAAAAAACGCATACGCCCTTTTTGGCCAAGGGCATCATTGTCGATGTTTTGCCGCTTTTCATGTGCTTTAAAGGCGATTCGAATCTACCTACTGAAATCTGTTTCCTGCAATTCTGCCTTGATTTCAAATCCTCTTCTTTGCCTTCCCTCAATATATTTGTGGACGAGAGTTATCATTTATAACTCTGCAGGTTTGTGAATTGCAGTGCCCTGAAGCTCCATTTTACAAGTCGCTTTTTTGGGAGCTGGCCGCAAAAGCGCAGGATGGCTTCAGGCCCTGTTCTGGTTCCGGGGGGCAGGCTGAGCCTGTGGTTAATTCTTCTTCCTGATGGGAAAATAGAGTGACCTGTGCCTGTCCCAACACCAAGAGCTAGTCTCTCATTGGTTCCCCGTCTTCCCGTTCATCCTCAGGACAAATTGCAACATGTACGGAACAGGAGGTTAAAGGTGCTGATGCTCCAAGTAGGGAGATTGCTAGTAAAGTGGCTGGAAAGGCGAACCCGAGCACAAGGAGATGAGAAATGAGGTGCGTTTTAGAAACCTTTCCCCATCACACGGTGTACCATCTTCTGGGTTTCTCATGCATGTTTTCGATGTAGGAAGATGCCCTTGAACCTGGAGATTTGGGACCCATGCGATGGGTAGCACGCAGTATTATTTTAAGGGGTCTGCGTTTGCCCACGCAACCTCACCAAACGTCTCAGCCCCAAGAGTGTCCACCCTTATGTCTCATCCAGCTGTGGGTCTAGATATGGTCAATCCAGGTTGCATCACAGCCCCTGAACGAATTGTGTAAGAATTTCTCTCTCTTTCCCTATCTTTGTTTCATGGGTTTTTAAAACTAATTTATTTTTATAATGGGGTTTAGCTGCTTTTCACGGCTGTGTTTATGCCGCTTTACACCCACTTGACACACTAACAGAGAGATATCAATACTTAGGTTTTAAGATTATTACTAGTCAGATATATTCTTGTGTGGTGAATCGGGCGTGTTGAGTCCAGTTCTCTGAGCAAGGAGTAGGTCTTGTCTATTACATATTGGGTTTATGGAACGGTATCTGAGCTAATTTGAAAATCTTGTTTTATGTATCACCCCACCTCACCTTTCCCGTTAAGCAGCCATAGTGTGTTTTCTGCATGTGTGATTCTGTTCTGTTTCGTAATTCAGTTCAAGTGTAACGGATTTTACATTCCCTCTATAAGTGACACCTTATGAGAAGTGTCCTTTTCTGTTTGACTTATTTCACTTAGAATCGTCGTACCTAAATCCACTCATCATGCTGCTACTAGCCTTATGACATTGATTTCATGGCTGAGTGATATTCCATTGTACATAAGGACCACAACTTTTTTATCCATTTTTCGCTTTCCTGGGATATTTAAGGTGGAATGAAGTGGAGGTCCTTGTCAACAGAGCAGCCCTAAACTTTGGGGTGCTTGTGTCTTGCTGATTTTCAATTTTCTCACTTTATCCCCCCATGCGTGGAAGTGCCCTATGCTCTCTAAGCTGTGTTTTTTAGATGTTTCAGGACACACCGTACCTTTCTCCAGAGTGGCTGTTGGCAATTTACATCCCGCCCATCAGTGTAGCAAGGCTCCCATTTCTCCATGGCCTGTCCTGCATTTCTGGTTTTGACACTTTTTTCAGCATGGCCCTTTTGACCGATGGGAAGCGAGACTTCTTTGTAGCGCTGATTTGCCTTTCCAGGTTGCTTGGTTGGCCAAAAAGGGCGTATGCGTTTTTTCCTGAATATATTCAGGAAAAAACGCATACGCCCTTTTTGGCCAAGGGCATCATTGTCGATGTTTTGCCGCTTTTCATGTGCTTTAAAGGCGATTCGAATCTACCTACTGAAATCTGTTTCCTGCAATTCTGCCTTGATTTCAAATCCTCTTCTTTGCCTTCCCTCAATATATTTGTGGACGAGAGTTATCATTTATAACTCTGCAGGTTTGTGAATTGCAGTGCCCTGAAGCTCCATTTTACAAGTCGCTTTTTTGGGAGGTGGCCGCAAAAGCGCAGGATGGCTTCAGGCCCTGTTCTGGTTCCGGGGGGCAGGCTGAGCCTGTGGTTAATTCTTCTTCCTGATGGGAAAATAGAGTGACCTGTGCCTGTCCCAACACCAAGAGCTAGTCTCTCATTGGTTCCCCGTCTTCCCGTTCATCCTCAGGACAAATTGCAACATGTACGGAACAGGAGGTTAAAGGTGCTGATGCTCCAAGTAGGGAGATTGCTAGTAAAGTGGCTGGAAAGGCGAACCCGAGCACAAGGAGATGAGAAATGAGGTGCGTTTTAGAAACCTTTCCCCATCACACGGTGTACCATCTTCTGGGTTTCTCATGCATGTTTTCGATGTCGGAAGATGCCCTTGAACCTGGAGATTTGGGACCCATGCGATGGGTAGCAGGCAGTATTACTTTAAGGGGTCTGCGTTTGCCCACCCAACCTCACCAAACCTCTCAGCCCCAAGAGTGTCCACCCTTATGTCTCATCCAGCTGTGGGTCTAGATATGGTCAATCCAGGTTGCATCACAGCCCCTGAACGAATTGTGTAAGAATTTCTCTCTCTTTCCCTATCTTTGTTTCATGGGTTTTTAAAACTAATTTATTTTTATAATGGGGTTTAGCTGCTTTTCACGGCTGTGTTTATGCCGCTTTACACCCACTTGACACACTAACAGAGAGAAATCAATACTTAGGTTTTAAGATTATTACTAGTCAGATATATTCTTGTGTGGTGAATCGGGCGTGTTGAGTCCAGTTCTCTGAGCAAGGAGTAGGTCTTGTCTATTACATATTGGGTTTATGGAACGGTATCTGAGCTAATTTGAAAATCTTGTTTTATGTATCACCCCACCACACCTTTCCCGTTAAGCAGCCATAGTGTGTTTTCTGCATGTGTGATTCTGTTCTGTTTCGTAATTCAGTTCAAGTGTAACCGATTTTACATTCCCTCTATAAGTGACACCTTATGAGAAGTGTCCTTTTCTGTGTGACTTATTTCACTTAGAATCGTCGTACCTAAATCCACTCATCATGCTGCTACTAGCCTTATGACATTGATTTCATGGCTGAGTGATATTCCATTGTACATAAGGACCACAACTTTTTTATCCATTTTTCGCTTTCCTGGGATATTTAAGGTGGAATGAAGTGGAGGTCCTTGTCAACAGAGCAGCCCTAAACTTTGGGGTGCTTGTGTCTTGCTGATTTTCAATTTTCCCACTTTATCCCCCCATGCGTGGAAGTGCCCTATGCTCTCTAAGCTGTGTTTTTTAGATGTTTCAGGACACACCGTACCTTTCTCCAGAGTGGCTGTTGGCAATTTACATCCCGCCCATCAGTGTAGCAAGGCTCCCATTTCTCCATGGCCTGTCCTGCATTTCTGGTTTTGACACTTTTTTCAGCATGGCCCTTTTGACCGATGGGAAGCGAGACTTCTTTGTAGCGCTGATTTGCCTTTCCAGGTTGCTTGGTTGGCCAAAAAGGGCGTATGCGTTTTTTCCTGAATATATTCAGGAAAAAACGCATACGCCCTTTTTGGCCAAGGGCATCATTGTCGATGTTTTGCCGCTTTTCATGTGCTTTAAAGGCGATTCGAATCTACCTACTGAAATCTGTTTCCTGCAATTCTGCCTTGATTTCAAATCCTCTTCTTTGCCTTCCCTCAATATATTTGTGGACGAGAGTTATCATTTATAACTCTGCAGGTTTGTGAATTGCAGTGCCCTGAAGCTCCATTTTACAAGTCGCTTTTTTGGGAGGTGGCCGCAAAAGCGCAGGATGGCTTCAGGCCCTGTTCTGGTTCCGGGGGGCAGGCTGAGCCTGTGGTTAATTCTTCTTCCTGATGGGAAAATAGAGTGACCTGTGCCTGTCCCAACACCAAGAGCTAGTCTCTCATTGGTTCCCCGTCTTCCCGTTCATCCTCAGGACAAATTGCAACATGTACGGAACAGGAGGTTAAAGGTGCTGATGCTCCAAGTAGGGAGATTGCTAGTAAAGTGGCTGGAAAGGCGAACCCGAGCACAAGGAGATGAGAAATGAGGTGCGTTTTAGAAACCTTTCCCCATCACACGGTGTACCATCTTCTGGGTTTCTCATGCATGTTTTCGATGTCGGAAGGTGCCCTTGAACCTGGAGATTTGGGACCCATGCGATGGGTAGCAGGCAGTATTACTTTAAAGGGTCTGCGTTTGCCCACCCAACCTCACCAAACGTCTCAGCCCCAAGAGTGTCCACCCTTATGTCTCATCCAGCTGTGGGTCTAGATATGGTCAATCCAGGTTGCATCACAGCCCCTGAAGGAATTGTGTAAGAATTTCTCTCTCTTTCCCTATCTTTGTTTCATGGGTTTTTAAAACTAATTTATTTTTATAATGGGGTTTAGCTGCTTTTCACGGCTGTGTTTATGCCGCTTTACACCCACTTGACACACTTACAGAGAGATATCAATACTTAGGTTTTAAGATTATTACTAGTCAGATATATTCTTGTGTGGTGAATCGGGCGTGTTGAGTTCAGTTCTCTGAGCAAGGAGTAGGTCTTGTCTATTACATATTGGGTTTATGGAACGGTATCTGAGCTAATTTGAAAATCTTGTTTTATGTATCACCCCACCTCACCTTTCCCGTTAAGCAGCCATAGTGTGTTTTCTGCATGTGTGATTCTGTTCTGTTTCGTAATTCAGTTCAAGTGTAACGGATTTTACATTCCCTCTATAAGTGACACCTTATGAGAAGTGTCCTTTACTGTGTGACTTATTTCACTTAGAATCGTCGTACCTAAACCCACTCATCATGCTGCTACTAGCCTTATGACATTGATTTCATGGCTGAGTGATATTCCATTGTACATAAGGACCACAACTTTTTTATCCATTTTTCGCTTTCCTGGGATATTTAAGGTGGAATGAAGTGGAGGTCCTTGTCAACAGAGCAGCCCTAAACTTTGGGGTGCTTGTGTCTTGCTGATTTTCAATTTTCTCACTTTATCCCCCCATGCGTGGAAGTGCCCTATGCTCTCTAAGCTGTGTTTTTTAGATGTTTCAGGACACACCGTACCTTTCTCCAGAGTGGCTGTTGGCAATTTACATCCCGCCCATCAGTGTAGCAAGGCTCCCATTTCTCCATGGCCTGTCCTGCATTTCTGGTTTTGACACTTTTTTCAGCATGGCCCTTTTGACCGATGGGAAGCGAGACTTCTTTGTAGCGCTGATTTGCCTTTCCAGGTTGCTTGGTTGGCCAAAAAGGGCGTATGCGTTTTTTCCTGAATATATTCAGGAAAAAACGCATACGCCCTTTTTGGCCAAGGGCATCATTGTCGATGTTTTGCCGCTTTTCATGTGCTTTAAAGGCGATTCGAATCTACCTACTGAAATCTGTTTCCTGCAATTCTGCCTTGATTTCAAATCCTCTTCTTTGCCTTCCCTCAATATATTTGTGGACGAGAGTTATCATTTATAACTCTGCAGGTTTGTGAATTGCAGTGCCCTGAAGCTCCATTTTACAAGTCGCTTTTTTGGGAGCTGGCCGCAAAAGCGCAGGATGGCTTCAGGCCCTGTTCTGGTTCCGGGGGGCAGGCTGAGCCTGTGGTTAATTCTTCTTCCTGATGGGAAAATAGAGTGACCTGTGCCTGTCCCAACACCAAGAGCTAGTCTCTCATTGGTTCCCCGTCTTCCCGTTCATCCTCAGGACAAATTGCAACCTGTACGGAACAGGAGGTTAAAGGTGCTGATGCTCCAAGTAGGGAGATTGCTAGTAAAGTGGCTGGAAAGGCGAACCCGAGCACAAGGAGATGAGAAATGAGGTGCGTTTTAGAAACCTTTCCCCATCACACGGTGTACCATCTTCTGGGTTTCTCATGCATGTTTTCGATGTAGGAAGATGCCCTTGAACCTGGAGATTTGGGACCCATGCGATGGGTAGCACGCAGTATTATTTTAAGGGGTCTGCGTTTGCCCACGCAACCTCACCAAACCTCTCAGCCCCAAGAGTGTCCACCCTTATGTCTCATCCAGCTGTGGGTCTAGATATGGTCAATCCAGGTTGCATCACAGCCCCTGAACGAATTGTGTAAGAATTTCTCTCTCTTTCCCTATCTTTGTTTCATGGGTTTTTAAAACTAATTTATTTTTATAATGGGGTTTAGCTGCTTTTCACGGCTGTGTTTATGCCGCTTTACACACACTTGACACACTAACAGAGAGATATCAATACTTAGGTTTTAAGATTATTACTAGTCAGATATATTCTTGTGTGGTGAATCGGGCGTGTTGAGTCCAGTTCTCTGAGCAAGGAGTAGGTCTTGTCTATTACATATTGGGTTTATGGAACGGTATCTGAGCTAATTTGAAAATCTTGTTTTATGTATCACCCCACCTCACCTTTCCCGTTAAGCAGCCATAGTGTGTTTTCTGCATGTGTGATTCTGTTCTGTTTCGTAATTCAGTTCAAGTGTAACGGATTTTACATTCCCTCTATAAGTGACACCTTATGAGAAGTGTCCTTTTCTGTTTGACTTATTTCACTTAGAATCGTCGTACCTAAATCCACTCATCATGCTGCTACTAGCCTTATGACATTGATTTCATGGCTGAGTGATATTCCATTGTACATAAGGACCACAACTTTTTTATCCATTTTTCGCTTTCCTGGGATATTTAAGGTGGAATGAAGTGGAGGTCCTTGTCAACAGAGCAGCCCTAAACTTTGGGGTGCTTGTGTCTTGCTGATTTTCAATTTTCTCACTTTATCCCCCCATGCGTGGAAGTGCCCTATGCTCTCTAAGCTGTGTTTTTTAGATGTTTCAGGACACACCGTACCTTTCTCCAGAGTGGCTGTTGGCAATTTACATCCCGCCCATCAGTGTAGCAAGGCTCCCATTTCTCCATGGCCTGTCCTGCATTTCTGGTTTTGACACTTTTTTCAGCATGGCCCTTTTGACCGATGGGAAGCGAGACTTCTTTGTAGCGCTGATTTGCCTTTCCAGGTTGCTTGGTTGGCCAAAAAGGGCGTATGCGTTTTTTCCTGAATATATTCAGGAAAAAACGCATACGCCCTTTTTGGCCAAGGGCATCATTGTCGATGTTTTGCCGCTTTTCATGTGCTTTAAAGGCGATTCGAATCTACCTACTGAAATCTGTTTCCTGCAATTCTGCCTTGATTTCAAATCCTCTTCTTTGCCTTCCCTCAATATATTTGTGGACGAGAGTTATCATTTATAACTCTGCAGGTTTGTGAATTGCAGTGCCCTGAAGCTCCATTTTACAAGTCGCTTTTTTGGGAGGTGGCCGCAAAAGCGCAGGATGGCTTCAGGCCCTGTTCTGGTTCCGGGGGGCAGGCTGAGCCTGTGGTTAATTCTTCTTCCTGATGGGAAAATAGAGTGACCTGTGCCTGTCCCAACACCAAGAGCTAGTCTCTCATTGGTTCCCCGTCTTCCCGTTCATCCTCAGGACAAATTGCAACCTGTACGGAACAGGAGGTTAAAGGTGCTGATGCTCCAAGTAGGGAGATTGCTAGTAAAGTGGCTGGAAAGGCGAACCCGAGCACAAGGAGATGAGAAATGAGGTGCGTTTTAGAAACCTTTCCCCATCACACGGTGTACCATCTTCTGGGTTTCTCATGCATGTTTTCGATGTCGGAAGATGCCCTTGAACCTGGAGATTTGGGACCCATGCGATGGGTAGCAGGCAGTATTACTTTAAGGGGTCTGCGTTTGCCCACCCAACCTCACCAAACCTCTCAGCCCCAAGAGTGTCCACCCTTATGTCTCATCCAGCTGTGGGTCTAGATATGGTCAATCCAGGTTGCATCACAGCCCCTGAACGAATTGTGTAAGAATTTCTCTCTCTTTCCCTATCTTTGTTTCATGGGTTTTTAAAACTAATTTATTTTTATAATGGGGTTTAGCTGCTTTTCACGGCTGTGTTTATGCCGCTTTACACCCACTTGACACACTAACAGAGAGAAATCAATACTTAGGTTTTAAGATTATTACTAGTCAGATATATTCTTGTGTGGTGAATCGGGCGTGTTGAGTCCAGTTCTCTGAGCAAGGAGTAGGTCTTGTCTATTACATATTGGGTTTATGGAACGGTATCTGAGCTAATTTGAAAATCTTGTTTTATGTATCACCCCACCTCACCTTTCCCGTTAAGCAGCCATAGTGTGTTTTCTGCATGTGTGATTCTGTTCTGTTTCGTAATTCAGTTCAAGTGTAACGGATTTTACATTCCCTCTATAAGTGACACCTTATGAGAAGTGTCCTTTTCTGTGTGACTTATTTCACTTAGAATCGTCATACCTAAATCCACTCATCATGCTGCTACTAGCCTTATGACATTGATTTCATGGCTGAGTGATATTCCATTGTACATAAGGACCACAACTTTTTTATCCATTTTTCGCTTTCCTGGGATATTTAAGGTGGAATGAAGTGGAGGTCCTTGTCAACAGAGCAGCCCTAAACTTTGGGGTGCTTGTGTCTTGCTGATTTTCAATTTTCTCACTTTATCCCCCCATGCGTGGAAGTGCCCTATGCTCTCTAAGCTGTGTTTTTTAGATGTTTCAGGACACACCGTACCTTTCTCCAGAGTGGCTGTTGGCAATTTACATCCCGCCCATCAGTGTAGCAAGGCTCCCATTTCTCCATGGCCTGTCCTGCATTTCTGGTTTTGACACTTTTTTCAGCATGGCCCTTTTGACCGATGGGAAGCGAGACTTCTTTGTAGCGCTGATTTGCCTTTCCAGGTTGCTTGGTTGGCCAAAAAGGGCGTATGCGTTTTTTCCTGAATATATTCAGGAAAAAACGCATACGCCCTTTTTGGCCAAGGGCATCATTGTCGATGTTTTGCCGCTTTTCATGTGCTTTAAAGGCGATTCGAATCTACCTACTGAAATCTGTTTCCTGCAATTCTGCCTTGATTTCAAATCCTCTTCTTTGCCTTCCCTCAATATATTTGTGGACGAGAGTTATCATTTATAACTCTGCAGGTTTGTGAATTGCAGTGCCCTGAAGCTCCATTTTACAAGTCGCTTTTTTGGGAGCTGGCCGCAAAAGCGCAGGATGGCTTCAGGCCCTGTTCTGGTTCCGGGGGGCAGGCTGAGCCTGTGGTTAATTCTTCTTCCTGATGGGAAAATAGAGTGACCTGTGCCTGTCCCAACACCAAGAGCTAGTCTCTCATTGGTTCCCCGTCTTCCCGTTCATCCTCAGGACAAATTGCAACATGTACGGAACAGGAGGTTAAAGGTGCTGATGCTCCAAGTAGGGAGATTGCTAGTAAAGTGGCTGGAAAGGCGAACCCGAGCACAAGGAGATGAGAAATGAGGTGCGTTTTAGAAACCTTTCCCCATCACACGGTGTACCATCTTCTGGGTTTCTCATGCATGTTTTCGATGTCGGAAGATGCCCTTGAACCTGGAGATTTGGGACCCATGCGATGGGTAGCAGGCAGTATTACTTTAAGGGGTCTGCGTTTGCCCACCCAACCTCACCAAACCTCTCAGCCCCAAGAGTGTCCACCCTTATGTCTCATCCAGCTGTGGGTCTAGATATGGTCAATCCAGGTTGCATCACAGCCCCTGAACGAATTGTGTAAGAATTTCTCTCTCTTTCCCTATCTTTGTTTCATGGGTTTTTAAAACTAATTTATTTTTATAATGGGGTTTAGCTGCTTTTCACGGCTGTGTTTATGCCGCTTTACACCCACTTGACACACTAACAGAGAGAAATCAATACTTAGGTTTTAAGATTATTACTAGTCAGATATATTCTTGTGTGGTGAATCGGGCGTGTTGAGTCCAGTTCTCTGAGCAAGGAGTAGGTCTTGTCTATTACATATTGGGTTTATGGAACGGTATCTGAGCTAATTTGAAAATCTTGTTTTATGTATCACCCCACCTCACCTTTCCCGTTAAGCAGCCATAGTGTGTTTTCTGCATGTGTGATTCTGTTCTGTTTCGTAATTCAGTTCAAGTGTAACCGATTTTACATTCCCTCTATAAGTGACACCTTATGAGAAGTGTCCTTTTCTGTGTGACTTATTTCACTTAGAATCGTCATACCTAAATCCACTCATCATGCTGCTACTAGCCTTATGACATTGATTTCATGGCTGAGTGATATTCCATTGTACATAAGGACCACAACTTTTTTATCCATTTTTCGCTTTCCTGGGATATTTAAGGTGGAATGAAGTGGAGGTCCTTGTCAACAGAGCAGCCCTAAACTTTGGGGTGCTTGTGTCTTGCTGATTTTCAATTTTCTCACTTTATCCCCCCATGCGTGGAAGTGCCCTATGCTCTCTAAGCTGTGTTTTTTAGATGTTTCAGGACACACCGTACCTTTCTCCAGAGTGGCTGTTGGCAATTTACATCCCGCCCATCAGTGTAGCAAGGCTCCCATTTCTCCATGGCCTGTCCTGCATTTCTGGTTTTGACACTTTTTTCAGCATGGCCCTTTTGACCGATGGGAAGCGAGACTTCTTTGTAGCGCTGATTTGCCTTTCCAGGTTGCTTGGTTGGCCAAAAAGGGCGTATGCGTTTTTTCCTGAATATATTCAGGAAAAAACGCATACGCCCTTTTTGGCCAAGGGCATCATTGTCGATGTTTTGCCGCTTTTCATGTGCTTTAAAGGCGATTCGAATCTACCTACTGAAATCTGTTTCCTGCAATTCTGCCTTGATTTCAAATCCTCTTCTTTGCCTTCCCTCAATATATTTGTGGACGAGAGTTATCATTTATAACTCTGCAGGTTTGTGAATTGCAGTGCCCTGAAGCTCCATTTTACAAGTCGCTTTTTTGGGAGCTGGCCGCAAAAGCGCAGGATGGCTTCAGGCCCTGTTCTGGTTCCGGGGGGCAGGCTGAGCCTGTGGTTAATTCTTCTTCCTGATGGGAAAATAGAGTGACCTGTGCCTGTCCCAACACCAAGAGCTAGTCTCTCATTGGTTCCCCGTCTTCCCGTTCATCCTCAGGACAAATTGCAACCTGTACGGAACAGGAGGTTAAAGGTGCTGATGCTCCAAGTAGGGAGATTGCTAGTAAAGTGGCTGGAATGGCGAACCCGACCACAAGGAGATGAGAAATGAGGTGCGTTTTAGAAACCATTCCCCATCACACGGTGTACCATCTTCTGGGTTTCTCATGCATGTTTTCGATGTCGGAAGATGCCCTTGAACCTGGAGATTTGGGACCCATGCGATGGGTAGCAGGCAGTATTACTTTAAGGGGTCTGCGTTTGCCCACCCAACCTCACCAAACCTCTCAGCCCCAAGAGTGTCCACCCTTATGTCTCATCCAGCTGTGGGTCTAGATATGGTCAATCCAGGTTGCATCACAGCCCCTGAACGAATTGTGTAAGAATTTCTCTCTCTTTCCCTATCTTTGTTTCATGGGTTTTTAAAACTAATTTATTTTTATAATGGGGTTTAGCTGCTTTTCACGGCTGTGTTTATGCCGCTTTACACCCACTTGACACACTAACAGAGAGATATCAATACTTTGGTTTTAAGATTATTACTAGTCAGATATATTCTTGTGTGGTGAATCGGGCGTGTTGAGTCCAGTTCTCTGAGCAAGGAGTAGGTCTTGTCTATTACATATTGGGTTTATGGAACGGTATCTGAGCTAATTTGAAAATCTTGTTTTATGTATCACCCCACCTCACCTTTCCCGTTAAGCAGCCATAGTGTGTTTTCTGCATGTGTGATTCTGTTCTGTTTCGTAATTCAGTTCAAGTGTAACCGATTTTACATTCCCTCTATAAGTGACACCTTATGAGAAGTGTCCTTTTCTGTGTGACTTATTTCACTTAGAATCGTCATACCTAAATCCACTCATCATGCTGCTACTAGCCTTATGACATTGATTTCATGGCTGAGTGATATTCCATTGTACATAAGGACCACAACTTTTTTATCCATTTTTCGCTTTCCTGGGATATTTAAGGTGGAATGAAGTGGAGGTCCTTGTCAACAGAGCAGCCCTAAACTTTGGGGTGCTTGTGTCTTGCTGATTTTCAATTTTCTCACTTTATCCCCCCATGCGTGGAAGTGCCCTATGCTCTCTAAGCTGTGTTTTTTAGATGTTTCAGGACACACCGTACCTTTCTCCAGAGTGGCTGTTGGCAATTTACATCCCGCCCATCAGTGTAGCAAGGCTCCCATTTCTCCATGGCCTGTCCTGCATTTCTGGTTTTGACACTTTTTTCAGCATGGCCCTTTTGACCGATGGGAAGCGAGACTTCTTTGTAGCGCTGATTTGCCTTTCCAGGTTGCTTGGTTGGCCAAAAAGGGCGTATGTGTTTTTTCCTGAATATATTCAGGAAAAAACGCATACGCCCTTTTTGGCCAAGGGCATCATTGTCGATGTTTTGCCGCTTTTCATGTGCTTTAAAGGCGATTCGAATCTACCTACTGAAATCTGTTTCCTGCAATTCTGCCTTGATTTCAAATCCTCTTCTTTGCCTTCCCTCAATATATTTGTGGACGAGAGTTATCATTTATAACTCTGCAGGTTTGTGAATTGCAGTGCCCTGAAGCTCCATTTTACAAGTCGCTTTTTTGGGAGGTGGCCGCAAAAGCGCAGGATGGCTTCAGGCCCTGTTCTGGTTCCGGGGGGCAGGCTGAGCCTGTGGTTAATTCTTCTTCCTGATGGGAAAATAGAGTGACCTGTGCCTGTCCCAACACCAAGAGCTAGTCTCTCATTGGTTCCCCGTCTTCCCGTTCATCCTCAGGACAAATTGCAACCTGTACGGAACAGGAGGTTAAAGGTGCTGATGCTCCAAGTAGGGAGATTGCTAGTAAAGTGGCTGGAAAGGCGAACCCGAGCACAAGGAGATGAGAAATGAGGTGCGTTTTAGAAACCTTTCCCCATCACACGGTGTACCATCTTCTGGGTTTCTCATGCATGTTTTCGATGTAGGAAGATGCCCTTGAACCTGGAGATTTGGGACCCATGCGATGGGTAGCAGGCAGTATTACTTTAAGGGGTCTGCGTTTGCCCACCCAACCTCACCAAACCTCTCAGCCCCAAGAGTGTCCACCCTTATGTCTCATCCAGCTGTGGGTCTAGATATGGTCAATCCAGGTTGCATCACAGCCCCTGAACGAATTGTGTAAGAATTTCTCTCTCTTTCCCTATCTTTGTTTCATGGGTTTTTAAAACTAATTTATTTTTATAATGGGGTTTAGCTGCTTTTCACGGCTGTGTTTATGCCGCTTTACACCCACTTGACACACTAACAGAGAGATATCAATACTTAGGTTTTAAGATTATTACTAGTCAGATATATTCTTGTGTGGTGAATCGGGCGTGTTGAGTCCAGTTCTCTGAGCAAGGAGTAGGTCTTGTCTATTACATATTGGGTTTATGGAACGGTATCTGAGCTAATTTGAAAATCTTGTTTTATGTATCACCCCACCTCACCTTTCCCGTTAAGCAGCCATAGTGTGTTTTCTGCATGTGTGATTCTGTTCTGTTTCGTAATTCAGTTCAAGTGTAACCGATTTTACATTCCCTCTATAAGTGACACCTTATGAGAAGTGTCCTTTTCTGTGTGACTTATTTCACTTAGAATCGTCGTACCTAAATCCACTCATCATGCTGCTACTAGCCTTATGACATTGATTTCATGGCTGAGTGATATTCCATTGTACATAAGGACCACAACTTTTTTATCCATTTTTCGCTTTCCTGGGATATTTAAGGTGGAATGAAGTGGAGGTCCTTGTCAACAGAGCAGCCCTAAACTTTGGGGTGCTTGTGTCTTGCTGATTTTCAATTTTCTCACTTTATCCCCCCATGCGTGGAAGTGCCCTATGCTCTCTAAGCTGTGTTTTTTAGATGTTTCAGGACACACCGTACCCTTCTCCAGAGTGGCTGTTGGCAATTTACATCCCGCCCATCAGTGTAGCAAGGCTCCCATTTCTCCATGGCCTGTCCTGCATTTCTGGTTTTGACTCTTTTTTCAGCATGGCCCTTTTGACCGATGGGAAGCGAGACTTCTTTGTAGCGCTGATTTGCCTTTCCAGGTTGCTTGGTTGGCCAAAAAGGGCGTATGCGTTTTTTCCTGAATATATTCAGGAAAAAACGCATACGCCCTTTTTGGCCAAGGGCATCATTGTCGATGTTTTGCCGCTTTTCATGTGCTTTAAAGGCGATTCGAATCTACCTACTGAAATCTGTTTCCTGCAATTCTGCCTTGATTTCAAATCCTCTTCTTTGCCTTCCCTCAATATATTTGTGGACGAGAGTTATCATTTATAACTCTGCAGGTTTGTGAATTGCAGTGCCCTGAAGCTCCATTTTACAAGTCGCTTTTTTGGGAGGTGGCCGCAAAAGCGCAGGATGGCTTCAGGCCCTGTTCTGGTTCCGGGGGGCAGGCTGATCCTGTGGTTAATTCTTCTTCCTGATGGGAAAATAGAGTGACCTGTGCCTGTCCCAACACCAAGAGCTAGTCTCTCATTGGTTCCCCGTCTTCCTGTTCATCCTCAGGACAAATTGCAACATGTACGGAACAGGAGGTTAAAGGTGCTGATGCTCCAAGTAGGGAGATTGCTAGTAAAGTGGCTGGAAAGGCGAACCCGAGCACAAGGAGATGAGAAATGAGGTGCGTTTTAGAAACCTTTCCCCATCACACGGTGTACCATCTTCTGGGTTTCTCATGCATGTTTTCGATGTAGGAAGATGCCCTTGAACCTGGAGATTTGGGACCCATGCGATGGGTAGCAGGCAGTATTACTTTAAGGGGTCTGCGTTTGCCCACCCAACCTCACCAAACCTCTCAGCCCCAAGAGTGTCCACCCTTATGTCTCATCCAGCTGTGGGTCTAGATATGGTCAATCCAGGTTGCATCACAGCCCCTGAACGAATTGTGTAAGAATTTCTCTCTCTTTCCCTATCTTTGTTTCATGGGTTTTTAAAACTAATTTATTTTTATAATGGGGTTTAGCTGCTTTTCACGGCTGTGTTTATGCCGCTTTACACCCACTTGACACACTAACAGAGAGATATCAATACTTAGGTTTTAAGATTATTACTAGTCAGATATATTCTTGTGTGGTGAATCGGGCGTGTTGAGTCCAGTTCTCTGAGCAAGGAGTAGGTCTTGTCTATTACATATTGGGTTTATGGAACGGTATCTGAGCTAATTTGAAAATCTTGTTTTATGTATCACCCCACCTCACCTTTCCCGTTAAGCAGCCATAGTGTGTTTTCTGCATGTGTGATTCTGTTCTGTTTCGTAATTCAGTTCAAGTGTAACGGATTTTACATTCCCTCTATAAGTGACACCTTATGAGAAGTGTCCTTTTCTGTGTGACTTATTTCACTTAGAATCGTCGTACCTAAATCCACTCATCATGCTGCTACTAGCCTTATGACATTGATTTCATGGCTGAGTGATATTCCATTGTACATAAGGACCACAACTTTTTTATCCATTTTTCGCTTTCCTGGGATATTTAAGGTGGAATGAAGTGGAGGTCCTTGTCAACAGAGCAGCCCTAAACTTTGGGGTGCTTGTGTCTTGCTGATTTTCAATTTTCCCACTTTATATCCCCATGCGTGGAGGTGCCCTATGCTCTCTAAGCTTTGCTTTTTAGATGTTTCAGGACACACCGTACACTTCTCCAGAGTGGCTGTTGGCAATTTACATCCCGCCCATCAGTGTAGCAAGGCTCCCATTTCTCCATGGCCTGTCCTGCATTTCTGGTTTTGACACTTTTTTCAGCATGGCCCTTTTGACCGATGGGAAGCGAGACTTCTTTGTAGCGCTGATTTGCCTTTCCAGGTTGCTTGGTTGGCCAAAAAGGGCGTATGCGTTTTTTCCTGAATATATTCAGGAAAAAACGCATACGCCCTTTTTGGCCAAGGGCATCATTGTCGATGTTTTGCCGCTTTTCATGTGCTTTAAAGGCGATTCGAATCTACCTACTGAAATCTGTTTCCTGCAATTCTGCCTTGATTTCAAATCCTCTTCTTTGCCTTCCCTCAATATATTTGTGGACGAGAGTTATCATTTATAACTCTGCAGGTTTGTGAATTGCAGTGCCCTGAAGCTCCATTTTACAAGTCGCTTTTTTGGGAGCTGGCCGCCAAAGCGCAGGATGGCTTCAGGCCCTGTTCTGGTTCCGGGGGGCAGGCTGAGCCTGTGGTTAATTCTTCTTCCTGATGGGAAAATAGAGTGACCTGTGCCTGTCCCAACACCAAGAGCTAGTCTCTCATTGGTTCCCCGTCTTCCCGTTCATCCTCAGGACAAATTGCAACATGTACGGAACAGGAGGTTAAAGGTGCTGATGCTCCAAGTAGGGAGATTGCTAGTAAAGTGGCTGGAAAGGCGAACCCGAGCACAAGGAGATGAGAAATGAGGTGCGTTTTAGAAACCTTTCCCCATCACACGGTGTACCATCTTCTGGGTTTCTCATGCATGTTTTCGATGTCGGAAGATGCCCTTGAACCTGGAGATTTGGGACCCATGCGATGGGTAGCACGCAGTATTACTTTAAAGGGTCTGCGTTTGCCCACCCAACCTCACCAAACCTCTCAGCCCCAAGGGTGTCCACCCTTATGTCTCATCCAGCTGTGGGTCTAGATATGGTCAATCCAGGTTGCATCACAGCCCCTGAACGAATTGTGTAAGAATTTCTCTCTCTTTCCCTATCTTTGTTTCATGGGTTTTTAAAACTAATTTATTTTTATAATGGGGTTTAGCTGCTTTTCACGGCTGTGTTTATGCCGCTTTACACCCACTTGACACACTAACAGAGAGATATCAATACTTAGGTTTTAAGATTATTACTAGTCAGATATATTCTTGTGTGGTGAATCGGGCGTGTTGAGTCCAGTTCTCTGAGCAAGGAGTAGGTCTTGTCTATTACATATTGGGTTTATGGAACGGTATCTGAGCTAATTTGAAAATCTTGTTTTATGTATCACCCCACCTCACCTTTCCCGTTAAGCAGCCATAGTGTGTTTTCTGCATGTGTGATTCTGTTCTGTTTCGTAATTCAGTTCAAGTGTAACGGATTTTACATTCCCTCTATAAGTGACACCTTATGAGAAGTGTCCTTTTCTGTGTGACTTATTTCACTTAGAATCGTCGTACCTAAATCCACTCATCATGCTGCTACTAGCCTTATGACATTTATTTCATGGCTGAGTGATATTCCCTTGTACATAAGGACCACAACTTTTTTATCCATTTTTCGCTTTCCTGGGATATTTAAGGTGGAATGAAGTGGAGGTCCTTGTCAACAGAGCAGCCCTAAACTTTGGGGTGCTTGTGTCTTGCTGATTTTCAATTTTCTCACTTTATCCCCCCATGCGTGGAAGTGCCCTATGCTCTCTAAGCTGTGTTTTTTAGATGTTTCAGGACACACCGTACCTTTCTCCAGAGTGGCTGTTGGCAATTTACATCCCGCCCATCAGTGTAGCAAGGCTCCCATTTCTCCATGGCCTGTCCTGCATTTCTGGTTTTGACACTTTTTTCAGCATGGCCCTTTTGACCGATGGGAAGCGAGACTTCTTTGTAGCGCTGATTTGCCTTTCCAGGTTGCTTGGTTGGCCAAAAAGGGCGTATGCGTTTTTTCCTGAATATATTCAGGAAAAAACGCATACGCCCTTTTTGGCCAAGGGCATCATTGTCGATGTTTTGCCGCTTTTCATGTGCTTTAAAGGCGATTCGAATCTACCTCCTGAAATCTGTTTCCTGCAATTCTGCCTTGATTTCAAATCCTCTTCTTTGCCTTCCCTCTATATATTTGTGGACGAGAGTTATCATTTATAACTCTGCAGGTTTGTGAATTGCAGTGCCCTGAAGCTCCATTTTACAAGTCGCTTTTTTGGGAGCTGGCCGCAAAAGCGCAGGATGGCTTCAGGCCCTGTTCTGGTTCCGGGGGGCAGGCTGAGCCTGTGGTTAATTCTTCTTCCTGATGGGAAAATAGAGTGACCTGTGCCTGTCCCAACACCAAGAGCTAGTCTCTCATTGGTTCCCCGTCTTCCCGTTCATCCTCAGGACAAATTGCAACATGTACGGAACAGGAGGTTAAAGGTGCTGATGCTCCAAGTAGGGAGATTGCTAGTAAAGTGGCTGGAAAGGCGAACCCGAGCACAAGGAGATGAGAAATGAGGTGCGTTTTAGAAACCTTTCCCCATCACACGGTGTACCATCTTCTGGGTTTCTCATGCATGTTTTCGATGTCGGAAGATGCCCTTGAACCTGGAGATTTGGGACCCATGCGATGGGTAGCACGCAGTATTACTTTAAAGGGTCTGCGTTTGCCCACCCAACCTCACCAAACCTCTCAGCCCCAAGAGTGTCCACCCTTATGTCTCATCCAGCTGTGGGTCTAGATATGGTCAATCCAGGTTGCATCACAGCCCCTGAACGAATTGTGTAAGAATTTCTCTCTCTTTCCCTATCTTTGTTTCATGGGTTTTTAAAACTAATTTATTTTTATAATGGGGTTTAGCTGCTTTTCACGGCTGTGTTTATGCCGCTTTACACCCACTTGACACACTAACAGAGAGATATCAATACTTAGGTTTTAAGATTATTACTAGTCAGATATATTCTTGTGCGGTGAATCGGGCGTGTTGAGTCCAGTTCTCTGAGCAAGGAGTAGGTCTTGTCTATTACATATTGGGTTTATGGAACGGTATCTGAGCTAATTTGAAAATCTTGTTTTATGTATCACCCCACCTCACCTTTCCCGTTAAGCAGCCATAGTGTGTTTTCTGCATGTGTGATTCTGTTCTGTTTCGTAATTCAGTTCAAGTGTAACGGATTTTACATTCCCTCTATAAGTGACACCTTATGAGAAGTGTCCTTTTCTGTGTGACTTATTTCACTTAGAATCGTCGTACCTAAATCCACTCATCATGCTGCTACTAGCCTTATGACATTGATTTCATGGCTGAGTGATATTCCATTGTACATAAGGACCACAACTTTTTTATCCATTTTTCGCTTTCCTGGGATATTTAAGGTGGAATGAAGTGGAGGTCCTTGTCAACAGAGCAGCCCTAAACTTTGGGGTGCTTGTGTCTTGCTGATTTTCAATTTTCTCACTTTATCCCCCCATGCGTGGAAGTGCCCTATGCTCTCTAAGCTGTGTTTTTTAGATGTTTCAGGACACACCGTACCTTTCTCCAGAGTGGCTGTTGGCAATTTACATCCCGCCCATCAGTGTAGCAAGGCTCCCATTTCTCCATGGCCTGTCCTGCATTTCTGGTTTTGACACTTTTTTCAGCATGGCCCTTTTGACCGATGGGAAGCGAGACTTCTTTGTAGCGCTGATTTGCCTTTCCAGGTTGCTTGGTTGGCCAAAAAGGGCGTATGCGTTTTTTCCTGAATATATTCAGGAAAAAACGCATACGCCCTTTTTGGCCAAGGGCATCATTGTCGATGTTTTGCCGCTTTTCATGTGCTTTAAAGGCGATTCGAATCTACCTCCTGAAATCTGTTTCCTGCAATTCTGCCTTGATTTCAAATCCTCTTCTTTGCCTTCCCTCAATATATTTGTGGACGAGAGTTATCATTTATAACTCTGCAGGTTTGTGAATTGCAGTGCCCTGAAGCTCCATTTTACAAGTCGCTTTTTTGGGAGCTGGCCGCAAAAGCGCAGGATGGCTTCAGGCCCTGTTCTGGTTCCGGGGGGCAGGCTGAGCCTGTGGTTAATTCTTCTTCCTGATGGGAAAATAGAGTGACCTGTGCCTGTCCCAAAACCAAGAGCTAGTCTCTCATTGGTTCCCCGTCTTCCCGTTCATCCTCAGGACAAATTGCAACATGTACGGAACAGGAGGTTAAAGGTGCTGATGCTCCAAGTAGGGAGATTGCTAGTAAAGTGGCTGGAAAGGCGAACCCGAGCACAAGGAGATGAGAAATGAGGTGCGTTTTAGAAACCTTTCCCCATCACACGGTGTACCATCTTCTGGGTTTCTCATGCATGTTTTCGATGTCGGAAGATGCCCTTGAACCTGGAGATTTGGGACCCATGCGATGGGTAGCACGCAGTATTACTTTAAAGGGTCTGCGTTTGCCCACCCAACCTCACCAAACCTCTCAGCCCCAAGAGTGTCCACCCTTATGTCTCATCCAGCTGTGGGTCTAGATATGGTCAATCCAGGTTGCATCACAGCCCCTGAACGAATTGTGTAAGAATTTCTCTCTCTTTCCCTATCTTTGTTTCATGGGTTTTTAAAACTAATTTATTTTTATAATGGGGTTTAGCTGCTTTTCACGGCTGTGTTTATGCCGCTTTACACCCACTTGACACACTAACAGAGAGATATCAATACTTAGGTTTTAAGATTATTACTAGTCAGATATATTCTTGTGCGGTGAATCGGGCGTGTTGAGTCCAGTTCTCTGAGCAAGGAGTAGGTCTTGTCTATTACATATTGGGTTTATGGAACGGTATCTGAGCTAATTTGAAAATCTTGTTTTATGTATCACCCCACCTCACCTTTCCCGTTAAGCAGCCATAGTGTGTTTTCTGCATGTGTGATTCTGTTCTGTTTCGTAATTCAGTTCAAGTGTAACGGATTTTACATTCCCTCTATAAGTGACACCTTATGAGAAGTGTCCTTTTCTGTGTGACTTATTTCACTTAGAATCGTCGTACCTAAATCCACTCATCATGCTGCTACTAGCCTTATGACATTGATTTCATGGCTGAGTGATATTCCATTGTACATAAGGACCACAACTTTTTTATCCATTTTTCGCTTTCCTGGGATATTTAAGGTGGAATGAAGTGGAGGTCCTTGTCAACAGAGCAGCCCTAAACTTTGGGGTGCTTGTGTCTTGCTGATTTTCAATTTTCTCACTTTATCCCCCCATGCGTGGAAGTGCCCTATGCTCTCTAAGCTGTGTTTTTTAGATGTTTCAGGACACACCGTACCCTTCTCCAGAGTGGCTGTTGGCAATTTACATCCCGCCCATCAGTGTAGCAAGGCTCCCATTTCTCCATGGCCTGTCCTGCATTTCTGGTTTTGACACTTTTTTCAGCATGGCCCTTTTGACCGATGGGAAGCGAGACTTCTTTGTAGCGCTGATTTGCCTTTCCAGGTTGCTTGGTTGGCCAAAAAGGGCGTATGCTTTTTTTCCTGAATATATTCAGGAAAAAACGCATACGCCCTTTTTGGCCAAGGGCATCATTGTCGATGTTTTGCCGCTTTTCATGTGCTTTAAAGGCGATTCGAATCTACCTACTGAAATCTGTTTCCTGCAATTCTGCCTTGATTTCAAATCCTCTTCTTTGCCTTCCCTCAATATATTTGTGGACGAGAGTTATCATTTATAACTCTGCAGGTTTGTGAATTGCAGTGCCCTGAAGCTCCATTTTACAAGTCGCTTTTTTGGGAGCTGGCCGCAAAAGCGCAGGATAGCTTCAGGCCCTGTTCTGGTTCCGGGGGGCAGGCTGAGCCTGTGGTTAATTCTTCTTCCTGATGGGAAAATAGAGTGACCTGTGCCTGTCCCAACACCAAGAGCTAGTCTCTCATTGGTTCCCCGTCTTCCCGTTCATCCTCAGGACAAATTGCAACATGTACGGAACAGGAGGTTAAAGGTGCTGATGCTCCAAGTAGGGAGATTGCTAGTAAAGTGGCTGGAAAGGCAAACCCGAGCACAAGGAGATGAGAAATGAGGTGCGTTTTAGAAACCTTTCCCCATCACACGGTGTACCATCTTCTGGGTTTCTCATGCATGTTTTCGATGTAGGAAGATGCCCTTGAACCTGGAGATTTGGGACCCATGCGATGGGTAGCACGCAGTATTACTTTAAGGGGTCTGCGTTTGCCCACCCAACCTCACCAAACCTCTCAGCCCCAAGAGTGTCCACCCTTATGTCTCATCCAGCTGTGGGTCTAGATATGGTCAATCCAGGTTGCATCACAGCCCCTGAACGAATTGTGTAAGAATTTCTCTCTCTTTCCCTATCTTTGTTTCATGGGTTTTTAAAACTAATTTATTTTTATAATGGGGTTTAGCTGCTTTTCACGGCTGTGTTTATGCCGCTTTACACCCACTTGACACACTAACAGAGAGATATCAATACATAGGTCTTAAGATTATTACTAGTCAGATATATTCTTGTGCGGTGAATCGGGCGTGTTGAATCCAGTTCTCTGAGAAAGGAGTAGGTCTTGTCTATTACATATTGGGTTTATGGAACGGTATCTGAGCTAATTTGAAACTCTTGTTTTATGTATCACCCCACCTCACCTTTCCCGTTAAGCAGCCATAGTGTGTTTTCTGCATGTGTGACTCTGTTCTGTTTTGTAATTCAGTTCAAGTGTAACGGATTTTACATTCCCTCTATAAGTGACACCTTATGAGAAGTGTCCTTTTCTGTGTGACTTATTTCACTTAGAATCGTCGTACCTAAATCCACTCATCATGCTGCTACTAGCCTTATGACATTGATTTCATGGCTGAGTGATATTCCATTGTACATAAGGACCACAACTTTTTTATCCATTTTTCGCTTTCCTGGGATATTTAAGGTGGAATGAAGTGGAGGTCCTTGTCAACAGAGCAGCCCTAAACTTTGGGGTGCTTGTGTCTTGCTGATTTTCAATTTTCCCACTTTATCCCCCCATGCGTGGAAGTGCCCTATGCTCTCTAAGCTGTGTTTTTTAGATGTTTCAGGACACACCGTACCCTTCTCCAGAGTGGCTGTTGGCAATTTACATCCCTCCCATCAGTGTAGCAAGGCTCCCATTTCTCCATGGCCTGTCCTGCATTTCTGGTTTTGACACTTTTTTCAGCATGGCCCTTTTGACCGATGGGAAGCGAGACTTCTTTGTAGCGATGATTTGCCTTTCCAGGTTGCTTGGTTGGCCAAAAAGGGCGTATGCGTTTTTTCCTGAATATATTCAGGAAAAAAAGCATACGCCCTTTTTGGCCAAGGGCATCATTGTCGATGTTTTGCCGCTTTTCATGTGCTTTAAAGGCGATTCGAATCTACCTACTGAAATCTGTTTCCTGCAATTCTGCCTTGATTTCAAATCCTCTTCTTTGCCTTCCCTCAATATATTTGTGGACGAGAGTTATCATTTATAACTGCAGGTTTGTGAATTGCAGTGCCCTGAAGCTCCATTTTACAAGTCGCTTTTTTGGGAGCTGGCCGCAAAAGCGCAGGATGGCTTCAGGCCCTGTTCTGGTTCCGGGGGGCAGGCTGAGCCTGTGGTTAATTCTTCTTCCTGATGGGAAAATAGAGTGACCTGTGCCTGTCCCAACACCAAGAGCTAGTCTCTCATTGGTTCCCCGTCTTCCCGTTCATCCTCAGGACAAATTGCAACCTGTACGGAACAGGAGGTTAAAGGTGCTGATGCTCCAAGTAGGGAGATTGCTAGTAAAGTGGCTGGAAAGGCAAACCCGAGCACAAGGAGATGAGAAATGAGGTGCGTTTTAGAAACCTTTCCCCATCACACGGTGTACCATCTTCTGGGTTTCTCATGCATGTTTTCGATGTAGGAAGATGCCCTTGAACCTGGAGATTTGGGACCCATGCGATGGGTAGCACGCAGTATTACTTTAAGGGGTCTGCGTTTGCCCACCCAACCTCACCAAACCTCTCAGCCCCAAGAGTGTCCACCCTTATGTCTCATCCAGCTGTGGGTCTAGATATGGTCAATCCAGGTTGCATCACAGCCCCTGAACGAATTGTGTAAGAATTTCTCTCTCTTTCCCTATCTTTGTTTCATGGGTTTTTAAAACTAATTTATTTTTATAATGGGGTTTAGCTGCTTTTCACGGCTGTGTTTATGCCGCTTTACACCCACTTGACACACTAACAGAGAGATATCAATACTTAGGTTTTAAGATTATTACTAGTCAGATATATTCTTGTGCGGTGAATCGGGCGTGTTGAGTCCAGTTCTCTGAGCAAGGAGTAGGTCTTGTCTATTACATATTGGGTTTATGGAACGGTATCTGAGCTAATTTGAAAATCTTGTTTTATGTATCACCCCACCTCACCTTTCCCGTTAAGCAGCCATAGTGTGTTTTCTGCATGTGTGATTCTGTTCTGTTTCGTAATTCAGTTCAAGTGTAACGGATTTTACATTCCCTCTATAAGTGACACCTTATGAGAAGTGTCCTTTTCTGTGTGACTTATTTCACTTAGAATCGTCGTACCTAAATCCACTCATCATGCTGCTACTAGCCTTATGACATTGATTTCATGGCTGAGTGATATTCCATTGTACATAAGGACCACAACTTTTTTATCCATTTTTCGCTTTCCTGGGATATTTAAGGTGGAATGAAGTGGAGGTCCTTGTCAACAGAGCAGCCCTAAACTTTGGGGTGCTTGTGTCTTGCTGATTTTCAATTTTCTCACTTTATCCCCCCATGCGTGGAAGTGCCCTATGCTCTCTAAGCTGTGTTTTTTAGATGTTTCAGGACACACCGTACCTTTCTCCAGAGTGGCTGTTGGCAATTTACATCCCGCCCATCAGTGTAGCAAGGGTCCCATTTCTCCATGGCCTGTCCTGCATTTCTGGTTTTGACACTTTTTTCAGCATGGCCCTTTTGACCGATGGGAAGCGAGACTTCTTTGTAGCGCTGATTTGCCTTTCCAGGTTGCTTGGTTGGCCAAAAAGGGCGTATGCGTTTTTTCCTGAATATATTCAGGAAAAAATGCATACGCCCTTTTTGGCAAGGGCATCATTGTCAACGTTTTGCCGCTTTTCATGTGCTTTAAAGGCGATTCCAATCTACCTCCTGAAATCTGTTTCCTGCAATTCTGCCTTGATTTCAAATCCTCTTCTTTGCCTTCCCTCAATATATTTGTGGACGAGAGTTATCATTTATAACTCTGCAGGTTTGTGAAGTGCAGTGCCCTGAAGCTCCATTTTACAAGTCGCTTTTTTGGGAGCTGGCCGCAAAAGCGCAGGATGGCTTCAGGCCCTGTTCTGGTTCCGGGGGGCAGGCTGAGCCTGTGGTTAATTCTTCTTCCTGATGGGAAAATAGAGTGACCTGTGCCTGTCCCAACACCAAGAGCTAGTCTCTCATTGGTTCCCCGTCTTCCCGTTCATCCTCAGGACAAATTGCAACCTGTACGGAACAGGAGGTTAAAGGTGCTGATGCTCCAAGTAGGGAGATTGCTAGTAAAGTGGCTGGAATGGCGAACCCGAGCACAAGGAGATGAGAAATGAGGTGCGTTTTAGAAACCTTTCCCCATCACACGGTGTACCATCTTCTGGGTTTCTTATGCATGTTTTCGATGTAGGAAGATGCCCTTGAACCTGGAGATTTGGGACCCATGCGATGGGTAGCACGCAGTATTACTTTAAAGGGTCTGCGTTTGCTCACCCAACCTCACCAAACCTCTCAGTCCCAAGAGTGTCCACCCTTATGTCTCATCCAGCTGTGGGTCTAGATATGGTCAATCCAGGTTGCATCACAGCCCCTGAACGAATTGTGTAAGAATTTCTCTCTCTTTCCCTGTCTTTGTTTCATGGGTTTTTAAAAGTAATTTATTTTTATAATGGGGTTTAGCTGCTTTTCACGGCTGTGTTTATGCCGCTTTACACCCACTTTACACACTAACAGAGAGATATCAATACATAGGTTTTAAGATTATTACTAGTCAGATATATTCTGGTGCGGTGAATCGGGCGTGTTGAGTCCAGTTCTCTGAGCAAGGAGTAGGTCTTGTCTATTACATATTGGGTTTATGGAACGGTATCTGAGCTAATTTGAAAATCTTGTTTTATGTATCACCCCACCTCACCTTTCCCGTTAAGCAGCCATAGTGTGTTTTCTGCATGTGTGATTCTGTTCTGTTTCGTAATTCAGTTCAAGTGTAACGGATTTTACATTCCCTCTATAAGTGACACCTTATGAGAAGTGTCCTTTTCTGTGTGACTTATTTCACTTAGAATCGTCGTACCTAAATCCACTCATCATGCTGCTACTAGCCTTATGACATTGATTTCATGGCTGAGTGATATTCCATTGTACATAAGGACCACAACTTTTTTTATCCATTTTTCGCTTTCCTGGGATATTTAAGGTGGAATGAAGTGGAGGTCCTTGTCAACAGAGCAGCCCTAAACTTTGGGGTGCTTGTGTCTTGCTGATTTTCAATTTTCTCACTTTATCCCCCCATGCGTGGAAGTGCCCTATGCTCTCTAAGCTGTGTTTTTTAGATGTTTCAGGACACACCGTACCTTTCTCCAGAGTGGCTGTTGGCAATTTACATCCCGCCCATCAGTGTAGCAAGGCTCCCATTTCTCCATGGCCTGTCCTGCATTTCTGGTTTTGACACTTTTTTCAGCATGGCCCTTTTGACCGATGGGAAGCGAGACTTCTTTGTAGCGCTGATTTGCCTTTCCACGTTGCTTGGTTGGCCAAAAAGGGCGTATGCGTTTTTTCCTGAATATATTCAGGAAAAAACGCATACGCCCTTTTTGGCCAAGGGCATCATTGTCGATGTTTTGCCGCTTTTCATGTGCTTTAAAGGCGATTCGAATCTACCTACTGAAATCTGTTTCCTGCAATTCTGCCTTGATTTCAAATCCTCTTCTTTGCCTTCCCTCAATATATTTGTGGACGAGAGTTATCATTTATAACTCTGCAGGTTTGTGAATTGCAGTGCCCTGAAGCTCCATTTTACAAGTCGCTTTTTTGGGAGGTGGCCGCAAAAGCGCAGGATGGCTTCAGGCCCTGTTCTGGTTCCGGGGGGCAGGCTGAGCCTGTGGTTAATTCTTCTTCCTGATGGGAAAATAGAGTGACCTGTGCCTGTCCCAACACCAAGAGCTAGTCTCTCATTGGTTCCCCGTCTTCCCGTTCATCCTCAGGACAAATTGCAACATGTACGGAACAGGAGGTTAAAGGTGCTGATGCTCCAAGTAGGGAGATTGCTAGTAAAGTGGCTGGAAAGGCGAACCCGAGCACAAGGAGATGAGAAATGAGGTGCGTTTTAGAAACCTTTCCCCATCACACGGTGTACCATCTTCTGGGTTTCTCATGCATGTTTTCGATGTAGGAAGATGCCCTTGAACCTGGAGATTTGGGACCCATGCGATGGGTAGCACGCAGTATTACTTTAAGGGGTCTGCGTTTGCCCACCCAACCTCACCAAACCTCTCAGCCCCAAGAGTGTCCACCCTTATGTCTCATCCAGCTGTGGGTCTAGATATGGTCAATCCAGGTTGCATCACAGCCCCTGAACGAATTGTGTAAGAATTTCTCTCTCTTTCCCTATCTTTGTTTCATGGGTTTTTAAAACTAATTTATTTTTATAATGGGGTTTAGCTGCTTTTCACGGCTGTGTTTATGCCGCTTTACACCCACTTGACACACTAACAGAGAGATATCAATACATAGGTTTTAAGATTATTACTAGTCAGATATATTCTGGTGCGGTGAATCGGGCGTGTTGAGTCCAGTTCTCTGAGCAAGGAGTAGGTCTTGTCTATTACATATTGGGTTTATGGAACGGTATCTGAGCTAATTTGAAAGTCTTGTTTTATGTATCACCCCACCTCACCTTTCCCGTTAAGCAGCCATAGTGTGTTTTCTGCATGTGTGACTCTGTTCTGTTTTGTAATTCAGTTCAAGTGTAACGGTTTTTACTTTCCCTCTATAAGTGACACCTTATGAGAAGTGTCCTTTTCTGTGTGACTTATTTCACTTAAAATCGTCGTACCTAAATCCACTCATCATGCTGCTACTAGCCTTATGACATTGATTTCATGGCTGAGTGATATTCCATTGTACATAAGGACCACAACTTTTTTATCCATTTTTCGCTTTCCTGGGATATTTAAGGTGGAATGAAGTGGAGGTCCTTGTCAACAGAGCAGCCCTAAACTTTGGGGTGCTTGTGTCTTGCTGATTTTCAATTTTCCCACTTTATCCCCCCATGCGTGGAAGTGCCCTATGCTCTCTAAGCTGTGTTTTTTAGATGTTTCAGGACACACCGTACCTTTCTCCAGAGTGGCTGTTGGCAATTTACATCCCGCCCATCAGTGTAGCAAGGCTCCCATTTCTCCATGGCCTGTCCTGCATTTCTGGTTTTGACACTTTTTTCAGCATGGCCCTTTTGACCGATGGGAAGCGAGACTTCTTTGTAGCGCTGATTTGCCTTTCCAGGTTGCTTGGTTGGCCAAAAAGGGCGTATGCGTTTTTTCCTGAATATATTCAGGAAAAAACGCATACGCCCTTTTTGGCCAAGGGCATCATTGTCGACGTTTTGCCGCTTTTCATGTGCTTTAAAGGCGATTCGAATCTACCTACTGAAATCTGTTTCCTGCAATTCTGCCTTGATTTCAAATCCTCTTCTTTGCCTTCCCTCAATATATTTGTGGACGAGAGTTATCATTTATAACTCTGCAGGTTTCTGAATTGCAGTGCCCTGAAGCTCCATTTTACAAGTCGCTATTTTGGGAGGTGGCCGCAAAAGCGCAGGATGGCTTCAGGCCCTGTTCTGGTTCCGGGGGGCAGGCTGAGCCTGTGGTTAATTCTTCTTCCTGATGGCAAAATAGAGTGACCTGTGCCTGTCCCAACACCAAGAGCTAGTCTCTCATTGGTTCCCCGTCTTCCCGTTCATCCTCAGGACAAATTGCAACATGTACGGAACAGGAGGTTAAAGGTGCTGATGCTCCAAGTAGGGAGATTGCTAGTAAAGTGGCTGGAAAGGCGAACCCGAGCACAAGGAGATGAGAAATGAGGTGCGTTTTAGAAACCTTTCCCCATCACACGGTGTACCATCTTCTGGGTTTCTCATGCATGTTTTCGATGTAGGAAGATGCCCTTGAACCTGGAGATTTGGGACCCATGCGATGGGTAGCACGCAGTATTACTTTAAGGGGTCTGCGTTTGCCCACCCAACCTCACCAAACCTCTCAGCCCCAAGAGTGTCCACCCTTATGTCTCATCCAGCTGTGGGTCTAGATATGGTCAATCCAGGTTGCATCACAGCCCCTGAACGAATTGTGTAAGAATTTCTCTCTCTTTCCCTATCTTTGTTTCATGGGTTTTTAAAACTAATTTATTTTTATAATGGGGTTTAGCTGCTTTTCACGGCTGTGTTTATGCCGCTTTACACCCACTTGACACACTAACAGAGAGATATCAATACTTAGGTTTTAAGATTATTACTAGTCAGATATATTCTTGTGTGGTGAATCGGGCGTGTTGAGTCCAGTTCTCTGAGCAAGGAGTAGGTCTTGTCTATTACATATTGGGTTTATGGAACGGTATCTGAGCTAATTTGAAAATCTTGTTTTATGTATCACCCCACCTCACCTTTCCCGTTAAGCAGCCATAGTGTGTTTTCTGCATGTGTGATTCTGTTCTGTTTCGTAATTCAGTTCAAGTGTAACGGATTTTACATTCCCTCTATAAGTGACACCTTATGAGAAGTGTCCTTTTCTGTGTGACTTATTTCACTTAGAATCGTCGTACCTAAATCCACTCATCATGCTGCTACTAGCCTTATGACATTGATTTCATGGCTGAGTGATATTCCATTGTACATAAGGACCACAACTTTTTTATCCATTTTTCGCTTTCCTGGGATATTTAAGGTGGAATGAAGTGGAGGTCCTTGTCAACAGAGCAGCCCTAAACTTTGGGGTGCTTGTGTCTTGCTGATTTTCAATTTTCTCACTTTATCCCCCCATGCGTGGAAGTGCCCTATGCTCTCTAAGCTGTGTCTTTTAGATGTTTCAGGACACACCGTACCTTTCTCCAGAGTGGCTGTTGGCAATTTACATCCCGCCCATCAGTGTAGCAAGGCTCCCATTTCTCCATGGCCTGTCCTGCATTTCTGGTTTTGACACTTTTTTCAGCATGGCCCTTTTGACCGATGGGAAGCGAGACTTCTTTGTAGCGCTGATTTGCCTTTCCAGGTTGCTTGGTTGGCCAAAAAGGGCGTATGCGTTTTTTCCTGAATATATTCAGGAAAAAACGCATACGCCCTTTTTGGCCAAGGGCATCATTGTCGATGTTTTGCCGCTTTTCATGTGCTTTAAAGGCGATTCGAATCTACCTACTGAAATCTGTTTCCTGCAATTCTGCCTTGATTTCAAATCCTCTTCTTTGCCTTCCCTCAATATATTTGTGGACGAGAGTTATCATTTATAACTCTGCAGGTTTGTGAATTGCAGTGCCCTGAAGCTCCATTTTACAAGTCGCTATTTTGGGAGGTGGCCGCAAAAGCGCAGGATGGCTTCAGGCCCTGTTCTGGTTCCGGGGGGCAGGCTGAGCCTGTGGTTAATTCTTCTTCCTGATGGCAAAATAGAGTGACCTGTGCCTGTCCCAACACCAAGAGCTAGTCTCTCATTGGTTCCCCGTCTTCCCGTTCATCCTCAGGACAAATTGCAACATGTACGGAACAGGAGGTTAAAGGTGCTGATGCTCCAAGTAGGGAGATTGCTAGTAAAGTGGCTGGAAAGGCGAACCCGAGCACAAGGAGATGAGAAATGAGGTGCGTTTTAGAAACCTTTCCCCATCACACGGTGTACCATCTTCTGGGTTTCTCATGCATGTTTTCGATGTAGGAAGATGCCCTTGAACCTGGAGATTTGGGACCCATGCGATGGGTAGCACGCAGTATTACTTTAAGGGGTCTGCGTTTGCCCACCCAACCTCACCAAACCTCTCAGCCCCAAGAGTGTCCACCCTTATGTCTCATCCAGCTGTGGGTCTAGATATGGTCAATCCAGGTTGCATCACAGCCCCTGAACGAATTGTGTAAGAATTTCTCTCTCTTTCCCTATCTTTGTTTCATGGGTTTTTAAAACTAATTTATTTTTATAATGGGGTTTAGCTGCTTTTCACGGCTGTGTTTATGCCGCTTTACACCCACTTGACACACTAACAGAGAGATATCAATACTTAGGTTTTAAGATTATTACTAGTCAGATATATTCTTGTGTGGTGAATCGGGCGTGTTGAGTCCAGTTCTCTGAGCAAGGAGTAGGTCTTGTCTATTACATATTGGGTTTATGGAACGGTATCTGAGCTAATTTGAAAATCTTGTTTTATGTATCACCCCACCTCACCTTTCCCGTTAAGCAGCCATAGTGTGTTTTCTGCATGTGTGATTCTGTTCTGTTTCGTAATTCAGTTCAAGTGTAACGGATTTTACATTCCCTCTATAAGTGACACCTTATGAGAAGTGTCCTTTTCTGTGTGACTTATTTCACTTAGAATCGTCGTACCTAAATCCACTCATCATGCTGCTACTAGCCTTATGACATTGATTTCATGGCTGAGTGATATTCCATTGTACATAAGGACCACAACTTTTTTATCCATTTTTCGCTTTCCTGGGATATTTAAGGTGGAATGAAGTGGAGGTCCTTGTCAACAGAGCAGCCCTAAACTTTGGGGTGCTTGTGTCTTGCTGATTTTCAATTTTCTCACTTTATCCCCCCATGCGTGGAAGTGCCCTATGCTCTCTAAGCTGTGTTTTTTAGATGTTTCAGGACACACCGTACCTTTCTCCAGAGTGGCTGTTGGCAATTTACATCCCGCCCATCAGTGTAGCAAGGCTCCCATTTCTCCATGGCCTGTCCTGCATTTCTGGGTTTGACACTTTTTTCAGCATGGCCCTTTTGACCGATGGGAAGCGAGACTTCTTTGAAGCGCTGATTTGCCTTTCCAGGTTGCTTGGTTGGCTAAAAAGGGCGTATGCGTTTTTTCCTGAATATATTCAGGAAAAAACGCATACGCCCTTTTTGGCCAAGGGCATCATTGTCGATGTTTTGCCGCTTTTCATGTGCTTTAAAGGCGATTCGAATCTACCTACTGAAATCTGTTTCCTGCAATTCTGCCTTGATTTCAAATCCTCTTCTTTGCCTTCCCTCAATATATTTGTGGACGAGAGTTATCATTTATAACTCTGCAGGTTTGTGAATTGCAGTGCCCTGAAGCTCCATTTTACAAGTCGCTTTTTTGGGAGGTGGCCGCAAAAGCGCAGGATGGCTTCAGGCCCTGTTCTGGTTCCGGGGGGCAGGCTGAGCCTGTGGTTAATTCTTCTTCCTGATGGGAAAATAGAGTGACCTGTGCCTGTCCCAACACCAAGAGCTAGTCTCTCATTGGTTCCCCGTCTTCCCGTTCATCCTCAGGACAAATTGCAACATGTACGGAACAGGAGGTTAAAGGTGCTGATGCTCCAAGTAGGGAGATTGCTAGTAAAGTGGCTGGAAAGGCGAACCCGAGCACAAGGAGATGAGAAATGAGGTGCGTTTTAGAAACCTTTCCCCATCACACGGTGTACCATCTTCTGGGTTTCTCATGCATGTTTTCGATGTAGGAAGATGCCCTTGAACCTGGAGATTTGGGACCCATGCGATGGGTAGCACGCAGTATTACTTTAAAGGGTCTGCGTTTGCCCACCCAACCTCACCAAACCTCTCAGCCCCAAGAGTGTCCACCCTTATGTCTCATCCAGCTGTGGGTCTAGATATGGTCAATCCAGGTTGCATCACAGCCCCTGAACGAATTGTGTAAGAATTTCTCTCTCTTTCCCTATCTTTGTTTCATGGGTTTTTAAAACTAATTTATTTTTATAATGGGGTTTAGCTGCTTTTCACGGCTGTGTTTATGCCGCTTTACACCCACTTGACACACTAACAGAGAGATATCAATACTTAGGTTTTAATATTATTACTAGTCAGATATATTCTTGTGTGGTGAATCGGGCGTGTTGAGTCCAGTTCTCTGAGCAAGGAGTAGGTCTTGTCTATTACATATTGGGTTTATGGAACGGTATCTGAGCTAATTTGAAAATCTTGTTTTATGTATCACCCCACCTCACCTTTCCCGTTAAGCAGCCATAGTGTGTTTTCTGCATGTGTGATTCTGTTCTGTTTCGTAATTCAGTTCAAGTGTAACGGATTTTACATTCCCTCTATAAGTGACACCTTATGAGAAGTGTCCTTTTCTGTGTGACTTATTTCACTTAGAATCGTCGTACCTAAATCCACTCATCATGCTGCTACTAGCCTTATGACATTGATTTCATGGCTGAGTGATATTCCATTGTACATAAGGACCACAACTTTTTTATCCATTTTTCGCTTTCCTGGGATATTTAAGGTGGAATGAAGTGGAGGTCCTTGTCAACAGAGCAGCCCTAAACTTTGGGGTGCTTGTGTCTTGCTGATTTTCAATTTTCTCACTTTATCCCCCCATGCGTGGAAGTGCCCTATGCTCTCTAAGCTGTGTTTTTTAGATGTTTCAGGACACACCGTACCTTTCTCCAGAGTGGCTGTTGGCAATTTACATCCCGCCCATCAGTGTAGCAAGGCTCCCATTTCTCCATGGCCTGTCCTGCATTTCTGGTTTTGACACTTTTTTCAGCATGGCCCTTTTGACCGATGGGAAGCGAGACTTCTTTGTAGCGCTGATTTGCCTTTCCAGGTTGCTTGGTTGGCCAAAAAGGGCGTATGCGTTTTTTCCTGAATATATTCAGGAAAAAACGCATACGCCCTTTTTGGCCAAGGGCATCATTGTCAACGTTTTGCCGCTTTTCATGTGCTTTAAAGGCGATTCGAATCTACCTACTGAAATCTGTTTCCTGCAATTCTGCCTTGATTTCAAATCCTCTTCTTTGCCTTCCCTCAATATATTTGTGGACGAGAGTTATCATTTATAACTCTGCAGGTTTGTGAATTGCAGTGCCCTGAAGCTCCATTTTACAAGTCGCTATTTTGGGAGGTGGCCGCAAAAGCGCAGGATGGCTTCAGGCCCTGTTCTGGTTCCGGGGGGCAGGCTGAGCCTGTGGTTAATTCTTCTTCCTGATGGCAAAATAGAGTGACCTGTGCCTGTCCCAACACCAAGAGCTAGTCTCTCATTGGTTCCCCGTCTTCCCGTTCATCCTCAGGACAAATTGCAACATGTACGGAACAGGAGGTTAAAGGTGCTGATGCTCCAAGTAGGGAGATTGCTAGTAAAGTGGCTGGAAAGGCGAACCCGAGCACAAGGAGATGAGAAATGAGGTGCGTTTTAGAAACCTTTCCCCATCACACGGTGTACCATCTTCTGGGTTTCTCATGCATGTTTTCGATGTAGGAAGATGCCCTTGAACCTGGAGATTTGGGACCCATGCGATGGGTAGCACGCAGTATTACTTTAAGGGGTCTGCGTTTGCCCACCCAACCTCACCAAACCTCTCAGCCCCAAGAGTGTCCACCCTTATGTCTCATCCAGCTGTGGGTCTAGATATGGTCAATCCAGGTTGCATCACAGCCCCTGAACGAATTGTGTAAGAATTTCTCTCTCTTTCCCTATCTTTGTTTCATGGGTTTTTAAAACTAATTTATTTTTATAATGGGGTTTAGCTGCTTTTCACGGCTGTGTTTATGCCGCTTTACACCCACTTGACACACTAACAGAGAGATATCAATACTTAGGTTTTAAGATTATTACTAGTCAGATATATTCTTGTGTGGTGAATCGGGCGTGTTGAGTCCAGTTCTCTGAGCAAGGAGTAGGTCTTGTCTATTACATATTGGGTTTATGGAACGGTATCTGAGCTAATTTGAAAATCTTGTTTTATGTATCACCCCACCTCACCTTTCCCGTTAAGCAGCCATAGTGTGTTTTCTGCATGTGTGATTCTGTTCTGTTTCGTAATTCAGTTCAAGTGTAACGGATTTTACATTCCCTCTATAAGTGACACCTTATGAGAAGTGTCCTTTTCTGTGTGACTTATTTCACTTAGAATCGTCGTACCTAAATCCACTCATCATGCTGCTACTAGCCTTATGACATTGATTTCATGGCTGAGTGATATTCCATTGTACATAAGGACCACAACTTTTTTATCCATTTTTCGCTTTCCTGGGATATTTAAGGTGGAATGAAGTGGAGGTCCTTGTCAACAGAGCAGCCCTAAACTTTGGGGTGCTTGTGTCTTGCTGATTTTCAATTTTCTCACTTTATCCCCCCATGCGTGGAAGTGCCCTATGCTCTCTAAGCTGTGTTTTTTAGATGTTTCAGGACACACCGTACCTTTCTCCAGAGTGGCTGTTGGCAATTTACATCCCGCCCATCAGTGTAGCAAGGCTCCCATTTCTCCATGGCCTGTCCTGCATTTCTGGTTTTGACACTTTTTTCAGCATGGCCCTTTTGACCGATGGGAAGCGAGACTTCTTTGTAGCGCTGATTTGCCTTTCCAGGTTGCTTGGTTGGCCAAAAAGGGCGTATGCGTTTTTTCCTGAATATATTCAGGAAAAAACGCATACGCCCTTTTTGGCCAAGGGCATCATTGTCGATGTTTTGCCGCTTTTCATGTGCTTTAAAGGCGATTCGAATCTACCTACTGAAATCTGTTTCCTGCAATTCTGCCTTGATTTCAAATCCTCTTCTTTGCCTTCCCTCAATATATTTGTGGACGAGAGTTATCATTTATAACTCTGCAGGTTTGTGAATTGCAGTGCCCTGAAGCTCCATTTTACAAGTCGCTATTTTGGGAGGTGGCCGCAAAAGCGCAGGATGGCTTCAGGCCCTGTTCTGGTTCCGGGGGGCAGGCTGAGCCTGTGGTTAATTCTTCTTCCTGATGGCAAAATAGAGTGACCTGTGCCTGTCCCAACACCAAGAGCTAGTCTCTCATTGGTTCCCCGTCTTCCCGTTCATCCTCAGGACAAATTGCAACATGTACGGAACAGGAGGTTAAAGGTGCTGATGCTCCAAGTAGGGAGATTGCTAGTAAAGTGGCTGGAAAGGCGAACCCGAGCACAAGGAGATGAGAAATGAGGTGCGTTTTAGAAACCTTTCCCCATCACACGGTGTACCATCTTCTGGGTTTCTCATGCATGTTTTCGATGTAGGAAGATGCCCTTGAACCTGGAGATTTGGGACCCATGCGATGGGTAGCACGCAGTATTACTTTAAGGGGTCTGCGTTTGCCCACCCAACCTCACCAAACCTCTCAGCCCCAAGAGTGTCCACCCTTATGTCTCATCCAGCTGTGGGTCTAGATATGGTCAATCCAGGTTGCATCACAGCCCCTGAACGAATTGTGTAAGAATTTCTCTCTCTTTCCCTATCTTTGTTTCATGGGTTTTTAAAACTAATTTATTTTTATAATGGGGTTTAGCTGCTTTTCACGGCTGTGTTTATGCCGCTTTACACCCACTTGACACACTAACAGAGAGATATCAATACTTAGGTTTTAAGATTATTACTAGTCAGATATATTCTTGTGTGGTGAATCGGGCGTGTTGAGTCCAGTTCTCTGAGCAAGGAGTAGGTCTTGTCTATTACATATTGGGTTTATGGAACGGTATCTGAGCTAATTTGAAAATCTTGTTTTATGTATCACCCCACCTCACCTTTCCCGTTAAGCAGCCATAGTGTGTTTTCTGCATGTGTGATTCTGTTCTGTTTCGTAATTCAGTTCAAGTGTAACGGATTTTACATTCCCTCTATAAGTGACACCTTATGAGAAGTGTCCTTTTCTGTGTGACTTATTTCACTTAGAATCGTCGTACCTAAATCCACTCATCATGCTGCTACTAGCCTTATGACATTGATTTCATGGCTGAGTGATATTCCATTGTACATAAGGACCACAACTTTTTTATCCATTTTTCGCTTTCCTGGGATATTTAAGGTGGAATGAAGTGGAGGTCCTTGTCAACAGAGCAGCCCTAAACTTTGGGGTGCTTGTGTCTTGCTGATTTTCAATTTTCTCACTTTATCCCCCCATGCGTGGAAGTGCCCTATGCTCTCTAAGCTGTGTTTTTTAGATGTTTCAGGACACACCGTACCTTTCTCCAGAGTGGCTGTTGGCAATTTACATCCCGCCCATCAGTGTAGCAAGGCTCCCATTTCTCCATGGCCTGTCCTGCATTTCTGGTTTTGACACTTTTTTCAGCATGGCCCTTTTGATCGATGGGAAGCGAGACTTCTTTGTAGCGCTGATTTGCCTTTCCAGGTTGCTTGGTTGGCCAAAAAGGGCGTATGCGTTTTTTCCTGAATATATTCAGGAAAAAACGCATACGCCCTTTTTGGCCAAGGGCATCATTGTCGATGTTTTGCCGCTTTTCATGTGCTTTAAAGGCGATTCGAATCTACCTACTGAAATCTGTTTCCTGCAATTCTGCCTTGATTTCAAATCCTCTTCTTTGCCTTCCCTCAATATATTTGTGGACGAGAGTTATCATTTATAACTCTGCAGGTTTGTGAATTGCAGTGCCCTGAAGCTCCATTTTACAAGTCGCTTTTTTGGGAGCTGGCCGCAAAAGCGCAGGATGGCTTCAGGCCCTGTTCTGGTTCCGGGGGGCAGGCTGAGCCTGTGGTTAATTCTTCTTCCTGATGGGAAAATAGAGTGACCTGTGCCTGTCCCAACACCAAGAGCTAGTCTCTCATTGGTTCCCCGTCTTCCCGTTCATCCTCAGGACAAATTGCAACATGTACGGAACAGGAGGTTAAAGGTGCTGATGCTCCAAGTAGGGAGATTGCTAGTAAAGTGGCTGGAAAGGCGAACCCGAGCACAAGGAGATGAGAAATGAGGTGCGTTTTAGAAACCTTTCCCCATCACACGGTGTACCATCTTCTGGGTTTCTCATGCATGTTTTCGATGTAGGAAGATGCCCTTGAACCTGGAGATTTGGGACCCATGCGATGGGTAGCACGCAGTATTACTTTAAAGGGTCTGCGTTTGCCCACCCAACCTCACCAAACCTCTCAGCCCCAAGAGTGTCCACCCTTATGTCTCATCCAGCTGTGGGTCTAGATATGGTCAATCCAGGTTGCATCACAGCCCCTGAACGAATTGTGTAAGAATTTCTCTCTCTTTCCCTATCTTTGTTTCATGGGTTTTTAAAACTAATTTATTTTTATAATGGGGTTTAGCTGCTTTTCACGGCTGTGTTTATGCCGCTTTACACCCACTTGACACACTAACAGAGAGATATCAATACTTAGGTTTTAAGATTATTACTAGTCAGATATATTCTTGTGTGGTGAATCGGGCGTGTTGAGTCCAGTTCTCTGAGCAAGGAGTAGGTCTTGTCTATTACATATTGGGTTTATGGAACGGTATCTGAGCTAATTTGAAAATCTTGTTTTATGTATCACCCCACCTCACCTTTCCCGTTAAGCAGCCATAGTGTGTTTTCTGCATGTGTGATTCTGTTCTGTTTCGTAATTCAGTTCAAGTGTAACGGATTTTACATTCCCTCTATAAGTGACACCTTATGAGAAGTGTCCTTTTCTGTGTGACTTATTTCACTTAGAATCTTCGTACCTAAATCCACTCATCATGCTGCTACTAGCCTTATGACATTGATTTCATGGCTGAGTGATATTCCATTGTACATAAGGACCACAACTTTTTTATCCATTTTTCGCTTTCCTGGGATATTTAAGGTGGAATGAAGTGGAGGTCCTTGTCAACAGAGCAGCCCTAAACTTTGGGGTGCTTGTGTCTTGCTGATTTTCAATTTTCTCACTTTATCCCCCCATGCGTGGAAGTGCCCTATGCTCTCTAAGCTGTGTTTTTTAGATGTTTCAGGACACACCGTACCTTTCTCCAGAGTGGCTGTTGGCAATTTACATCCCGCCCATCAGTGTAGCAAGGCTCCCATTTCTCCATGGCCTGTCCTGCATTTCTGGTTTTGACACTTTTTTCAGCATGGCCCTTTTGACCGATGGGAAGCGAGACTTCTTTGTAGCGCTGATTTGCCTTTCCAGGTTGCTTGGTTGGCCAAAAAGGGCGTATGCGTTTTTTCCTGAATATATTCAGGAAAAAACGCATACGCCCTTTTTGGCCAAGGGCATCATTGTCGATGTTTTGCCGCTTTTCATGTGCTTTAAAGGCGATTCGAATCTACCTACTGAAATCTGTTTCCTGCAATTCTGCCTTGATTTCAAATCCTCTTCTTTGCCTTCCCTCAATATATTTGTGGACGAGAGTTATCATTTATAACTCTGCAGGTTTGTGAATTGCAGTGCCCTGAAGCTCCATTTTACAAGTCGCTTTTTTGGGAGCTGGCCGCAAAAGCGCAGGATGGCTTCAGGCCCTGTTCTGGTTCCGGGGGGCAGGCTGAGCCTGTGGTTAATTCTTCTTCCTGATGGGAAAATAGAGTGACCTGTGCCTGTCCCAACACCAAGAGCTAGTCTCTCATTGGTTCCCCGTCTTCCCGTTCATCCTCAGGACAAATTGCAACCTGTACGGAACAGGAGGTTAAAGGTGCTGATGCTCCAAGTAGGGAGATTGCTAGTAAAGTGGCTGGAAAGGCGAACCCGAGCACAAGGAGATGAGAAATGAGGTGCGTTTTAGAAACCTTTCCCCATCACACGGTGTACCATCCTCTGGGTGTCTCATGCATGTTTTCGATGTAGGAAGATGCCCTTGAACCTGGAGATTTGGGACCCATGCGATGGGTAGCACGCAGTATTACTTTAAAGGGTCTGCGTTTGCCCACCCAACCTCACCAAACCTCTCAGCCCCAAGAGTGTCCACCCTTATGTCTCATCCAGCTGTGGGTCTAGATATGGTCAATCCAGGTTGCATCACAGCCCCTGAACGAATTGTGTAAGAATTTCTCTCTCTTTCCCTATCTTTGTTTCATGGGTTTTTAAAACTAATTTATTTTTATAATGGGGTTTAGCTGCTTTTCACGGCTGTGTTTATGCCGCTTTACACCCACTTGACACACTAACAGAGAGATATCAATACTTAGGTTTTAAGATTATTACTAGTCAGATATATTCTTGTGTGGTGAATCGGGCGTGTTGAGTCCAGTTCTCTGAGCAAGGAGTAGGTCTTGTCTATTACATATTGGGTTTATGGAACGGTATCTGAGCTAATTTGAAAATCTTGTTTTATGTATCACCCCACCTCACCTTTCCCGTTAAGCAGCCATAGTGTGTTTTCTGCATGTGTGATTCTGTTCTGTTTCGTAATTCAGTTCAAGTGTAACGGATTTTACATTCCCTCTATAAGTGACACCTTATGAGAAGTGTCCTTTTCTGTGTGACTTATTTCACTTAGAATCGTCGTACCTAAATCCACTCATCATGCTGCTACTAGCCTTATGACATTGATTTCATGGCTGAGTGATATTCCATTGTACATAAGGACCACAACTTTTTTATCCATTTTTCGCTTTCCTGGGATATTTAAGGTGGAATGAAGTGGAGGTCCTTGTCAACAGAGCAGCCCTAAACTTTGGGGTGCTTGTGTCTTGCTGATTTTCAATTTTCTCACTTTATCCCCCCATGCGTGGAAGTGCCCTATGCTCTCTAAGCTGTGTTTTTTAGATGTTTCAGGACACACCGTACCTTTCTCCAGAGTGGCTGTTGGGAATTTACATCCCGCCCATCAGTGTAGCAAGGCTCCCATTTCTCCATGGCCTGTCCTGCATTTCTGGTTTTGACACTTTTTTCAGCATGGCCCTTTTGACCGATGGGAAGCGAGACTTCTTTGTAGCGCTGATTTGCCTTTCCAGGTTGCTTGGTTGGCCAAAAAGGGCCTATGCGTTTTTTCCTGAATATATTCAGGAAAAAACGCATACGCCCTTTTTGGCCAAGGGCATCATTGTCGATGTTTTGCCGCTTTTCATGTGCTTTAAAGGCGATTCGAATCTACCTACTGAAATCTGTTTCCTGCAATTCTGCCTTGATTTCAAATCCTCTTCTTTGCCTTCCCTCAATATATTTGTGGACGAGAGTTATCATTTATAACTCTGCAGGTTTGTGAATTGCAGTGCCCTGAAGCTCCATTTTACAAGGCGCTTTTTTGGGAGCTGGCCGCAAAAGCGCAGGATGGCTTCAGGCCCTGTTCTGGTTCCGGGGGGCAGGCTGAGCCTGTGGTTAATTCTTCTTCCTGATGGGAAAATAGAGTGACCTGTGCCTGTCCCAACACCAAGAGCTAGTCTCTCATTGGTTCCCCGTCTTCCCGTTCATCCTCAGGACAAATTGCAACCTGTACGGAACAGGAGGTTAAAGGTGCTGATGCTCCAAGTAGGGAGATTGCTAGTAAAGTGGCTGGAATGGCGAACCCGAGCACAAGGAGATGAGAAATGAGGTGCGTTTTGGAAACCTTTCCCCATCACACGGTGTACCATCTTCTGGGTTTCTCATGCATGTTTTCGATGTAGGAAGATGCCCTTGAACCTGGAGATTTGGGACCCATGCGATGGGTAGCACGCAGTATTACTTTAAAGGGTCTGCGTTTGCTCACCCAACCTCACCAAACCTCTCAGCCCCAAGAGTGTCCACCCTTATGTCTCATCCAGCTGTGGGTCTAGATATGGTCAATCCAGGTTGCATCACAGCCCCTGAACGAATTGTGTAAGAATTTCTCTCTCTTTCCCTGTCTTTGTTTCATGGGTTTTTAAAAGTAATTTATTTTTATAATGGGGTTTAGCTGCTTTTCACGGCTGTGTTTATGCCGCTTTACACCCACTTGACACACTAACAGAGAGATATCAATACATAGGTTTTAAGATTATTACTAGTCAGATATATTCTTGTGCGGTGAATCGGGCGTGTTGAGTCCAGTTCTCTGAGCAAGGAGTAGGTCTTGTCTATTACATATTGGGTTTATGGAACGGTATCTGAGCTAATTTGAAAGTCTTGTTTTATGTATCACCCCACCTCACCTTTCCCGTTAAGCAGCCATAGTGTGTTTTCTGCATGTGTGACTCTGTTCTGTTTTGTA
Organism: Balaenoptera physalus; assembly: GCF_965194825.1. Classification (NCBI taxonomy): domain Eukaryota; kingdom Metazoa; phylum Chordata; class Mammalia; order Artiodactyla; family Balaenopteridae; genus Balaenoptera; species Balaenoptera physalus. Next base: position 314,947 of record NW_028125910.1, on the reverse strand, counting down.
ATTCAGTTCAAGTGTAACGGATTTTACATTCCCTCTATAAGTGACACCTTATGAGAAGTGTCCTTTTCTGTGTGACTTATTTCACTTAGAATCGTCGTACCTAAATCCACTCATCATGCTGCTACTAGCCTTATGACATTGATTTCATGGCTGAGTGATATTCCCTTGTACATAAGGACCACAACTTTTTTATCCATTTTTCGCTTTCCTGGGATATTTAAGGTGGAATGAAGTGGAGGTCCTTGTCAACAGAGCAGCCCTAAACTTTGGGGTGCTTGTGTCTTGCTGATTTTCAATTTTCTCACTTTATCCCCCCATGCGTGGAAGTGCCCTATGCTCTCTAAGCTGTGTTTTTTAGATGTTTCAGGACACACCGTACCTTTCTCCAGAGTGGCTGTTGGCAATTTACATCCCGCCCATCAGTGTAGCAAGGCTCCCATTTCTCCATGGCCTGTCCTGCATTTCTGGTTTTGACACTTTTTTCAGCATGGCCCTTTTGACCGATGGGAAGCGAGACTTCTTTGTAGCGCTGATTTGCCTTTCCAGGTTGCTTGGTTGGCCAAAAAGGGCGTATGCGTTTTTTCCTGAATATATTCAGGAAAAAACGCATACGCCCTTTTTGGCCAAGGGCATCATTGTCGATGTTTTGCCGCTTTTCATGTGCTTTAAAGGCGATTCGAATCTACCTACTGAAATCTGTTTCCTGCAATTCTGCCTTGATTTCAAATCCTCTTCTTTGCCTTCCCTCAATATATTTGTGGACGAGAGTTATCATTTATAACTCTGCAGGTTTGTGAATTGCAGTGCCCTGAAGCTCCATTTTACAAGTCGCTTTTTTGGGAGCTGGCCGCCAAAGCGCAGGATGGCTTCAGGCCCTGTTCTGGTTCCGGGGGGCAGGCTGAGCCTGTGGTTAATTCTTCTTCCTGATGGGAAAATAGAGTGACCTGTGCCTGTCCCAACACCAAGAGCTAGTCTCTCATTGGTTCCCCGTCTTCCCGTTCATCCTCAGGACAAATTGCAACCTGTACGGAACAGGAGGTTAAAGGTGCTGATGCTCCAAGTAGGGAGATTGCTAGTAAAGTGGCTGGAAAGGCGAACCCGAGCACAAGGAGATGAGAAATGAGGTGCGTTTTAGAAACCTTTCCCCATCACACGGTGTACCATCTTCTGGGTTTCTCATGCATGTTTTCGATGTAGGAAGATGCCCTTGAACCTGGAGATTTGGGACCCATGCGATGGGTAGCACGCAGTATTACTTTAAGGGGTCTGCGTTTGCCCACCCAACCTCACCAAACCTCTCAGCCCCAAGAGTGTCCACCCTTATGTCTCATCCAGCTGTGGGTCTAGATATGGTCAATCCAGGTTGCATCACAGCCCCTGAACGAATTGTGTAAGAATTTCTCTCTCTTTCCCTATCTTTGTTTCATGGGTTTTTAAAACTAATTTATTTTTATAATGGGGTTTAGCTGCTTTTCACGGCTGTGTTTATGCCGCTTTACACCCACTTGACACACTAACAGAGAGATATCAATACTTAGGTTTTAAGATTATTACTAGTCAGATATATTCTTGTGTGGTGAATCGGGCGTGTTGAGTCCAGTTCTCTGAGCAAGGAGTAGGTCTTGTCTATTACATATTGGGTTTATGGAACGGTATCTGAGCTAATTTGAAAATCTTGTTTTATGTATCACCCCACCTCACCTTTCCCGTTAAGCAGCCATAGTGTGTTTTCTGCATGTGTGATTCTGTTCTGTTTCGTAATTCAGTTCAAGTGTAACGGATTTTACATTCCCTCTATAAGTGACACCTTATGAGAAGTGTCCTTTTCTGTGTGACTTATTTCACTTAGAATCGTCGTACCTAAATCCACTCATCATGCTGCTACTAGCCTTATGACATTGATTTCATGGCTGAGTGATATTCCATTGTACATAAGGACCACAACTTTTTTATCCATTTTTCGCTTTCCTGGGATATTTAAGGTGGAATGAAGTGGAGGTCCTTGTCAACAGAGCAGCCCTAAACTTTGGGGTGCTTGTGTCTTGCTGATTTTCAATTTTCTCACTTTATCCCCCCATGCGTGGAAGTGCCCTATGCTCTCTAAGCTGTGTTTTTTAGATGTTTCAGGACACACCGTACCTTTCTCCAGAGTGGCTGTTGGCAATTTACATCCCGCCCATCAGTGTAGCAAGGCTCCCATTTCTCCATGGCCTGTCCTGCATTTCTGGTTTTGACACTTTTTTCAGCATGGCCCTTTTGACCGATGGGAAGCGAGACTTCTTTGTAGCGCTGATTTGCCTTTCCAGGTTGCTTGGTTGGCCAAAAAGGGCGTATGCGTTTTTTCCTGAATATATTCAGGAAAAAACGCATACGCCCTTTTTGGCCAAGGGCATCATTGTCGATGTTTTGCCGCTTTTCATGTGCTTTAAAGGCGATTCGAATCTACCTACTGAAATCTGTTTCCTGCAATTCTGCCTTGATTTCAAATCCTCTTCTTTGCCTTCCCTCAATATATTTGTGGACGAGAGTTATCATTTATAACTCTGCAGGTTTGTGAATTGCAGTGCCCTGAAGCTCCATTTTACAAGTCGCTTTTTTGGGAGCTGGCCGCCAAAGCGCAGGATGGCTTCAGGCCCTGTTCTGGTTCCGGGGGGCAGGCTGAGCCTGTGGTTAATTCTTCTTCCTGATGGGAAAATAGAGTGACCTGTGCCTGTCCCAACACCAAGAGCTAGTCTCTCATTGGTTCCCCGTCTTCCCGTTCATCCTCAGGACAAATTGCAACCTGTACGGAACAGAAGGTTAAAGGTGCTGATGCTCCAAGTAGGGAGATTGCTAGTAAAGTGGCTGGAAAGGCGAACCCGAGCACAAGGAGATGAGAAATGAGGTGCGTTTTAGAAACCTTTCCCCATCACACGGTGTACCATCTTCTGGGTTTCTCATGCATGTTTTCGATGTAGGAAGATGCCCTTGAACCTGGAGATTTGGGACCCATGCGATGGGTAGCACGCAGTATTACTTTAAGGGGTCTGCGTTTGCCCACCCAACCTCACCAAACCTCTCAGCCCCAAGAGTGTCCACCCTTATGTCTCATCCAGCTGTGGGTCTAGATATGGTCAATCCAGGTTGCATCACAGCCCCTGAACGAATTGTGTAAGAATTTCTCTCTCTTTCCCTGTCTTTGTTTCATGGGTTTTTAAAACTAATTTATTTTTATAATGGGGTTTAGCTGCTTTTCACGGCTGTGTTTATGCCGCTTTACACCCACTTGACACACTAACAGAGAGATATCAATACTTAGGTTTTAAGATTATTACTAGTCAGATATATTCTTGTGTGGTGAATCGGGCGTGTTGAGTCCAGTTCTCTGAGCAAGGAGTAGGTCTTGTCTATTACATATTGGGTTTATGGAACGGTATCTGAGCTAATTTGAAAATCTTGTTTTATGTATCACCCCACCTCACCTTTCCCGTTAAGCAGCCATAGTGTGTTTTCTGCATGTGTGATTCTGTTCTGTTTCGTAATTCAGTTCAAGTGTAACGGATTTTACATTCCCTCTATAAGTGACACCTTATGAGAAGTGTCCTTTTCTGTGTGACTTATTTCACTTAGAATCGTCGTACCTAAATCCACTCATCATGCTGCTACTAGCCTTATGACATTGATTTCATGGCTGAGTGATATTCCATTGTACATAAGGACCACAACTTTTTTATCCATTTTTCGCTTTCCTGGGATATTTAAGGTGGAATGAAGTGGAGGTCCTTGTCAACAGAGCAGCCCTAAACTTTGGGGTGCTTGTGTCTTGCTGATTTTCAATTTTCTCACTTTATCCCCCCATGCGTGGAAGTGCCCTATGCTCTCTAAGCTGTGTTTTTTAGATGTTTCAGGACACACCGTACCTTTCTCCAGAGTGGCTGTTGGCAATTTACATCCCGCCCATCAGTGTAGCAAGGCTCCCATTTCTCCATGGCCTGTCCTGCATTTCTGGTTTTGACACTTTTTTCAGCATGGCCCTTTTGACCGATGGGAAGCGAGACTTCTTTGTAGCGCTGATTTGCCTTTCCAGGTTGCTTGGTTGGCCAAAAAGGGCGTATGCGTTTTTTCCTGAATATATTCAGGAAAAAACGCATACGCCCTTTTTGGCCAAGGGCATCATTGTCGATGTTTTGCCGCTTTTCATGTGCTTTAAAGGCGATTCGAATCTACCTACTGAAATCTGTTTCCTGCAATTCTGCCTTGATTTCAAATCCTCTTCTTTGCCTTCCCTCAATATATTTGTGGACGAGAGTTATCATTTATAACTCTGCAGGTTTGTGAATTGCAGTGCCCTGAAGCTCCATTTTACAAGTCGCTTTTTTGGGAGCTGGCCGCCAAAGCGCAGGATGGCTTCAGGCCCTGTTCTGGTTCCGGGGGGCAGGCTGAGCCTGTGGTTAATTCTTCTTCCTGATGGGAAAATAGAGTGACCTGTGCCTGTCCCAACACCAAGAGCTAGTCTCTCATTGGTTCCCCGTCTTCCCGTTCATCCTCAGGACAAATTGCAACCTGTACGGAACAGAAGGTTAAAGGTGCTGATGCTCCAAGTAGGGAGATTGCTAGTAAAGTGGCTGGAAAGGCGAACCCGAGCACAAGGAGATGAGAAATGAGGTGCGTTTTAGAAACCTTTCCCCATCACACGGTGTACCATCTTCTGGGTTTCTCATGCATGTTTTCGATGTAGGAAGATGCCCTTGAACCTGGAGATTTGGGACCCATGCGATGGGTAGCACGCAGTATTACTTTAAGGGGTCTGCGTTTGCCCACCCAACCTCACCAAACCTCTCAGCCCCAAGAGTGTCCACCCTTATGTCTCATCCAGCTGTGGGTCTAGATATGGTCAATCCAGGTTGCATCACAGCCCCTGAACGAATTGTGTAAGAATTTCTCTCTCTTTCCCTATCTTTGTTTCATGGGTTTTTAAAACTAATTTATTTTTATAATGGGGTTTAGCTGCTTTTCACGGCTGTGTTTATGCCGCTTTACACCCACTTGACACACTAACAGAGAGATATCAATACTTAGGTTTTAAGATTATTACTAGTCAGATATATTCTTGTGTGGTGAATCGGGCGTGTTGAGTCCAGTTCTCTGAGCAAGGAGTAGGTCTTGTCTATTACATATTGGGTTTATGGAACGGTATCTGAGCTAATTTGAAAATCTTGTTTTATGTATCACCCCACCTCACCTTTCCCGTTAAGCAGCCATAGTGTGTTTTCTGCATGTGTGATTCTGTTCTGTTTCGTAATTCAGTTCAAGTGTAACGGATTTTACATTCCCTCTATAAGTGACACCTTATGAGAAGTGTCCTTTTCTGTGTGACTTATTTCACTTAGAATCGTCGTACCTAAATCCACTCATCATGCTGCTACTAGCCTTATGACATTGATTTCATGGCTGAGTGATATTCCATTGTACATAAGGACCACAAATTTTTTATCCATTTTTCGCTTTCCTGGGATATTTAAGCTGGAATGAAGTGGAGGTCCTTGTCAACAGAGCAGCCCTAAACTTTGGGGTGCTTGTGTCTTGCTGATTTTCAATTTTCTCACTTTATCCCCCCATGCGTGGAAGTGCCCTATGCTCTCTAAGCTGTGTTTTTTAGATGTTTCAGGACACACCGTACCTTTCTCCAGAGTGGCTGTTGGCAATTTACATCCCGCCCATCAGTGTAGCAAGGCTCCCATTTCTCCATGGCCTGTCCTGCATTTCTGGTTTTGACACTTTTTTCAGCATGGCCCTTTTGACCGATGGGAAGCGAGACTTCTTTGTAGCGCTGATTTGCCTTTCCAGGTTGCTTGGTTGGCCAAAAAGGGCGTATGCGTTTTTTCCTGAATATATTCAGGAAAAAACGCATACGCCCTTTTTGGCCAAGGGCATCATTGTCGATGTTTTGCCGCTTTTCATGTGCTTTAAAGGCGATTCGAATCTACCTACTGAAATCTGTTTCCTGCAATTCTGCCTTGATTTCAAATCCTCTTCTTTGCCTTCCCTCAATATATTTGTGGACGAGAGTTATCATTTATAACTCTGCAGGTTTGTGAATTGCAGTGCCCTGAAGCTCCATTTTACAAGTCGCTTTTTTGGGAGCTGGCCGCAAAAGCGCAGGATGGCTTCAGGCCCTGTTCTGGTTCCGGGGGGCAGGCTGAGCCTGTGGTTAATTCTTCTTCCTGATGGGAAAATAGAGTGACCTGTGCCTGTCCCAACACCAAGAGCTAGTCTCTCATTGGTTCCCCGTCTTCCCGTTCATCCTCAGGACAAATTGCAACATGTACGGAACAGGAGGTTAAAGGTGCTGATGCTCCAAGTAGGGAGATTGCTAGTAAAGTGGCTGGAAAGGCGAACCCGAGCACAAGGAGATGAGAAATGAGGTGCGTTTTAGAAACCTTTCCCCATCACACGGTGTACCATCTTCTGGGTTTCTCATGCATGTTTTCGATGTAGGAAGATGCCCTTGAACCTGGAGATTTGGGACCCATGCGATGGGTAGCACGCAGTATTACTTTAAGAGGTCTGCGTTTGCCCACCCAACCTCACCAAACCTCTCAGCCCCAAGAGTGTCCACCCTTATATCTCATCCAGCTGTGGGTCTAGATATGGTCAATCCAGGTTGCATCACAGCCCCTGAACGAATTGTGTAAGAATTTCTCTCTCTTTCCCTATCTTTGTTTCATGGGTTTTTAAAACTAATTTATTTTTATAATGGGGTTTAGCTGCTTTTCACGGCTGTGTTTATGCCGCTTTACACCCACTTGACACACTAACAGAGAGATATCAATACTTAGGTTTTAAGATTATTACTAGTCAGATATATTCTTGTGTGGTGAATCGGGCGTGTTGAGTCCAGTTCTCTGAGCAAGGAGTAGGTCTTGTCTATTACATATTGGGTTTATGGAACGGTATCTGAGCTAATTTGAAAATCTTGTTTTATGTATCACCCCACCTCACCTTTCCCGTTAAGCAGCCATAGTGTGTTTTCTGCATGTGTGATTCTGTTCTGTTTCGTAATTCAGTTCAAGTGTAACGGATTTTACATTCCCTCTATAAGTGACACCTTATGAGAAGTGTCCTTTTCTGTGTGACTTATTTCACTTAGAATCTTCGTACCTAAATCCACTCATCATGCTGCTACTAGCCTTATGACATTGATTTCATGGCTGAGTGATATTCCATTGTACATAAGGACCACAACTTTTTTATCCATTTTTCGCTTTCCTGGGATATTTAAGGTGGAATGAAGTGGAGGTCCTTGTCAACAGAGCAGCCCTAAACTTTGGGGTGCTTGTGTCTTGCTGATTTTCAATTTTCTCACTTTATCCCCCCATGCGTGGAAGTGCCCTATGCTCTCTAAGCTGTGTTTTTTAGATGTTTCAGGACACACCGTACCTTTCTCCAGAGTGGCTGTTGGCAATTTACATCCCGCCCATCAGTGTAGCAAGGCTCCCATTTCTCCATGGCCTGTCCTGCATTTCTGGTTTTGACACTTTTTTCAGCATGGCCCTTTTGACCGATGGGAAGCGAGACTTCTTTGTAGCGCTGATTTGCCTTTCCAGGTTGCTTGGTTGGCCAAAAAGGGCGTATGCGTTTTTTCCTGAATATATTCAGGAAAAAACGCATACGCCCTTTTTGGCCAAGGGCATCATTGTCGATGTTTTGCCGCTTTTCATGTGCTTTAAAGGCGATTCGAATCTACCTACTGAAATCTGTTTCCTGCAATTCTGCCTTGATTTCAAATCCTCTTCTTTGCCTTCCCTCAATATATTTGTGGACGAGAGTTATCATTTATAACTCTGCAGGTTTGTGAATTGCAGTGCCCTGAAGCTCCATTTTACAAGTCGCTTTTTTGGGAGCTGGCCGCCAAAGCGCAGGATGGCTTCAGGCCCTGTTCTGGTTCCGGGGGGCAGGCTGAGCCTGTGGTTAATTCTTCTTCCTGATGGGAAAATAGAGTGACCTGTGCCTGTCCCAACACCAAGAGCTAGTCTCTCATTGGTTCCCCGTCTTCCCGTTCATCCTCAGGACAAATTGCAACATGTACGGAACAGGAGGTTAAAGGTGCTGATGCTCCAAGTAGGGAGATTGCTAGTAAAGTGGCTGGAAAGGCGAACCCGAGCACAAGGAGATGAGAAATGAGGTGCGTTTTAGAAACCTTTCCCCATCACACGGTGTACCATCTTCTGGGTTTCTCATGCATGTTTTCGATGTAGGAAGATGCCCTTGAACCTGGAGATTTGGGACCCATGCGATGGGTAGCACGCAGTATTACTTTAAGGGGTCTGCGTTTGCCCACCCAACCTCACCAAACCTCTCAGCCCCAAGAGTGTCCACCCTTATGTCTCATCCAGCTGTGGGTCTAGATATGGTCAATCCAGGTTGCATCACAGCCCCTGAACGAATTGTGTAAGAATTTCTCTCTCTTTCCCTATCTTTGTTTCATGGGTTTTTAAAACTAATTTATTTTTATAATGGGGTTTAGCTGCTTTTCACGGCTGTGTTTATGCCGCTTTACACCCACTTGACACACTAACAGAGAGATATCAATACTTAGGTTTTAAGATTATTACTAGTCAGATATATTCTTGTGTGGTGAATCGGGCGTGTTGAGTCCAGTTCTCTGAGCAAGGAGTAGGTCTTGTCTATTACATATTGGGTTTATGGAACGGTATCTGAGCTAATTTGAAAATCTTGTTTTATGTATCACCCCACCTCACCTTTCCCGTTAAGCAGCCATAGTGTGTTTTCTGCATGTGTGATTCTGTTCTGTTTCGTAATTCAGTTCAAGTGTAACGGATTTTACATTCCCTCTATAAGTGACACCTTATGAGAAGTGTCCTTTTCTGTGTGACTTATTTCACTTAGAATCTTCGTACCTAAATCCACTCATCATGCTGCTACTAGCCTTATGACATTGATTTCATGGCTGAGTGATATTCCATTGTACATAAGGACCACAACTTTTTTATCCATTTTTCGCTTTCCTGGGATATTTAAGGTGGAATGAAGTGGAGGTCCTTGTCAACAGAGCAGCCCTAAACTTTGGGGTGCTTGTGTCTTGCTGATTTTCAATTTTTTCACTTTCTCCCCCCATGCGTGGAAGTGCCCTATGCTCTCTAAGCTGTGTTTTTTAGATGTTTCAGGACACACCGTACCTTTCTCCAGAGTGGCTGTTGGCAATTTACATCCCGCCCATCAGTGTAGCAAGGCTCCCATTTCTCCATGGCCTGTCCTGCATTTCTGGTTTTGACACTTTTTTCAGCATGGCCCTTTTGACCGATGGGAAGCGAGACTTCTTTGTAGCGCTGATTTGCCTTTCCATGTTGCTTGGTTGGCCAAAAAGGGCGTATGCGTTTTTTCCTGAATATATTCAGGAAAAAACGCATACGCCCTTTTTGGCCAAGGGCATCATTGTCGATGTTTTGCCGCTTTTCATGTGCTTTAAAGGCGATTCGAATCTACCTACTGAAATCTGTTTCCTGCAATTCTGCCTTGATTTCAAATCCTCTTCTTTGCCTTCCCTCAATATATTTGTGGACGAGAGTTATCATTTATAACTCTGCAGGTTTGTGAATTGCAGTGCCCTGAAGCTCCATTTTACAAGTCGCTTTTTTGGGAGCTGGCCGCAAAAGCGCAGGATGGCTTCAGGCCCTGTTCTGGTTCCGGGGGGCAGGCTGAGCCTGTGGTTAATTCTTCTTCCTGATGGGAAAATAGAGTGACCTGTGCCTGTCCCAACACCAAGAGCTAGTCTCTCATTGGTTCCCCGTCTTCCCGTTCATCCTCAGGACAAATTGCAACCTGTACGGAACAGGAGGTTAAAGGTGCTGATGCTCCAAGTAGGGAGATTGCTAGTAAAGTGGCTGGAATGGCGAACCCGAGCACAAGGAGATGAGAAATGAGGTGCGTTTTAGAAACCTTTCCCCATCACACGGTGTACCATCTTCTGGGTTTCTCATGCATGTTTTCGATGTAGGAAGATGCCCTTGAACCTGGAGATTTGGGACCCATGCGATGGGTAGCACGCAGTATTACTTTAAAGGGTCTGCGTTTGCTCACCCAACCTCACCAAACCTCTCAGCCCCAAGAGTGTCCACCCTTATGTCTCATCCAGCTGTGGGTCTAGATATGGTCAATCCAGGTTGCATCACAGCCCCTGAACGAATTGTGTAAGAATTTCTCTCTCTTTCCCTGTCTTTGTTTCATGGGTTTTTAAAAGTAATTTATTTTTATAATGGGGTTTAGCTGCTTTTCACGGCTGTGTTTATGCCGCTTTACACCCACTTGACACACTAACAGAGAGTTATCAATACATAGGTTTTAAGATTATTACTAGTCAGATATATTCTTGTGCGGTGAATCGGGCGTGTTGAGTCCAGTTCTCTGAGCAAGGAGTAGGTCTTGTCTATTACATATTGGGTTTATGGAACGGTATCTGAGCTAATTTGAAAGTCTTGTTTTATGTATCACCCCACCTCACCTTTCCCGTTAAGCAGCCATAGTGTGTTTTCTGCATGTGTGACTCTGTTCTGTTTTGTAATTCAGTTCAAGTGTAACGGATTTTACATTCCCTCTATAAGTGACACCTTATGAGAAGTGTCCTTTTCTGTGTGACTTATTTCACTTAGAATCGTCGTACCTAAATCCACTCATCATGCTGCTACTAGCCTTATGACATTGATTTCATGGCTGAGTGATATTCCATTGTACATAAGGACCACAACTTTTTTATCCATTTTTCGCTTTCCTGGGATATTTAAGGTGGAATGAAGTGGAGGTCCTTGTCAACAGAGCAGCCCTAAACTTTGGGGTGCTTGTGTCTTGCTGATTTTCAATTTTCTCACTTTATCCCCCCATGCGTGGAAGTGCCCTATGCTCTCTAAGCTGTGTTTTTTAGATGTTTCAGGACACACCATACCCTTCTCCAGAGTGGCTGTTGGCAATTTACATCCCGCCCATCAGTGTAGCAAGGCTCTCATTTCTCCATGGCCTGTCCTGCATTTCTGGTTTTGACACATTTTTCAGCATGGCCCTTTTGACCGATGGGAAGCGAGACTTCTTTGTAGCGCTGATTTGCCTTTCCAGGTTGCTTGGTTGGCCAAAAAGGGCGTATGCGTTTTTTCCTGAATATATTCAGGAAAAAACGCATACGCCCTTTTTGGCCAAGGGCATCATTGTCGATGTTTTGCCGCTTTTCATGTGCTTTAAAGGCGATTCGAATCTACCTACTGAAATCTGTTTCCTGCAATTCTGCCTTGATTTCAAATCCTCTTCTTTGCCTTCCCTCAATATATTTGTGGACGAGAGTTATCATTTATAACTCTGCAGGTTTGTGAATTGCAGTGCCCTGAAGCTCCATTTTACAAGTCGCTTTTTTGGGAGCTGGCCGCAAAAGCGCAGGATGGCTTCAGGCCCTTTTCTGGTTCCGGGGGGCAGGCTGAGCCTGTGGTTAATTCTTCTTCCTGATGGGAAAATAGAGTGACCTGTGCCTGTCCCAACACCAAGAGCTAGTCTCTCATTGGTTCCCCATCTTCCCGTTCATCCTCAGGACAAATTGCAACATGTACGGAACAGGAGGTTAAAGGTGCTGATGCTCCAAGTAGGGAGATTGCTAGTAAAGTGGCTGGAAAGGCGAACCCGAGCACAAGGAGATGAGAAATGAGGTGCGTTTTAGAAACCTTTCCCCATCACACGGTGTACCATCCTCTGGGTGTCTCATGCATGTTTTCGATGTAGGAAGATGCCCTTGAACCTGGAGATTTGGGACCCATGCGATGGGTAGCACGCAGTATTACTTTAAAGGGTCTGCGTTTGCCCACCCAACCTCACCAAACCTCTCAGCCCCAAGAGTGTCCACCCTTATGTCTCATCCAGCTGTGGGTCTAGATATGGTCAATCCAGGTTGCATCACAGCCCCTGAACGAATTGTGTAAGAATTTCTCTCTCTTTCCCTATCTTTGTTTCATGGGTTTTTAAAACTAATTTATTTTTATAATGGGGTTTAGCTGCTTTTCACGGCTGTGTTTATGCCGCTTTACACCCACTTGACACACTAACAGAGAGATATCAATACTTAGGTTTTAAGATTATTACTAGTCAGATATATTCTTGTGTGGTGAATCGGGCGTGTTGAGTCCAGTTCTCTGAGCAAGGAGTAGGTCTTGTCTATTACATATTGGGTTTATGGAACGGTATCTGAGCTAATTTGAAAATCTTGTTTTATGTATCACCCCACCTCACCTTTCCCGTTAAGCAGCCATAGTGTGTTTTCTGCATGTGTGATTCTGTTCTGTTTCGTAATTCAGTTCAAGTGTAACGGATTTTACATTCCCTCTATAAGTGACACCTTATGAGAAGTGTCCTTTTCTGTGTGACTTATTTCACTTAGAATCTTCGTACCTAAATCCACTCATCATGCTGCTACTAGCCTTATGACATTGATTTCATGGCTGAGTGATATTCCATTGTACATAAGGACCACAACTTTTTTATCCATTTTTCGCTTTCCTGGGATATTTAAGGTGGAATGAAGTGGAGGTCCTTGTCAACAGAGCAGCCCTAAACTTTGGGGTGCTTGTGTCTTGCTGATTTTCAATTTTTTCACTTTATCCCCCCATGCGTGGAAGTGCCCTATGCTCTCTAAGCTGTGTTTTTTAGATGTTTCAGGACACACCGTACCTTTCTCCAGAGTGGCTGTTGGCAATTTACATCCCGCCCATCAGTGTAGCAAGGCTCCCATTTCTCCATGGCCTGTCCTGCATTTCTGGTTTTGACACTTTTTTCAGCATGGCCCTTTTGACCGATGGGAAGCGAGACTTCTTTGTAGCGCTGATTTGCCTTTCCATGTTGCTTGGTTGGCCAAAAAGGGCGTATGCGTTTTTTCCTGAATATATTCAGGAAAAAACGCATACGCCCTTTTTGGCCAAGGGCATCATTGTCGATGTTTTGCCGCTTTTCATGTGCTTTAAAGGCGATTCGAATCTACCTACTGAAATCTGTTTCCTGCAATTCTGCCTTGATTTCAAATCCTCTTCTTTGCCTTCCCTCAATATATTTGTGGACGAGAGTTATCATTTATAACTCTGCAGGTTTGTGAATTGCAGTGCCCTGAAGCTCCATTTTACAAGTCGCTTTTTTGGGAGCTGGCCGCAAAAGCGCAGGATGGCTTCAGGCCCTGTTCTGGTTCCGGGGGGCAGGCTGAGCCTGTGGTTAATTCTTCTTCCTGATGGGAAAATAGAGTGACCTGTGCCTGTCCCAACACCAAGAGCTAGTCTCTCATTGGTTCCCCGTCTTCCCGTTCATCCTCAGGACAAATTGCAACCTGTACGGAACAGGAGGTTAAAGGTGCTGATGCTCCAAGTAGGGAGATTGCTAGTAAAGTGGCTGGAATGGCGAACCCGAGCACAAGGAGATGAGAAATGAGGTGCGTTTTAGAAACCTTTCCCCATCACACGGTGTACCATCTTCTGGGTTTCTCATGCATGTTTTCGATGTAGGAAGATGCCCTTGAACCTGGAGATTTGGGACCCATGCGATGGGTAGCACGCAGTATTACTTTAAAGGGTCTGCGTTTGCTCACCCAACCTCACCAAACCTCTCAGCCCCAAGAGTGTCCACCCTTATGTCTCATCCAGCTGTGGGTCTAGATATGGTCAATCCAGGTTGCATCACAGCCCCTGAACGAATTGTGTAAGAATTTCTCTCTCTTTCCCTGTCTTTGTTTCATGGGTTTTTAAAAGTAATTTATTTTTATAATGGGGTTTAGCTGCTTTTCACGGCTGTGTTTATGCCGCTTTACACCCACTTGACACACTAACAGAGAGTTATCAATACATAGGTTTTAAGATTATTACTAGTCAGATATATTCTTGTGCGGTGAATCGGGCGTGTTGAGTCCAGTTCTCTGAGCAAGGAGTAGGTCTTGTCTATTACATATTGGGTTTATGGAACGGTATCTGAGCTAATTTGAAAGTCTTGTTTTATGTATCACCCCACCTCACCTTTCCCGTTAAGCAGCCATAGTGTGTTTTCTGCATGTGTGACTCTGTTCTGTTTTGTAATTCAGTTCAAGTGTAACGGATTTTACATTCCCTCTATAAGTGACACCTTATGAGAAGTGTCCTTTTCTGTGTGACTTATTTCACTTAGAATTGTCGTACCTAAATCCACTCATCATGCTGCTACTAGCCTTATGACATTGATTTCATGGCTGAGTGATATTCCATTGTACATAAGGACCACAACTTTTTTATCCATTTTTCGCTTTCCTGGGATACTTAAGGTGGAATGAAATGGAGGTCCTTGTCAACAGAGCAGCCCTAAACTTTGGGGTGCTTGTGTCTTGCTGATTTTCAATTTTCTCACTTTATCCCCCCATGCGTGGAAGTGCCCTATGCTCTCTAAGCTGTGTTTTTTAGATGTTTCAGGACACACCATACCCTTCTCCAGAGTGGCTGTTGGCAATTTACATCCCGCCCATCAGTGTAGCAAGGCTCTCATTTCTCCATGGCCTGTCCTGCATTTCTGGTTTTGACACATTTTTCAGCATGGCCCTTTTGACCGATGGGAAGCGAGACTTCTTTGTAGCGCTGATTTGCCTTTCCAGGTTGCTTGGTTGGCCAAAAAGGGCGTATGCGTTTTTTCCTGAATATATTCAGGAAAAAACGCATACGCCCTTTTTGGCCAAGGGCATCATTGTCGATGTTTTGCCGCTTTTCATGTGCTTTAAAGGCGATTCGAATCTACCTACTGAAATCTGTTTCCTGCAATTCTGCCTTGATTTCAAATCCTCTTCTTTGCCTTCCCTCAATATATTTGTGGACGAGAGTTATCATTTATAACTCTGCAGGTTTGTGAATTGCAGTGCCCTGAAGCTCCATTTTACAAGTCGCTTTTTTGGGAGCTGGCCGCAAAAGCGCAGGATGGCTTCAGGCCCTTTTCTGGTTCCGGGGGGCAGGCTGAGCCTGTGGTTAATTCTTCTTCCTGATGGGAAAATAGAGTGACCTGTGCCTGTCCCAACACCAAGAGCTAGTCTCTCATTGGTTCCCCATCTTCCCGTTCATCCTCAGGACAAATTGCAACATGTACGGAACAGGAGGTTAAAGGTGCTGATGCTCCAAGTAGGGAGATTGCTAGTAAAGTGGCTGGAAAGGCTAACCCGAGCACAAGGAGATGAGAAATGAGGTGCGTTTTAGAAACCTTTCCCCATCACACGGTGTACCATCCTCTGGGTGTCTCATGCATGTTTTCGATGTAGGAAGATGCCCTTGAACCTGGAGATTTGGGACCCATGCGATGGGTAGCACGCAGTATTACTTTAAAGGGTCTGCGTTTGCCCACCCAACCTCACCAAACCTCTCAGCCCCAAGAGTGTCCACCCTTATGTCTCATCCAGCTGTGGGTCTAGATATGGTCAATCCAGGTTGCATCACAGCCCCTGAACGAATTGTGTAAGAATTTCTCTCTCTTTCCCTATCTTTGTTTCATGGGTTTTTAAAACTAATTTATTTTTATAATGGGGTTTAGCTGCTTTTCACGGCTGTGTTTATGCCGCTTTACACCCACTTGACACACTAACAGAGAGATATCAATACTTAGGTTTTAAGATTATTACTAGTCAGATATATTCTTGTGTGGTGAATCGGGCGTGTTGAGTCCAGTTCTCTGAGCAAGGAGTAGGTCTTGTCTATTACATATTGGGTTTATGGAACGGTATCTGAGCTAATTTGAAAATCTTGTTTTATGTATCACCCCACCTCACCTTTCCCGTTAAGCAGCCATAGTGTGTTTTCTGCATGTGTGATTCTGTTCTGTTTTGTAATTCAGTTCAAGTGTAACGGATTTTACATTCCCTCTATAAGTGACACCTTATGAGAAGTGTCCTTTTCTGTGTGACTTATTTCACTTAGAATCGTCGTACCTAAATCCACTCATCATGCTGCTACTAGCCTTATGACATTGATTTCATGGCTGAGTGATATTCCATTGTACATAAGGACCACAACTTTTTTATCCATTTTTCGCTTTCCTGGGATATTTAAGGTGGAATGAAGTGGAGGTCCTTGTCAACAGAGCAGCCCTAAACTTTGGGGTGCTTGTGTCTTGCTGATTTTCAATTTTCTCACTTTATCCCCCCATGCGTGGAAGTGCCCTATGCTCTCTAAGCTGTGTTTTTTAGATGTTTCAGGACACACCGTACCTTTCTCCAGAGTGGCTGTTGGGAATTTACATCCCGCCCATCAGTGTAGCAAGGCTCCCATTTCTCCATGGCCTGTCCTGCATTTCTGGTTTTGACACTTTTTTCAGCATGGCCCTTTTGACCGATGGGAAGCGAGACTTCTTTGTAGCGCTGATTTGCCTTTCCAGGTTGCTTGGTTGGCCAAAAAGGGCGTATGCATTTTTTCCTGAATATATTCAGGAAAAAACGCATACGCCCTTTTTGGCCAAGGGCATCATTGTCGATGTTTTGCCGCTTTTCATGTGCTTTAAAGGCGATTCGAATCTACCTACTGAAATCTGTTTCCTGCAATTCTGCCTTGATTTCAAATCCTCTTCTTTGCCTTCCCTCAATATATTTGTGGACGAGAGTTATCATTTATAACTCTGCAGGTTTGTGAATTGCAGTGCCCTGAAGCTCCATTTTACAAGTCGCTTTTTTGGGAGGTGGCCGCAAAAGCGCAGGATGGCTTCAGGCCCTTTTCTGGTTCCGGGGGGCAGGCTGAGCCTGTGGTTAATTCTTCTTCCTGATGGGAAAATAGAGTGACCTGTGCCTGTCCCAACACCAAGAGCTAGTCTCTCATTGGTTCCCCGTCTTCCCGTTCATCCTCAGGACAAATTGCAACCTGTACGGAACAGGAGGTTAAAGGTGCTGATGCTCCAAGTAGGGAGATTGCTAGTAAAGTGGCTGGAATGGCGAACCCGAGCACAAGGAGATGAGAAATGAGGTGCGTTTTGGAAACCTTTCCCCATCACACGGTGTACCATCTTCTGGGTTTCTCATGCATGTTTTCGATGTAGGAAGATGCCCTTGAACCTGGAGATTTGGGACCCATGCGATGGGTAGCACGCAGTATTACTTTAAAGGGTCTGCGTTTGCTCACCCAACCTCACCAAACCTCTCAGCCCCAAGAGTGTCCACCCTTATGTCTCATCCAGCTGTGGGTCTAGATATGGTCAATCCAGGTTGCATCACAGCCCCTGAACGAATTGTGTAAGAATTTCTCTCTCTTTCCCTGTCTTTGTTTCATGGGTTTTTAAAAGTAATTTATTTTTATAATGGGGTTTAGCTGCTTTTCACGGCTGTGTTTATGCCGCTTTACACCCACTTGACACACTAACAGAGAGATATCAATACATAGGTTTTAAGATTATTACTAGTCAGATATATTCTTGTGCGGTGAATCGGGCGTGTTGAGTCCAGTTCTCTGAGCAAGGAGTAGGTCTTGTCTATTACATATTGGGTTTATGGAACGGTATCTGAGCTAATTTGAAAGTCTTGTTTTATGTATCACACCACCTCACCTTTCCCGTTAAGCAGCCATAGTGTGTTTTCTGCATGTGTGACTCTGTTCTGTTTTGTAATTCAGTTCAAGTGTAACGGATTTTACATTCCTTCTATAAGTGACACCTTATGAGAAGTGTCCTTTTCTGTGTGACTTATTTCACTTAGAATCGTCGTACCTAAATCCACTCATCATGCTGCTACTAGCCTTATGACATTGATTTCATGGCTGAGTGATATTCCATTGTACATAAGGACCACAAATTTTTTATCCATTTTTCGCTTTCCTGGGATATTTAAGGTGGAATGAAGTGGAGGTCCTTGTCAACAGAGCAGCCCTAAACTTTGGGGTGCTTGTGTCTTGCTGATTTTCAATTTTCTCACTTTATCCCCCCATGCGTGGAAGTGCCCTATGCTCTCTAAGCTGTGTTTTTTAGATGTTTCAGGACACACCGTACCTTTCTCCAGAGTGGCTGTTGGCAATTTACATCCCGCCCATCAGTGTAGCAAGGCTCCCATTTCTCCATGGCCTGTCCTGCATTTCTGGTTTTGACACTTTTTTCAGCATGGCCCTTTTGACCGATGGGAAGCGAGACTTCTTTGTAGCGCTGATTTGCCTTTCCAGGTTGCTTGGTTGGCCAAAAAGGGCGTATGCGTTTTTTCCTGAATATATTCAGGAAAAAACGCATACGCCCTTTTTGGCCAAGGGCATCATTGTCGATGTTTTGCCGCTTTTCATGTGCTTTAAAGGCGATTCGAATCTACCTACTGAAATCTGTTTCCTGCAATTCTGCCTTGATTTCAAATCCTCTTCTTTGCCTTCCCTCAATATATTTGTGGACGAGAGTTATCATTTATAACTCTGCAGGTTTGTGAATTGCAGTGCCCTGAAGCTCCATTTTACAAGTCGCTTTTTTGGGAGGTGGCCGCCAAAGCGCAGGATGGCTTCAGGCCCTGTTCTGGTTCCGGGGGGCAGGCTGAGCCTGTGGTTAATTCTTCTTCCTGATGGGAAAATAGAGTGACCTGTGCCTGTCCCAACACCAAGAGCTAGTCTCTCATTGGTTCCCCGTCTTCCCGTTCATCCTCAGGACAAATTGCAACATGTACGGAACAGGAGGTTAAAGGTGCTGATGCTCCAAGTAGGGAGATTGCTAGTAAAGTGGCTGGAAAGGCGAACCCGAGCACAAGGAGATGAGAAATGAGGTGCGTTTTAGAAACCTTTCCCCATCACACGGTGTACCATCTTCTGGGTTTCTCATGCATGTTTTCGATGTAGGAAGATGCCCTTGAACCTGGAGATTTGGGACCCATGCGATGGGTAGCACGCAGTATTACTTTAAGGGGTCTGCGTTTGCCCACCCAACCTCACCAAACCTCTCAGCCCCAAGAGTGTCCACCCTTATGTCTCATCCAGGTGTGGGTCTAGATATGGTCAATCCAGATTGCATCACAGCCCCTGAACGAATTGTGTAAGAATTTCTCTCTCTTTCCCTATCTTTGTTTCATGGGTTTTTAAAACTAATTTATTTTTATAATGGGGTTTAGCTGCTTTTCACGGCTGTGTTTATGCCGCTTTACACCCACTTGACACACTAACAGAGAGATATCAATACTTAGGTTTTAAGATTATTACTAGTCAGATATATTCTTGTGTGGTGAATCGGGCGTGTTGAGTCCAGTTCTCTGAGCAAGGAGTAGGTCTTGTCTATTACATATTGGGTTTATGGAACGGTATCTGAGCTAATTTGAAAATCTTGTTTTATGTATCACCCCACCTCACCTTTCCCGTTAAGCAGCCATAGTGTGTTTTCTGCATGTGTGATTCTGTTCTGTTTCGTAATTCAGTTCAAGTGTAACGGATTTTACATTCCCTCTATAAGTGACACCTTATGAGAAGTGTCCTTTTCTGTGTGACTTATTTCACTTAGAATCGTCGTACCTAAATCCACTCATCATGCTGCTACTAGCCTTATGACATTGATTTCATGGCTGAGTGATATTCCCTTGTACATAAGGACCACAACTTTTTTATCCATTTTTCGCTTTCCTGGGATATTTAAGGTGGAATGAAGTGGAGGTCCTTGTCAACAGAGCAGCCCTAAACTTTGGGGTGCTTGTGTCTTGCTGATTTTCAATTTTCTCACTTTATCCCCCCATGCGTGGAAGTGCCCTATGCTCTCTAAGCTGTGTTTTTTAGATGTTTCAGGACACACCGTACCTTTCTCCAGAGTGGCTGTTGGCAATTTACATCCCGCCCATCAGTGTAGCAAGGCTCCCATTTCTCCATGGCCTGTCCTGCATTTCTGGTTTTGACACTTTTTTCAGCATGGCCCTTTTGACCGATGGGAAGCGAGACTTCTTTGTAGCGCTGATTTGCCTTTCCAGGTTGCTTGGTTGGCCAAAAAGGGCGTATGCGTTTTTTCCTGAATATATTCAGGAAAAAACGCATACGCCCTTTTTGGCCAAGGGCATCATTGTCGATGTTTTGCCGCTTTTCATGTGCTTTAAAGGCGATTCGAATCTACCTACTGAAATCTGTTTCCTGCAATTCTGCCTTGATTTCAAATCCTCTTCTTTGCCTTCCCTCAATATATTTGTGGACGAGAGTTATCATTTATAACTCTGCAGGTTTGTGAATTGCAGTGCCCTGAAGCTCCATTTTACAAGTCGCTTTTTTGGGAGGTGGCCGCCAAAGCGCAGGATGGCTTCAGGCCCTGTTCTGGTTCCGGGGGGCAGGCTGAGCCTGTGGTTAATTCTTCTTCCTGATGGGAAAATAGAGTGACCTGTGCCTGTCCCAACACCAAGAGCTAGTCTCTCATTGGTTCCCCGTCTTCCCGTTCATCCTCAGGACAAATTGCAACATGTACGGAACAGGAGGTTAAAGGTGCTGATGCTCCAAGTAGGGAGATTGCTAGTAAAGTGGCTGGAAAGGCGAACCCGAGCACAAGGAGATGAGAAATGAGGTGCGTTTTAGAAACCTTTCCCCATCACACGGTGTACCATCTTCTGGGTTTCTCATGCATGTTTTCGATGTAGGAAGATGCCCTTGAACCTGGAGATTTGGGACCCATGCGATGGGTAGCACGCAGTATTACTTTAAGGGGTCTGCGTTTGCCCACCCAACCTCACCAAACCTCTCAGCCCCAAGAGTGTCCACCCTTATGTCTCATCCAGCTGTGGGTCTAGATATGGTCAATCCAGGTTGCATCACAGCCCCTGAACGAATTGTGTAAGAATTTCTCTCTCTTTCCCTATCTTTGTTTCATGGGTTTTTAAAACTAATTTATTTTTATAATGGGGTTTAGCTGCTTTTCACGGCTGTGTTTATGCCGCTTTACACCCACTTGACACACTAACAGAGAGATATCAATACTTAGGTTTTAAGATTATTACTAGTCAGATATATTCTTGTGTGGTGAATCGGGCGTGTTGAGTCCAGTTCTCTGAGCAAGGAGTAGGTCTTGTCTATTACATATTGGGTTTATGGAACGGTATCTGAGCTAATTTGAAAATCTTGTTTTATGTATCACCCCACCTCACCTTTCCCGTTAAGCAGCCATAGTGTGTTTTCTGCATGTGTGATTCTGTTCTGTTTCGTAATTCAGTTCAAGTGTAACGGATTTTACATTCCCTCTATAAGTGACACCTTATGAGAAGTGTCCTTTTCTGTGTGACTTATTTCACTTAGAATCGTCGTACCTAAATCCACTCATCATGCTGCTACTAGCCTTATGACATTGATTTCATGGCTGAGTGATATTCCATTGTACATAAGGACCACAAATTTTTTATCCATTTTTCGCTTTCCTGGGATATTTAAGGTGGAATGAAGTGGAGGTCCTTGTCAACAGAGCAGCCCTAAACTTTGGGGTGCTTGTGTCTTGCTGATTTTCAATTTTCTCACTTTATCCCCCCATGCGTGGAAGTGCCCTATGCTCTCTAAGCTGTGTTTTTTAGATGTTTCAGGGCACACCGTACCTTTCTCCAGAGTGGCTGTTGGCAATTTACATCCCGCCCATCAGTGTAGCAAGGCTCCCATTTCTCCATGGCCTGTCCTGCATTTCTGGTTTTGACACTTTTTTCAGCATGGCCCTTTTGACCGATGGGAAGCGAGACTTCTTTGTAGCGCTGATTTGCCTTTCCAGGTTGCTTGGTTGGCCAAAAAGGGCGTATGCGTTTTTTCCTGAATATATTCAGGAAAAAACGCATACGCCCTTTTTGGCCAAGGGCATCATTGTCGATGTTTTGCCGCTTTTCATGTGCTTTAAAGGCGATTCGAATCTACCTACTGAAATCTGTTTCCTGCAATTCTGCCTTGATTTCAAATCCTCTTCTTTGCCTTCCCTCAATATATTTGTGGACGAGAGTTATCATTTATAACTCTGCAGGTTTGTGAATTGCAGTGCCCTGAAGCTCCATTTTACAAGTCGCTTTTTTGGGAGCTGGCCGCCAAAGCGCAGGATGGCTTCAGGCCCTGTTCTGGTTCCGGGGGGCAGGCTGAGCCTGTGGTTAATTCTTCTTCCTGATGGGAAAATAGAGTGACCTGTGCCTGTCCCAACACCAAGAGCTAGTCTCTCATTGGTTCCCCGTCTTCCCGTTCATCCTCAGGACAAATTGCAACATGTACGGAACAGGAGGTTAAAGGTGCTGATGCTCCAAGTAGGGAGATTGCTAGTAAAGTGGCTGGAAAGGCGAACCCGAGCACAAGGAGATGAGAAATGAGGTGCGTTTTAGAAACCTTTCCCCATCACACGGTGTACCATCTTCTGGGTTTCTCATGCATGTTTTCGATGTAGGAAGATGCCCTTGAACCTGGAGATTTGGGACCCATGCGATGGGTAGCACGCAGTATTACTTTAAGGGGTCTGCGTTTGCCCACCCAACCTCACCAAACCTCTCAGCCCCAAGAGTGTCCACCCTTATGTCTCATCCAGCTGTGGGTCTAGATATGGTCAATCCAGGTTGCATCACAGCCCCTGAACGAATTGTGTAAGAATTTCTCTCTCTTTCCCTATCTTTGTTTCATGGGTTTTTAAAACTAATTTATTTTTATAATGGGGTTTAGCTGCTTTTCACGGCTGTGTTTATGCCGCTTTACACCCACTTGACACACTAACAGAGAGATATCAATACTTAGGTTTTAAGATTATTACTAGTCAGATATATTCTTGTGTGGTGAATCGGGCGTGTTGAGTCCAGTTCTCTGAGCAAGGAGTAGGTCTTGTCTATTACATATTGGGTTTATGGAACGGTATCTGAGCTAATTTGAAAATCTTGTTTTATGTATCACCCCACCTCACCTTTCCCGTTAAGCAGCCATAGTGTGTTTTCTGCATGTGTGATTCTGTTCTGTTTCGTAATTCAGTTCAAGTGTAACGGATTTTACATTCCCTCTATAAGTGACACCTTATGAGAAGTGTCCTTTTCTGTGTGACTTATTTCACTTAGAATCGTCGTACCTAAATCCACTCATCATGCTGCTACTAGTCTTATGACATTGATTTCATGGCTGAGTGATATTCCATTGTACATAAGGACCACAACTTTTTTATCCATTTTTTGCTTTCCTGGGATATTTAAGGTGGAATGAAGTGGAGGTCCTTGTCAACAGAGCAGCCCTAAACTTTGGGGTGCTTGTGTCTTGCTGATTT
Organism: Balaenoptera physalus; assembly: GCF_965194825.1. Taxonomy (NCBI): domain Eukaryota; kingdom Metazoa; phylum Chordata; class Mammalia; order Artiodactyla; family Balaenopteridae; genus Balaenoptera; species Balaenoptera physalus. The sequence continues at coordinate 291,775 of NW_028125910.1, read as the reverse complement.
TCAATTTTCTCACTTTATCCCCCCATGCGTGGAAGTGCCCTATGCTCTCTAAGCTGTGTTTTTTAGATGTTTCAGGACACACCGTACCTTTCTCCAGAGTGGCTGTTGGCAATTTACATCCCGCCCATCAGTGTAGCAAGGCTCCCATTTCTCCATGGCCTGTCCTGCATTTCTGGTTTTGACACTTTTTTCAGCATGGCCCTTTTGACCGATGGGAAGCGAGACTTCTTTGTAGCGCTGATTTGCCTTTCCAGGTTGCTTGGTTGGCCAAAAAGGGCGTATGCGTTTTTTCCTGAATATATTCAGGAAAAAACGCATACGCCCTTTTTGGCCAAGGGCATCATTGTCGATGTTTTGCCGCTTTTCATGTGCTTTAAAGGCGATTCGAATCTACCTACTGAAATCTGTTTCCTGCAATTCTGCCTTGATTTCAAATCCTCTTCTTTGCCTTCCCTCAATATATTTGTGGACGAGAGTTATCATTTATAACTCTGCAGGTTTGTGAATTGCAGTGCCCTGAAGCTCCATTTTACAAGTCGCTTTTTTGGGAGGTGGCCGCCAAAGCGCAGGATGGCTTCAGGCCCTGTTCTGGTTCCGGGGGACAGGCTGAGCCTGTGGTTAATTCTTCTTTCTGATGGGAAAATAGAGTGACCTGTGCCTGTCCCAACACCAAGAGCTAGTCTCTCATTGGTTCCCCGTCTTCCCGTTCATCCTCAGGACAAATTGCAACATGTACGGAACAGAAGGTTAAAGGTGCTGATGCTCCAAGTAGGGAGATTGCTAGTAAAGTGGCTGGAAAGGCGAACCCGAGCACAAGGAGATGAGAAATGAGGTGCGTTTTAGAAACCTTTCCCCATCACACGGTGTACCATCTTCTGGGTTTCTCATGCATGTTTTCGATGTAGGAAGATGCCCTTGAACCTGGAGATTTGGGACCCATGCGATGGGTAGCACGCAGTATTACTTTAAGGGGTCTGCGTTTGCCCACCCAACCTCACCAAACCTCTCAGCCCCAAGAGTGTCCACCCTTATGTCTCATCCAGCTGTGGGTCTAGATATGGTCAATCCAGGTTGCATCACAGCCCCTGAACGAATTGTGTAAGAATTTCTCTCTCTTTCCCTATCTTTGTTTCATGGGTTTTTAAAACTAATTTATTTTTATAATGGGGTTTAGCTGCTTTTCACGGCTGTGTTTATGCCGCTTTACACCCACTTGACACACTAACAGAGAGATATCAATACTTAGGTTTTAAGATTATTACTAGTCAGATATATTCTTGTGTGGTGAATCGGGCGTGTTGAGTCCAGTTCTCTGAGCAAGGAGTAGGTCTTGTCTATTACATATTGGGTTTATGGAACGGTATCTGAGCTAATTTGAAAATCTTGTTTTATGTATCACCCCACCTCACCTTTCCCGTTAAGCAGCCATAGTGTGTTTTCTGCATGTGTGATTCTGTTCTGTTTCGTAATTCAGTTCAAGTGTAACGGATTTTACATTCCCTCTATAAGTGACACCTTATGAGAAGTGTCCTTTTCTGTGTGACTTATTTCACTTAGAATCGTCGTACCTAAATCCACTCATCATGCTGCTACTAGCCTTATGACATTGATTTCATGGCTGAGTGATATTCCATTGTACATAAGGACCACAACTTTTTTATCCATTTTTCGCTTTCCTGGGATATTTAAGGTGGAATGAAGTGGAGGTCCTTGTCAACAGAGCAGCCCTAAACTTTGGGGTGCTTGTGTCTTGCTGATTTTCAATTTTCTCACTTTATCCCCCCATGCGTGGAAGTGCCCTATGCTCTCTAAGCTGTGTTTTTTAGATGTTTCAGGACACACCGTACCTTTCTCCAGAGTGGCTGTTGGCAATTTACATCCCGCCCATCAGTGTAGCAAGGCTCCCATTTCTCCATGGCCTGTCCTGCATTTCTGGTTTTGACACTTTTTTCAGCATGGCCCTTTTGACCGATGGGAAGCGAGACTTCTTTGTAGCGCTGATTTGCCTTTCCAGGTTGCTTGGTTGGCCAAAAAGGGCGTATGCGTTTTTTCCTGAATATATTCAGGAAAAAACGCATACGCCCTTTTTGGCCAAGGGCATCATTGTCGATGTTTTGCCGCTTTTCATGTGCTTTAAAGGCGATTCGAATCTACCTACTGAAATCTGTTTCCTGCAATTCTGCCTTGATTTCAAATCCTCTTCTTTGCCTTCCCTCAATATATTTGTGGACGAGAGTTATCATTTATAACTCTGCAGGTTTGTGAATTGCAGTGCCCTGAAGCTCCATTTTACAAGTCGCTTTTTTGGGAGGTGGCCGCCAAAGCGCAGGATGGCTTCAGGCCCTGTTCTGGTTCCGGGGGGCAGGCTGAGCCTGTGGTTAATTCTTCTTCCTGATGGGAAAATAGAGTGACCTGTGCCTGTCCCAACACCAAGAGCTAGTCTCTCATTGGTTCCCCGTCTTCCCGTTCATCCTCAGGACAAATTGCAACATGTACGGAACAGGAGGTTAAAGGTGCTGATGCTCCAAGTAGGGAGATTGCTAGTAAAGTGGCTGGAAAGGCGAACCCGAGCACAAGGAGATGAGAAATGAGGTGCGTTTTAGAAACCTTTCCCCATCACACGGTGTACCATCTTCTGGGTTTCTCATGCATGTTTTCGATGTAGGAAGATGCCCTTGAACCTGGAGATTTGGGACCCATGCGATGGGTAGCACGCAGTATTACTTTAAGGGGTCTGCGTTTGCCCACCCAACCTCACCAAACCTCTCAGCCCCAAGAGTGTCCACCCTTATGTCTCATCCAGCTGTGGGTCTAGATATGGTCAATCCAGGTTGCATCACAGCCCCTGAACGAATTGTGTAAGAATTTCTCTCTCTTTCCCTATCTTTGTTTCATGGGTTTTTAAAACTAATTTATTTTTATAATGGGGTTTAGCTGCTTTTCACGGCTGTGTTTATGCCGCTTTACACCCACTTGACACACTAACAGAGAGATATCAATACTTAGGTTTTAAGATTATTACTAGTCAGATATATTCTTGTGTGGTGAATCGGGCGTGTTGAGTCCAGTTCTCTGAGCAAGGAGTAGGTCTTGTCTATTACATATTGGGTTTATGGAACGGTATCTGAGCTAATTTGAAAATCTTGTTTTATGTATCACCCCACCTCACCTTTCCCGTTAAGCAGCCATAGTGTGTTTTCTGCATGTGTGATTCTGTTCTGTTTCGTAATTCAGTTCAAGTGTAACGGATTTTACATTCCCTCTATAAGTGACACCTTATGAGAAGTGTCCTTTTCTGTGTGACTTATTTCACTTAGAATCTTCGTACCTAAATCCACTCATCATGCTGCTACTAGCCTTATGACATTGATTTCATGGCTGAGTGATATTCCATTGTACATAAGGACCACAACTTTTTTATCCATTTTTCGCTTTCCTGGGATATTTAAGGTGGAATGAAGTGGAGGTCCTTGTCAACAGAGCAGCCCTAAACTTTGGGGTGCTTGTGTCTTGCTGATTTTCAATTTTTTCACTTTATCCCCCCATGCGTGGAAGTGCCCTATGCTCTCTAAGCTGTGTTTTTTAGATGTTTCAGGACACACCGTACCTTTCTCCAGAGTGGCTGTTGGCAATTTACATCCCGCCCATCAGTGTAGCAAGGCTCCCATTTCTCCATGGCCTGTCCTGCATTTCTGGTTTTGACACTTTTTTCAGCATGGCCCTTTTGACCGATGGGAAGCGAGACTTCTTTGTAGCGCTGATTTGCCTTTCCATGTTGCTTGGTTGGCCAAAAAGGGCGTATGCGTTTTTTCCTGAATATATTCAGGAAAAAACGCATACGCCCTTTTTGGCCAAGGGCATCATTGTCGATGTTTTGCCGCTTTTCATGTGCTTTAAAGGCGATTCGAATCTACCTACTGAAATCTGTTTCCTGCAATTCTGCCTTGATTTCAAATCCTCTTCTTTGCCTTCCCTCAATATATTTGTGGACGAGAGTTATCATTTATAACTCTGCAGGTTTGTGAATTGCAGTGCCCTGAAGCTCCATTTTACAAGTCGCTTTTTTGGGAGCTGGCCGCAAAAGCGCAGGATGGCTTCAGGCCCTGTTCTGGTTCCGGGGGGCAGGCTGAGCCTGTGGTTAATTCTTCTTCCTGATGGGAAAATAGAGTGACCTGTGCCTGTCCCAACACCAAGAGCTAGTCTCTCATTGGTTCCCCGTCTTCCCGTTCATCCTCAGGACAAATTGCAACCTGTACGGAACAGGAGGTTAAAGGTGCTGATGCTCCAAGTAGGGAGATTGCTAGTAAAGTGGCTGGAATGGCGAACCCGAGCACAAGGAGATGAGAAATGAGGTGCGTTTTAGAAACCTTTCCCCATCACACGGTGTACCATCTTCTGGGTTTCTCATGCATGTTTTCGATGTAGGAAGATGCCCTTGAACCTGGAGATTTGGGACCCATGCGATGGGTAGCACGCAGTATTACTTTAAAGGGTCTGCGTTTGCTCACCCAACCTCACCAAACCTCTCAGCCCCAAGAGTGTCCACCCTTATGTCTCATCCAGCTGTGGGTCTAGATATGGTCAATCCAGGTTGCATCACAGCCCCTGAACGAATTGTGTAAGAATTTCTCTCTCTTTCCCTGTCTTTGTTTCATGGGTTTTTAAAAGTAATTTATTTTTATAATGGGGTTTAGCTGCTTTTCACGGCTGTGTTTATGCCGCTTTACACCCACTTGACACACTAACAGAGAGTTATCAATACATAGGTTTTAAGATTATTACTAGTCAGATATATTCTTGTGCGGTGAATCGGGCGTGTTGAGTCCAGTTCTCTGAGCAAGGAGTAGGTCTTGTCTATTACATATTGGGTTTATGGAACGGTATCTGAGCTAATTTGAAAGTCTTGTTTTATGTATCACCCCACCTCACCTTTCCCGTTAAGCAGCCATAGTGTGTTTTCTGCATGTGTGACTCTGTTCTGTTTTGTAATTCAGTTCAAGTGTAACGGATTTTACATTCCCTCTATAAGTGACACCTTATGAGAAGTGTCCTTTTCTGTGTGACTTATTTCACTTAGAATTGTCGTACCTAAATCCACTCATCATGCTGCTACTAGCCTTATGACATTGATTTCATGGCTGAGTGATATTCCATTGTACATAAGGACCACAACTTTTTTATCCATTTTTCGCTTTCCTGGGATATTTAAGGTGGAATGAAGTGGAGGTCCTTGTCAACAGAGCAGCCCTAAACTTTGGGGTGCTTGTGTCTTGCTGATTTTCAATTTTCTCACTTTATCCCCCCATGCGTGGAAGTGCCCTATGCTCTCTAAGCTGTGTTTTTTAGATGTTTCAGGACACACCATACCCTTCTCCAGAGTGGCTGTTGGCAATTTACATCCCGCCCATCAGTGTAGCAAGGCTCTCATTTCTCCATGGCCTGTCCTGCATTTCTGGTTTTGACACATTTTTCAGCATGGCCCTTTTGACCGATGGGAAGCGAGACTTCTTTGTAGCGCTGATTTGCCTTTCCAGGTTGCTTGGTTGGCCAAAAAGGGCATATGCGTTTTTTCCTGAATATATTCAGGAAAAAACGCATACGCCCTTTTTGGCCAAGGGCATCATTGTCGATGTTTTGCCGCTTTTCATGTGCTTTAAAGGCGATTCAAATCTACCTACTGAAATCTGTTTCCTGCAATTCTGCCTTGATTTCAAATCCTCTTCTTTGCCTTCCCTCAATATATTTGTGGACGAGAGTTATCATTTATAACTCTGCAGGTTTGTGAATTGCAGTGCCCTGAAGCTCCATTTTACAAGTCGCTTTTTTGGGAGCTGGCCGCAAAAGCGCAGGATGGCTTCAGGCCCTTTTCTGGTTCCGGGGGGCAGGCTGAGCCTGTGGTTAATTCTTCTTCCTGATGGGAAAATAGAGTGACCTGTGCCTGTCCCAACACCAAGAGCTAGTCTCTCATTGGTTCCCCATCTTCCCGTTCATCCTCAGGACAAATTGCAACATGTACGGAACAGGAGGTTAAAGGTGCTGATGCTCCAAGTAGGGAGATTGCTAGTAAAGTGGCTGGAAAGGCGAACCCGAGCACAAGGAGATGAGAAATGAGGTGCGTTTTAGAAACCTTTCCCCATCACACGGTGTACCATCCTCTGGGTGTCTCATGCATGTTTTCGATGTAGGAAGATGCCCTTGAACCTGGAGATTTGGGACCCATGCGATGGGTAGCACGCAGTATTACTTTAAAGGGTCTGCGTTTGCCCACCCAACCTCACCAAACCTCTCAGCCCCAAGAGTGTCCACCCTTATGTCTCATCCAGCTGTGGGTCTAGATATGGTCAATCCAGGTTGCATCACAGCCCCTGAACGAATTGTGTAAGAATTTCTCTCTCTTTCCCTATCTTTGTTTCATGGGTTTTTAAAACTAATTTATTTTTATAATGGGGTTTAGCTGCTTTTCACGGCTGTGTTTATGCCGCTTTACACCCACTTGACACACTAACAGAGAGATATCAATACTTAGGTTTTAAGATTATTACTAGTCAGATATATTCTTGTGTGGTGAATCGGGCGTGTTGAGTCCAGTTCTCTGAGCAAGGAGTAGGTCTTGTCTATTACATATTGGGTTTATGGAACGGTATCTGAGCTAATTTGAAAATCTTGTTTTATGTATCACCCCACCTCACCTTTCCCGTTAAGCAGCCATAGTGTGTTTTCTGCATGTGTGATTCTTTTCTGTTTTGTAATTCAGTTCAAGTGTAACGGATTTTACATTCCCTCTATAAGTGACACCTTATGAGAAGTGTCCTTTTCTGTGTGACTTATTTCACTTAGAATCTTCGTACCTAAATCCACTCATCATGCTGCTACTAGCCTTATGACATTGATTTCATGGCTGAGTGATATTCCATTGTACATAAGGACCACAACTTTTTTATCCATTTTTCGCTTTCCTGGGATATTTAAGGTGGAATGAAGTGGAGGTCCTTGTCAACAGAGCAGCCCTAAACTTTGGGGTGCTTGTGTCTTGCTGATTTTCAATTTTTTCACTTTATCCCCCCATGCGTGGAAGTGCCCTATGCTCTCTAAGCTGTGTTTTTTAGATGTTTCAGGACACACCGTACCTTTCTCCAGAGTGGCTGTTGGCAATTTACATCCCGCCCATCAGTGTAGCAAGGCTCCCATTTCTCCATGGCCTGTCCTGCATTTCTGGTTTTGACACTTTTTTCAGCATGGCCCTTTTGACCGATGGGAAGCGAGACTTCTTTGTAGCGCTGATTTGCCTTTCCATGTTGCTTGGTTGGCCAAAAAGGGCGTATGCGTTTTTTCCTGAATATATTCAGGAAAAAACGCATACGCCCTTTTTGGCCAAGGGCATCATTGTCGATGTTTTGCCGCTTTTCATGTGCTTTAAAGGCGATTCGAATCTACCTACTGAAATCTGTTTCCTGCAATTCTGCCTTGATTTCAAATCCTCTTCTTTGCCTTCCCTCAATATATTTGTGGACGAGAGTTATCATTTATAACTCTGCAGGTTTGTGAATTGCAGTGCCCTGAAGCTCCATTTTACAAGTCGCTTTTTTGGGAGCTGGCCGCAAAAGCGCAGGATGGCTTCAGGCCCTGTTCTGGTTCCGGGGGGCAGGCTGAGCCTGTGGTTAATTCTTCTTCCTGATGGGAAAATAGAGTGACCTGTGCCTGTCCCAACACCAAGAGCTAGTCTCTCATTGGTTCCCCGTCTTCCCGTTCATCCTCAGGACAAATTGCAACCTGTACGGAACAGGAGGTTAAAGGTGCTGATGCTCCAAGTAGGGAGATTGCTAGTAAAGTGGCTGGAATGGCGAACCCGAGCACAAGGAGATGAGAAATGAGGTGCGTTTTAGAAACCTTTCCCCATCACACGGTGTACCATCTTCTGGGTTTCTCATGCATGTTTTCGATGTAGGAAGATGCCCTTGAACCTGGAGATTTGGGACCCATGCGATGGGTAGCACGCAGTATTACTTTAAAGGGTCTGCGTTTGCTCACCCAACCTCACCAAACCTCTCAGCCCCAAGAGTGTCCACCCTTATGTCTCATCCAGCTGTGGGTCTAGATATGGTCAATCCAGGTTGCATCACAGCCCCTGAACGAATTGTGTAAGAATTTCTCTCTCTTTCCCTGTCTTTGTTTCATGGGTTTTTAAAAGTAATTTATTTTTATAATGGGGTTTAGCTGCTTTTCACGGCTGTGTTTATGCCGCTTTACACCCACTTGACACACTAACAGAGAGTTATCAATACATAGGTTTTAAGATTATTACTAGTCAGATATATTCTTGTGCGGTGAATCGGGCGTGTTGAGTCCAGTTCTCTGAGCAAGGAGTAGGTCTTGTCTATTACATATTGGGTTTATGGAACGGTATCTGAGCTAATTTGAAAGTCTTGTTTTATGTATCACCCCACCTCACCTTTCCCGTTAAGCAGCCATAGTGTGTTTTCTGCATGTGTGACTCTGTTCTGTTTTGTAATTCAGTTCAAGTGTAACGGATTTTACATTCCCTCTATAAGTGACACCTTATGAGAAGTGTCCTTTTCTGTGTGACTTATTTCACTTAGAATTGTCGTACCTAAATCCACTCATCATGCTGCTACTAGCCTTATGACATTGATTTCATGGCTGAGTGATATTCCATTGTACATAAGGACCACAACTTTTTTATCCATTTTTCGCTTTCCTGGGATATTTAAGGTGGAATGAAGTGGAGGTCCTTGTCAACAGAGCAGCCCTAAACTTTGGGGTGCTTGTGTCTTGCTGATTTTCAATTTTCTCACTTTATCCCCCCATGCGTGGAAGTGCCCTATGCTCTCTAAGCTGTGTTTTTTAGATGTTTCAGGACACACCATACCCTTCTCCAGAGTGGCTGTTGGCAATTTACATCCCGCCCATCAGTGTAGCAAGGCTCTCATTTCTCCATGGCCTGTCCTGCATTTCTGGTTTTGACACATTTTTCAGCATGGCCCTTTTGACCGATGGGAAGCGAGACTTCTTTGTAGCGCTGATTTGCCTTTCCAGGTTGCTTGGTTGGCCAAAAAGGGCGTATGCGTTTTTTCCTGAATATATTCAGGAAAATACGCATACGCCCTTTTTGGCCAAGGGCATCATTGTCGATGTTTTGCCGCTTTTCATGTGCTTTAAAGGCGATTCGAATCTACCTACTGAAATCTGTTTCCTGCAATTCTGCCTTGATTTCAAATCCTCTTCTTTGCCTTCCCTCAATATATTTGTGGACGAGAGTTATCATTTATAACTCTGCAGGTTTGTGAATTGCAGTGCCCTGAAGCTCCATTTTACAAGTCGCTTTTTTGGGAGCTGGCCGCAAAAGCGCAGGATGGCTTCAGGCCCTTTTCTGGTTCCGGGGGGCAGGCTGAGCCTGTGGTTAATTCTTCTTCCTGATGGGAAAATAGAGTGACCTGTGCCTGTCCCAACACCAAGAGCTAGTCTCTCATTGGTTCCCCATCTTCCCGTTCATCCTCAGGACAAATTGCAACATGTACGGAACAGGAGGTTAAAGGTGCTGATGCTCCAAGTAGGGAGATTGCTAGTAAAGTGGCTGGAAAGGCGAACCCGAGCACAAGGAGATGAGAAATGAGGTGCGTTTTAGAAACCTTTCCCCATCACACGGTGTACCATCCTCTGGGTGTCTCATGCATGTTTTCGATGTAGGAAGATGCCCTTGAACCTGGAGATTTGGGACCCATGCGATGGGTAGCACGCAGTATTACTTTAAAGGGTCTGCGTTTGCCCACCCAACCTCACCAAACCTCTCAGCCCCAAGAGTGTCCACCCTTATGTCTCATCCAGCTGTGGGTCTAGATATGGTCAATCCAGGTTGCATCACAGCCCCTGAACGAATTGTGTAAGAATTTCTCTCTCTTTCCCTATCTTTGTTTCATGGGTTTTTAAAACTAATTTATTTTTATAATGGGGTTTAGCTGCTTTTCACGGCTGTGTTTATGCCGCTTTACACCCACTTGACACACTAACAGAGAGATATCAATACTTAGGTTTTAAGATTATTACTAGTCAGATATATTCTTGTGTGGTGAATCGGGCGTGTTGAGTCCAGTTCTCTGAGCAAGGAGTAGGTCTTGTCTATTACATATTGGGTTTATGGAACGGTATCTGAGCTAATTTGAAAATCTTGTTTTATGTATCACCCCACCTCACCTTTCCCGTTAAGCAGCCATAGTGTGTTTTCTGCATGTGTGATTCTGTTCTGTTTTGTAATTCAGTTCAAGTGTAACGGATTTTACATTCCCTCTATAAGTGACACCTTATGAGAAGTGTCCTTTTCTGTGTGACTTATTTCACTTAGAATCGTCGTACCTAAATCCACTCATCATGCTGCTACTAGCCTTATGACATTGATTTCATGGCTGAGTGATATTCCATTGTACATAAGGACCACAACTTTTTTATCCATTTTTCGCTTTCCTGGGATATTTAAGGTGGAATGAAGTGGAGGTCCTTGTCAACAGAGCAGCCCTAAACTTTGGGGTGCTTGTGTCTTGCTGATTTTCAATTTTCTCACTTTATCCCCCCATGCGTGGAAGTGCCCTATGCTCTCTAAGCTGTGTTTTTTAGATGTTTCAGGACACACCGTACCTTTCTCCAGAGTGGCTGTTGGCAATTTACATCCCGCCCATCAGTGTAGCAAGGCTCCCATTTCTCCATGGCCTGTCCTGCATTTCTGGTTTTGACACTTTTTTCAGCATGGCCCTTTTGACCGATGGGAAGCGAGACTTCTTTGTAGCGCTGATTTGCCTTTCCAGGTTGCTTGGTTGGCCAAAAAGGGCGTATGCATTTTTTCCTGAATATATTCAGGAAAAAACGCATACGCCCTTTTTGGCCAAGGGCATCATTGTCGATGTTTTGCCGCTTTTCATGTGCTTTAAAGGCGATTCGAATCTACCTACTGAAATCTGTTTCCTGCAATTCTGCCTTGATTTCAAATCCTCTTCTTTGCCTTCCCTCAATATATTTGTGGACGAGAGTTATCATTTATAACTCTGCAGGTTTGTGAATTGCAGTGCCCTGAAGCTCCATTTTACAAGTCGCTTTTTTGGGAGGTGGCCGCAAAAGCGCAGGATGGCTTCAGGCCCTTTTCTGGTTCCGGGGGGCAGGCTGAGCCTGTGGTTAATTCTTCTTCCTGATGGGAAAATAGAGTGACCTGTGCCTGTCCCAACACCAAGAGCTAGTCTCTCATTGGTTCCCCGTCTTCCCGTTCATCCTCAGGACAAATTGCAACCTGTACGGAACAGGAGGTTAAAGGTGCTGATGCTCCAAGTAGGGAGATTGCTAGTAAAGTGGCTGGAATGGCGAACCCGAGCACAAGGAGATGAGAAATGAGGTGCGTTTTGGAAACCTTTCCCCATCACACGGTGTACCATCTTCTGGGTTTCTCATGCATGTTTTCGATGTAGGAAGATGCCCTTGAACCTGGAGATTTGGGACCCATGCGATGGGTAGCACGCAGTATTACTTTAAAGGGTCTGCGTTTGCTCACCCAACCTCACCAAACCTCTCAGCCCCAAGAGTGTCCACCCTTATGTCTCATCCAGCTGTGGGTCTAGATATGGTCAATCCAGGTTGCATCACAGCCCCTGAACGAATTGTGTAAGAATTTCTCTCTCTTTCCCTGTCTTTGTTTCATGGGTTTTTAAAAGTAATTTATTTTTATAATGGGGTTTAGCTGCTTTTCACGGCTGTGTTTATGCCGCTTTACACCCACTTGACACACTAACAGAGAGATATCAATACATAGGTTTTAAGATTATTACTAGTCAGATATATTCTTGTGCGGTGAATCGGGCGTGTTGAGTCCAGTTCTCTGAGCAAGGAGTAGGTCTTGTCTATTACATATTGGGTTTATGGAACGGTATCTGAGCTAATTTGAAAGTCTTGTTTTATGTATCACACCACCTCACCTTTCCCGTTAAGCAGCCATAGTGTGTTTTCTGCATGTGTGACTCTGTTCTGTTTTGTAATTCAGTTCAAGTGTAACGGATTTTACATTCCTTCTATAAGTGACACCTTATGAGAAGTGTCCTTTTCTGTGTGACTTATTTCACTTAGAATCGTCGTACCTAAATCCACTCATCATGCTGCTACTAGCCTTATGACATTGATTTCATGGCTGAGTGATATTCCATTGTACATAAGGACCACAACTTTTTTATCCATTTTTTGCTTTCCTGGGATATTTAAGGTGGAATGAAGTGCAGGTCCTTGTCAACAGAGCAGCCCTAAACTTTGGGGTGCTTGTGTCTTGCTGATTTTCAATTTTCTCACTTTATCCCCCCATGCGTGGAAGTGCCCTATGCTCTCTAAGCTGTGTTTTTTAGATGTTTCAGGACACACCGTACCTTTCTCCAGAGTGGCTGTTGGCAATTTACATCCCGCCCATCAGTGTAGCAAGGCTCCCATTTCTCCATGGCCTGTCCTGCATTTCTGGTTTTGACACTTTTTTCAGCATGGCCCTTTTGACCGATGGGAAGCGAGACTTCTTTGTAGCGCTGATTTGCCTTTCCAGGTTGCTTGGTTGGCCAAAAAGGGCGTATGCGTTTTTTCCTGAATATATTCAGGAAAAAACGCATACGCCCTTTTTGGCCAAGGGCATCATTGTCGATGTTTTGCCGCTTTTCATGTGCTTTAAAGGCGATTCGAATCTACCTACTGAAATCTGTTTCCTGCAATTCTGCCTTGATTTCAAATCCTCTTCTTTGCCTTCCCTCAATATATTTGTGGACGAGAGTTATCATTTATAACTCTGCAGGTTTGTGAATTGCAGTGCCCTGAAGCTCCATTTTACAAGTCGCTTTTTTGGGAGGTGGCCGCCAAAGCGCAGGATGGCTTCAGGCCCTGTTCTGGTTCCGGGGGGCAGGCTGAGCCTGTGGTTAATTCTTCTTCCTGATGGGAAAATAGAGTGACCTGTGCCTGTCCCAACACCAAGAGCTAGTCTCTCATTGGTTCCCCGTCTTCCCGTTCATCCTCAGGACAAATTGCAACATGTACGGAACAGGAGGTTAAAGGTGCTGATGCTCCAAGTAGGGAGATTGCTAGTAAAGTGGCTGGAAAGGCGAACCCGAGCACAAGGAGATGAGAAATGAGGTGCGTTTTAGAAACCTTTCCCCATCACACGGTGTACCATCTTCTGGGTTTCTCATGCATGTTTTCGATGTAGGAAGATGCCCTTGAACCTGGAGATTTGGGACCCATGCGATGGGTAGCACGCAGTATTACTTTAAGGGGTCTGCGTTTGCCCACCCAACCTCACCAAACCTCTCAGCCCCAAGAGTGTCCACCCTTATGTCTCATCCAGCTGTGGGTCTAGATATGGTCAATCCAGGTTGCATCACAGCCCCTGAACGAATTGTGTAAGAATTTCTCTCTCTTTCCCTATCTTTGTTTCATGGGTTTTTAAAACTAATTTATTTTTATAATGGGGTTTAGCTGCTTTTCACGGCTGTGTTTATGCCGCTTTACACCCACTTGACACACTAACAGAGAGATATCAATACTTAGGTTTTAAGATTATTACTAGTCAGATATATTCTTGTGTGGTGAATCGGGCGTGTTGAGTCCAGTTCTCTGAGCAAGGAGTAGGTCTTGTCTATTACATATTGGGTTTATGGAACGGTATCTGAGCTAATTTGAAAATCTTGTTTTATGTATCACCCCACCTCACCTTTCCCGTTAAGCAGCCATAGTGTGTTTTCTGCATGTGTGATTCTGTTCTGTTTCGTAATTCAGTTCAAGTGTAACGGATTTTACATTCCCTCTATAAGTGACACCTTATGAGAAGTGTCCTTTTCTGTGTGACTTATTTCACTTAGAATCGTCGTACCTAAATCCACTCATCATGCTGCTACTAGCCTTATGACATTGATTTCATGGCTGAGTGATATTCCATTGTACATAAGGACCACAACTTTTTTATCCATTTTTCGCTTTCCTGGGATATTTAAGGTGGAATGAAGTGGAGGTCCTTGTCAACAGAGCAGCCCTAAACTTTGGGGTGCTTGTGTCTTGCTGATTTTCAATTTTCTCACTTTATCCCCCCATGCGTGGAAGTGCCCTATGCTCTCTAAGCTGTGTTTTTTAGATGTTTCAGGACACACCGTACCTTTCTCCAGAGTGGCTGTTGGCAATTTACATCCCGCCCATCAGTGTAGCAAGGCTCCCATTTCTCCATGGCCTGTCCTGCATTTCTGGTTTTGACACTTTTTTCAGCATGGCCCTTTTGACCGATGGGAAGCGAGACTTCTTTGTAGCGCTGATTTGCCTTTCCAGGTTGCTTGGTTGGCCAAAAAGGGCGTATGCGTTTTTTCCTGAATATATTCAGGAAAAAACGCATACGCCCTTTTTGGCCAAGGGCATCATTGTCGATGTTTTGCCGCTTTTCATGTGCTTTAAAGGCGATTCGAATCTACCTACTGAAATCTGTTTCCTGCAATTCTGCCTTGATTTCAAATCCTCTTCTTTGCCTTCCCTCAATATATTTGTGGACGAGAGTTATCATTTATAACTCTGCAGGTTTGTGAATTGCAGTGCCCTGAAGCTCCATTTTACAAGTCGCTTTTTTGGGAGCTGGCCGCCAAAGCGCAGGATGGCTTCAGGCCCTGTTCTGGTTCCGGGGGGCAGGCTGAGCCTGTGGTTAATTCTTCTTCCTGATGGGAAAATAGAGTGACCTGTGCCTGTCCCAACACCAAGAGCTAGTCTCTCATTGGTTCCCCGTCTTCCCGTTCATCCTCAGGACAAATTGCAACATGTACGGAACAGAAGGTTAAAGGTGCTGATGCTCCAAGTAGGGAGATTGCTAGTAAAGTGGCTGGAAAGGCGAACCCGAGCACAAGGAGATGAGAAATGAGGTGCGTTTTAGAAACCTTTCCCCATCACACGGTGTACCATCTTCTGGGTTTCTCATGCATGTTTTCGATGTAGGAAGATGCCCTTGAACCTGGAGATTTGGGACCCATGCGATGGGTAGCACGCAGTATTACTTTAAGGGGTCTGCGTTTGCCCACCCAACCTCACCAAACCTCTCAGCCCCAAGAGTGTCCACCCTTATGTCTCATCCAGCTGTGGGTCTAGATATGGTCAATCCAGGTTGCATCACAGCCCCTGAACGAATTGTGTAAGAATTTCTCTCTCTTTCCCTATCTTTGTTTCATGGGTTTTTAAAACTAATTTATTTTTATAATGGGGTTTAGCTGCTTTTCACGGCTGTGTTTATGCCGCTTTACACCCACTTGACACACTAACAGAGAGATATCAATACTTAGGTTTTAAGATTATTACTAGTCAGATATATTCTTGTGTGGTGAATCGGGCGTGTTGAGTCCAGTTCTCTGAGCAAGGAGTAGGTCTTGTCTATTACATATTGGGTTTATGGAACGGTATCTGAGCTAATTTGAAAATCTTGTTTTATGTATCACCCCACCTCACCTTTCCCGTTAAGCAGCCATAGTGTGTTTTCTGCATGTGTGATTCTGTTCTGTTTCGTAATTCAGTTCAAGTGTAACGGATTTTACATTCCCTCTATAAGTGACACCTTATGAGAAGTGTCCTTTTCTGTGTGACTTATTTCACTTAGAATCGTCGTACCTAAATCCACTCATCATGCTGCTACTAGCCTTATGACATTGATTTCATGGCTGAGTGATATTCCATTGTACATAAGGACCACAACTTTTTTATCCATTTTTCGCTTTCCTGGGATATTTAAGGTGGAATGAAGTGGAGGTCCTTGTCAACAGAGCAGCCCTAAACTTTGGGGTGCTTGTGTCTTGCTGATTTTCAATTTTCTCACTTTATCCCCCCATGCGTGGAAGTGCCCTATGCTCTCTAAGCTGTGTTTTTTAGATGTTTCAGGACACACCGTACCTTTCTCCAGAGTGGCTGTTGGCAATTTACATCCCGCCCATCAGTGTAGCAAGGCTCCCATTTCTCCATGGCCTGTCCTGCATTTCTGGTTTTGACACTTTTTTCAGCATGGCCCTTTTGACCGATGGGAAGCGAGACTTCTTTGTAGCGCTGATTTGCCTTTCCAGGTTGCTTGGTTGGCCAAAAAGGGCGTATGCGTTTTTTCCTGAATATATTCAGGAAAAAACGCATACGCCCTTTTTGGCCAAGGGCATCATTGTCGATGTTTTGCCGCTTTTCATGTGCTTTAAAGGCGATTCGAATCTACCTACTGAAATCTGTTTCCTGCAATTCTGCCTTGATTTCAAATCCTCTTCTTTGCCTTCCCTCAATATATTTGTGGACGAGAGTTATCATTTATAACTCTGCAGGTTTGTGAATTGCAGTGCCCTGAAGCTCCATTTTACAAGTCGCTTTTTTGGGAGGTGGCCGCCAAAGCGCAGGATGGCTTCAGGCCCTGTTCTGGTTCCGGGGGGCAGGCTGAGCCTGTGGTTAATTCTTCTTCCTGATGGGAAAATAGAGTGACCTGTGCCTGTCCCAACACCAAGAGCTAGTCTCTCATTGGTTCCCCGTCTTCCCGTTCATCCTCAGGACAAATTGCAACATGTACGGAACAGGAGGTTAAAGGTGCTGATGCTCCAAGTAGGGAGATTGCTAGTAAAGTGGCTGGAAAGGCGAACCCGAGCACAAGGAGATGAGAAATGAGGTGCGTTTTAGAAACCTTTCCCCATCACACGGTGTACCATCTTCTGGGTTTCTCATGCATGTTTTCGATGTAGGAAGATGCCCTTGAACCTGGAGATTTGGGACCCATGCGATGGGTAGCACGCAGTATTACTTTAAGGGGTCTGCGTTTGCCCACCCAACCTCACCAAACCTCTCAGCCCCAAGAGTGTCCACCCTTATGTCTCATCCAGCTGTGGGTCTAGATATGGTCAATCCAGGTTGCATCACAGCCCCTGAACGAATTGTGTAAGAATTTCTCTCTCTTTCCCTATCTTTGTTTCATGGGTTTTTAAAACTAATTTATTTTTATAATGGGGTTTAGCTGCTTTTCACGGCTGTGTTTATGCCGCTTTACACCCACTTGACACACTAACAGAGAGATATCAATACTTAGGTTTTAAGATTATTACTAGTCAGATATATTCTTGTGTGGTGAATCGGGCGTGTTGAGTCCAGTTCTCTGAGCAAGGAGTAGGTCTTGTCTATTACATATTGGGTTTATGGAACGGTATCTGAGCTAATTTGAAAATCTTGTTTTATGTATCACCCCACCTCACCTTTCCCGTTAAGCAGCCATAGTGTGTTTTCTGCATGTGTGATTCTGTTCTGTTTCGTAATTCAGTTCAAGTGTAACGGATTTTACATTCCCTCTATAAGTGACACCTTATGAGAAGTGTCCTTTTCTGTGTGACTTATTTCACTTAGAATCGTCGTACCTAAATCCACTCATCATGCTGCTACTAGCCTTATGACATTGATTTCATGGCTGAGTGATATTCCATTGTACATAAGGACCACAACTTTTTTATCCATTTTTCGCTTTCCTGGGATATTTAAGGTGGAATGAAGTGGAGGTCCTTGTCAACAGAGCAGCCCTAAACTTTGGGGTGCTTGTGTCTTGCTGATTTTCAATATTTTCACTTTATCCCCCCATGCGTGGAAGTGCCCTATGCTCTCTAAGCTGTGTTTTTTAGATGTTTCAGGACACACCGTACCTTTCTCCAGAGTGGCTGTTGGCAATTTACATCCCGCCCATCAGTGTAGCAAGGCTCCCATTTCTCCATGGCCTGTCCTGCATTTCTGGTTTTGACACTTTTTTCAGCATGGCCCTTTTGATCGATGGGAAGCGAGACTTCTTTGTAGCGCTGATTTGCCTTTCCAGGTTGCTTGGTTGGCCAAAAAGGGCGTATGCGTTTTTTCCTGAATATATTCAGGAAAAAACGCATACGCCCTTTTTGGCCAAGGGCATCATTGTCGATGTTTTGCCGCTTTTCATGTGCTTTAAAGGCGATTCGAATCTACCTACTGAAATCTGTTTCCTGCAATTCTGCCTTGATTTCAAATCCTCTTCTTTGCCTTCCCTCAATATATTTGTGGACGAGAGTTATCATTTATAACTCTGCAGATTTGTGAATTGCAGTGCCCTGAAGCTCCATTTTACAAGTCGCTTTTTTGGGAGGTGGCCGCCAAAGCGCAGGATGGCTTCAGGCCCTGTTCTGGTTCCGGGGGGCAGGCTGAGCCTGTGGTTAATTCTTCTTCCTGATGGGAAAATAGAGTGACCTGTGCCTGTCCCAACACCAAGAGCTAGTCTCTCATTGGTTCCCCGTCTTCCCGTTCATCCTCAGGACAAATTGCAACATGTACGGAACAGGAGGTTAAAGGTGCTGATGCTCCAAGTAGGGAGATTGCTAGTAAAGTGGCTGGAAAGGCGAACCCGAGCACAAGGAGATGAGAAATGAGGTGCGTTTTAGAAACCTTTCCCCATCACACGGTGTACCATCTTCTGGGTTTCTCATGCATGTTTTCGATGTAGGAAGATGCCCTTGAACCTGGAGATTTGGGACCCATGCGATGGGTAGCACGCAGTATTACTTTAAGGGGTCTGCGTTTACCCACCCAACCTCACCAAACCTCTCAGCCCCAAGAGTGTCCACCCTTATGTCTCATCCAGCTGTGGGTCTAGATATGGTCAATCCAGGTTGCATCACAGCCCCTGAACGAATTGTGTAAGAATTTCTCTCTCTTTCCCTATCTTTGTTTCATGGGTTTTTAAAACTAATTTATTTTTATAATGGGGTTTAGCTGCTTTTCACGGCTGTGTTTATGCCGCTTTACACCCACTTGACACACTAACAGAGAGATATCAATACTTAGGTTTTAAGATTATTACTAGTCAGATATATTCTTGTGTGGTGAATCGGGCGTGTTGAGTCCAGTTCTCTGAGCAAGGAGTAGGTCTTGTCTATTACATATTGGGTTTATGGAACGGTATCTGAGCTAATTTGAAAATCTTGTTTTATGTATCACCCCACCTCACCTTTCCCGTTAAGCAGCCATAGTGTGTTTTCTGCATGTGTGATTCTGTTCTGTTTCGTAATTAAGTTCAAGTGTAACGGATTTTACATTCCCTCTATAAGTGACACCTTATGAGAAGTGTCCTTTTCTGTGTGACTTATTTCACTTAGAATCGTCGTACCTAAATCCACTCATCATGCTGCTACTAGCCTTATGACATTGATTTCATGGCTGAGTGATATTCCATTGTACATAAGGACCACAACTTTTTTATCCATTTTTCGCTTTCCTGGGATATTTAAGGTGGAATGAAGTGGAGGTCCTTGTCAACAGAGCAGCCCTAAACTTTGGGGTGCTTGTGTCTTGCTGATTTTCAATTTTCTCACTTTATCCCCCCATGCGTGGAAGTGCCCTATGCTCTCTAAGCTGTGTTTTTTAGATGTTTCAGGACACACCGTACCTTTCTCCAGAGTGGCTGTTGGCAATTTACATCCCGCCCATCAGTGTAGCAAGGCTCCCATTTCTCCATGGCCTGTCCTGCATTTCTGGTTTTGACACTTTTTTCAGCATGGCCCTTTTGACCGATGGGAAGCGAGACTTCTTTGTAGCGATGATTTGCCTTTCCAGGTTGCTTGGTTGGCCAAAAAGGGCGTATGCGTTTTTTCCTGAATATATTCAGGAAAAAACACATACGCCCTTTTTGGCCAAGGGCATCATTGTCGATGTTTTGCCGCTTTTCATGTGCTTTAAAGGCGATTCGAATCTACCTACTGAAATCTGTTTCCTGCAATTCTGCCTTGATTTCAAATCCTCTTCTTTGCCTTCCCTCAATATATTTTTGGACGAGAGTTATCATTTATAACTCTGCAGGTTTGTGAATTGCAGTGCCCTGAAGCTCCATTTTACAAGTCGCTTTTTTGGGAGCTGGCTGCAAAAGCGCAGGATGGCTTCAGGCCCTGTTCTGGTTCCGGGGGGCAGGCTGAGCCTGTGGTTAATTCTTCTTCCTGATGGGAAAATAGAGTGACCTGTGCCTGTCCCAACACCAAGAGCTAGTCTCTCATTGGTTCCCCGTCTTCCCGTTCATCCTCAGGACAAATTGCAACATGTACGGAACAGGAGGTTAAAGGTGCTGATGCTCCAAGTAGGGAGATTGCTAGTAAAGTGGCTGGAAAGGCGAACCCGAGCACAAGGAGATGAGAAATGAGGTGCGTTTTAGAAACCTTTCCCCATCACACGGTGTACCATCTTCTGGGTTTCTCATGCATGTTTTCGATGTAGGAAGATGCCCTTGAACCTGGAGATTTGGGACCCATGCGATGGGTAGCACGCAGTATTACTTTAAGGAGTCTGCGTTTGCCCACCCAACCTCACCAAACCTCTCAGCCCCAAGAGTGTCCACCCTTATGTCTCATCCAGCTGTGGGTCTAGATATGGTCAATCCAGGTTGCATCACAGCCCCTGAACGAATTGTGTAAGAATTTCTCTCTCTTTCCCTATCTTTGTTTCATGGGTTTTTAAAACTAATTTATTTTTATAATGGGGTTTAGCTGCTTTTCACGGCTGTGTTTATGCCGCTTTACACCCACTTGACACACTAACAGAGAGATATCAATACTTAGGTTTTAAGATTATTACTAGTCAGATATATTCTTGTGTGGTGAATCGGGCATGTTGAGTCCAGTTCTCTGAGCAAGGAGTAGGTCTTGTCTATTACATATTGGGTTTATGGAACGGTATCTGAGCTAATTTGAAAATCTTGTTTTATGTATCACCCCACCTCACCTTTCCCGTTAAGCAGCCATAGTGTGTTTTCTGCATGTGTGATTCTGTTCTGTTTCGTAATTAAGTTCAAGTGTAACGGATTTTACATTCCCTCTATAAGTGACACCTTATGAGAAGTGTCCTTTTCTGTGTGACTTATTTCACTTAGAATCGTCGTACCTAAATCCACTCATCATGCTGCTACTAGCCTTATGACATTGATTTCATGGCTGAGTGATATTCCATTGTACATAAGGACCACAACTTTTTTATCCATTTTTCGCTTTCCTGGGATATTTAAGGAGGAATGAAGTGGAGGTCCTTGTCAACAGAGCAGCCCTAAACTTTGGGGTGCTTGTGTCTTGCTGATTTTCAATTTTCTCACTTTATCCCCCCATGCGTGGAAGTGCCCTATGCTCTCTAAGCTGTGTTTTTTAGATGTTTCAGGACACACCGTACCTTTCTCCAGAGTGGCTGTTGGCAATTTACATCCCGCCCATCAGTGTAGCAAGGCTCCCATTTCTCCATGGCCTGTCCTGCATTTCTGGTTTTGACACTTTTTTCAGCATGGCCCTTTTGACCGATGGGAAGCGAGACTTCTTTGTAGCGCTGATTTGCCTTTCCAGGTTGCTTGGTTGGCCAAAAAGGGCGTATGCGTTTTTTCCTGAATATATTCAGGAAAAAACGCATACGCCCTTTTTGGCCAAGGGCATCATTGTCGATGTTTTGCCGCTTTTCATGTGCTTTAAAGGCGATTCGAATCTACCTACTGAAATCTGTTTCCTGCAATTCTGCCTTGATTTCAAATCCTCTTCTTTGCCTTCCCTCAATATATTTGTGGACGAGAGTTATCATTTATAACTCTGCAGATTTGTGAATTGCAGTGCCCTGAAGCTCCATTTTACAAGTCGCTTTTTTGGGAGGTGGCCGCCAAAGCGCAGGATGGCTTCAGGCCCTGTTCTGGTTCCGGGGGGCAGGCTGAGCCTGTGGTTAATTCTTCTTCCTGATGGGAAAATAGAGTGACCTGTGCCTGTCCCAACACCAAGAGCTAGTCTCTCATTGGTTCCCCGTCTTCCCGTTCATCCTCAGGACAAATTGCAACATGTACGGAACAGGAGGTTAAAGGTGCTGATGCTCCAAGTAGGGAGATTGCTAGTAAAGTGGCTGGAAAGGCGAACCCGGCGAACCCGAGCACAAGGAGATGAGAAATGAGGTGCGTTTTAGAAACCTTTCCCCATCACACGGTGTACCATCTTCTGGGTTTCTCATGCATGTTTTCGATGTAGGAAGATGCCCTTGAACCTGGAGATTTGGGACCCATGCGATGGGTAGCACGCAGTATTACTTTAAGGGGTCTGCGTTTGCCCACCCAACCTCACCAAACCTCTCAGCCCCAAGAGTGTCCACCTTATGTCTCATCCAGCTGTGGGTCTAGATATGGTCAATCCAGGTTGCATCACAGCCCCTGAACGAATTGTGTAAGAATTTCTCTCTCTTTCCCTATCTTTGTTTCATGGGTTTTAAAACTAATTTATTTTTATAATGGGGTTTAGCTGCTTTTCACGGCTGTGTTTATGCCGCTTTACACCCACTTGACACACTAACAGAGAGATATCAATACTTAGGTTTTAAGATTATTACTAGTCAGATATATTCTTGTGTGGTGAATCGGGCGTGTTGAGTCCAGTTCTCTGAGCAAGGAGTAGGTCTTGTCTATTACATATTGGGTTTATGGAACGGTATCTGAGCTAATTTGAAAATCTTGTTTTATGTATCACCCCACCTCACCTTTCCCGTTAAGCAGCCATAGTGTGTTTTCTGCATGTGTGATTCTGTTCTGTTTCGTAATTCAGTTCAAGTGTAACGGATTTTACATTCCCTCTATAAGTGACACCTTATGAGAAGTGTCCTTTTCTGTGTGACTTATTTCACTTAGAATCGTCGTACCTAAATCCACTCATATGCTGCTACTAGCCTTATGACATTGATTTCATGGCTGAGTGATATTCCATTGTACATAAGGACCACAACTTTTTATCCATTTTTCGCTTTCCTGGGATATTTAAGGTGGAATGAAGTGGAGGTCCTTGTCAACAGAGCAGCCCTAAACTTTGGGGTGCTTGTGTCTTGCTGATTTTCAATTTTCTCACTTTATCCCCCCATGCGTGGAAGTGCCCTATGCTCTCTAAGCTGTGTTTTTTTAGATGTTTCACGGACACACCGTACCTTTCTCCAGAGTGGCTGTTGGCAATTTACATCCCGCCCATCAGTGTAGCAAGGCTCCCATTTCTCCATGGCCTGTCCTGCATTTCTGGTTTTGACACTTTTTTCAGCATGGCCCTTTTGACCGATGGGAAGCGAGACTTCTTGTAGCGCTGATTTGCCTTTCCAGGTTGCTTGGTTGGCCAAAAAGGGCGTATGCGTTTTTTCCTGAATATATTCAGGAAAGAAACGCATACGCCCTTTTTGGCCAAGGGCATCATTGTCGATGTTTTGCCGCTTTTCATGTGCTTTAAAGGCGATTCGAATCTACCTACTGAAATCTGTTTCCTGCAATTCTGCCTTGATTTCAAATCCTCTTCTTTGCCTTCCCTCAATATATTTGTGACGAGAGTTATCATTTATAACTCTGCAGGTTTGTGAATTGCAGTGCCCTGAAGCTCCATTTTACAAGTCGCTTTTTGGGAGCTGGCCGCAAAAGCGCAGGATGGCTTCAGGCCCTGTTCTGGTTCCGGGGGCAGGCTGAGCCTGTGGTTAATTCTTCTTCCTGATGGGAAAATAGAGTGACCTGTGCCTGTCCCAACACCAAGAGCTAGTCTCTCATTGGTTCCCCGTCTTCCCGTTCATCCTCAGGACAAATTGCAACCTGTACGGAACAGGAGGTTAAAGGTGCTGATGCTCCAAGTAGGGAGATTGCTAGTAAAGTGGCTGGAATGGCGAACCCGAGCACAAGGAGATGAGAAATGAGGGGGTTTTAGAAACCTTTCCCCATCACACGGTGTACCATCTTCTGGGTTTCTCATGCATGTTTTCGATGTAGGAAGATGCCCTTGAACCTGGAGATTTGGGACCCATGCGATGGGTAGCACGCAGTATTACTTTAAAGGGTCTGCGTTTGCTCACCCAACCTCACCAAACCTCTCAGCCCAAGAGTGTCCACCCTTATGTCTCATCCAGCTGTGGGTCTAGATATGGTCAATCCAGGTTGCATCACAGCCCCTGAACGAATTGTGTAAGAATTTCTCTCTCTTTCCCTGTCTTTGTTTCATGGGTTTTTAAAAGTAATTTATTTTTATAATGGGGTTTAGCTGCTTTTCACGGCTGTGTTTATGCCGCTTTACACCCACTTGACACACTAACAGAGAGATATCAATACATAGGTTTTAAGATTATTACTAGTCAGATATATTCTTGTGCGGTGAATCGGGCGTGTTGAGTCCAGTTCTCTGAGCAAGGAGTAGGTCTTGTCTATTACATATTGGGTTTATGGAACGGTATCTGAGCTAATTTGAAAGTCTTGTTTTATGTATCACCCACCTCACCTTTCCCGTTAAGCAGCCATAGTGTGTTTTCTGCATGTGTGACTCTGTTCTGTTTTGTAATTCAGTTCAAGTGTAACGGATTTTACATTCCCTCTATAAGTGACACCTTATGAGAAGTGTCCTTTTCTGTGTGACTTATTTCACTTAGAATCGTCGTACCTAAATCCACTCATCATGCTGCTACTAGCCTATGACATTGATTTCATGGCTGAGTGATATTCCATTGTACATAAGGACCACAAATTTTTTATCCATTTTTCGCTTTCCTGGGATATTTAAGGTGGAATGAAGTGGAGGTCCTTGTCAACAGAGCAGCCCTAAACTTTGGGGTGCTTGTGTCTTGCTGATTTTCAATTTTCTCACTTTATCCCCCCATGCGTGGAAGTGCCCTATGCTCTCTAAGCTGTGTTTTTTAGATGTTTCAGGACACACCATACCCTTCTCCAGAGTGGCTGTTGGCAATTTACATCCCGCCCATCAGTGTAGCAAGGCTCTCATTTCTCCATGGCCTGTCCTGCATTTCTGGTTTTGACACATTTTTCAGCATGGCCCTTTTGACCGATGGGAAGCGAGACTTCTTTGTAGCGCTGATTTGCCGTTCCAGGTTGCTTGGTTGGCCAAAAAGGGCGTATGCGTTTTTTCCTGAATATATTCAGGAAAAAACGCATACGCCCTTTTTGGCCAAGGGCATCATTGTCGATGTTTTGCTGCTTTTCATGTGCTTTAAAGGCGATTCGAATCTACCTACTGAAATCTGTTTCCTGCAATTCTGCCTTGATTTCAAATCCTCTTCTTTGCCTTCCCTCAATATATTTGTGGACGAGAGTTATCATTTATAACTCTGCAGGTTTGTGAATTGCAGTGCCCTGAAGCTCCATTTTACAAGTCGCTTTTTTGGGAGCTGGCCGCAAAAGCGCAGGATGGCTTCAGGCCCTTTTCTGGTTCCGGGGGGCAGGCTGAGCCTGTGGTTAATTCTTCTTCCTGATGGGTAAATAGAGTGACCTGTGCCTGTCCCAACACCACGAGCTAGTCTCTCATTGGTTCCCCGTCTTCCCGTTCATCCTCAGGACAAATTGCAACCTGTACGGAACAAGAGGTTAAAGGTGCTGATGCTCCAAGTAGGGAGATTGCTAGTAAAGTGGCTGGAATGGCGAACCCGAGCACAAGGTGATGAGAAATGAGGTGCGTTTTAGAAACCTTTCCCCATCACACGGTGTACCATCTTCTGGGTTTCTCATGCATGTTTTCGATGTAGGAAGATGCCCTTGAACCTGGAGATTTGGGACCCATGCGATGGGTAGCACGCAGTATTACTTTAAAGGGTCTGCGTTTGCTCACCCAACCTCACCAAACCTCTCAGGCCCAAGAGTGTCCACCCTTATGTCTCATCCAGCTGTGGGTCTAGATATGGTCAATCCAGGTTGCATCACAGCCCCTGAACGAATTGTGTAAGAATTTCTCTCTCTTTCCCTGTCTTTGTTTCATGGGTTTTTAAAAGTAATTTATTTTTATAATGGGGTTTAGCTGCTTTTCACGGCTGTGTTTATGCCGCTTTACACCCACTTGACACACTAACAGAGAGATATCAATACATAGGTTTTAAGATTATTACTAGTCAGATATATTCTTGTGCGGTGAATCGGGCGTGTTGAGTCCAGTTCTCTGAGCAAGGAGTAGGTCTTGTCTATTACATATTGGGTTTATGGAACGGTATCTGAGCTAATTTGAAGTCTTGTTTTATGTATCACCCCACCTCACCTTTCCGTTAAGCAGCCATAGTGTGTTTTCTGCATGTGTGACTCTGTTCTGTTTTTGTAATTCAGTTCAAGTGTAACGGATTTTACATTCCCTCTATAAGTGACACCTTATGAGAAGTGTCCTTTTCTGTGTGACTTATTTCACTTAGAATCGTCGTACCTAAATCCACTCATCATGCTGCTACTAGCCTTATGACATTGATTTCATGGCTGAGTGATATTCCATTGTACATAAGGACCACAACTTTTTTATCCATTTTTCGCTTTCCTGGGATATTTAAGGTGGAATGAAGTGGAGTCCTTGTCAACAGAGCAGCCCTAAACTTTGGGGTGCTTGTGTCTTGCTGATTTCAATTTTCCCACTTCATCCCCCCATGCGTGGAAGTGCCCTATGCTCTCTAAGCTGTGTTTTTTAGATGTTTCAGGACACACCGTACCCTTCTCCAGAGTGGCTGTTGGCAATTTACATCCCGCCCATCAGTGTAGCAAGGCTCCCATTTCTCCATGGCCTGTCCTGCATTTCTGGTTTTGACACTTTTTTCAGCATGGCCCTTTGACCGATGGGAAGCGAGACTTCTTTGTAGCGATGACTTGCCTTTCCAGGTTGCTTGGTTGGCCAAAAAGGGCGTATGCGTTTTTTCCTGAATATATTCAGGAAAAAACGCATACGCCCTTTTTGGCCAAGGGCATCATTGTCGATGTTTTGCCGCTTTTCATGTGCTTTAAAGGCTATTCGAATCTACCTACTGAAATCTGTTTCCTGCAATTCTGCCTTGATTTCAAATCCTCTTCTTTGCCTTCCTCAATATATTTGTGGACGAGAGTTATCATTTATAACTGCAGGTTTGTGAATTGCAGTGCCCTGAAGCTCCATTTTACAAGTCGCTTTTTTGGGAGCTGGCCGCAAAAGCGCAGGATGGCTTCAGGCCCTTTTCTGGTTCCGGGGGGCAGGCTGAGCCTGTGGTTAATTCTTCTTCCTGATGGGAAAATAGAGTGACCTGTGCCTGTCCCAACACCAAGAGCTAGTCTCTCATTGGTTCCCCGTCTTCCCGTTCATCCTCAGGACAAATTGCAACCTGTACGGAACAGGAGGTTAAAGGTGCTGATGCTCCAAGTAGGGAGATTGCTAGTAAAGTGGCTGGAAAGGCGAACCCGAGCACAAGGAGATGAGAAATGAGGTGCGTTTTAGAAACCTTTCCCCATCACACGGTGTACCATCTTCTGGGTTTCTCATGCATGTTTTCGATGTAGGAAGATGCCCTTGAACCTGGGAGATTTGGGACCCATGCGATGGGTAGCACGCAGTATTACTTTAAAGGGTCTGCGTTTGCTCACCCAACCTCACCAAACCTCTCAGGCCAAGAGTGTCCACCCTTATGTCTCATCCAGCTGTGGGTCTAGATATGGTCAATCCAGGTTGCATCACAGCCCTGAACGAATTGTGTAAGAATTTCTCTCTCTTTCCCTGTCTTTGTTTCATGGGTTTTTAAAAGTAATTTATTTTTATAATGGGGTTTAGCTGCTTTTCACGGCTGTGTTTATGCCGCTTTACACCCACTTGACACACTAACAGATCAATACATAGGTTTTAAGATTATTACTAGTCAGATATATTCTTGTGCGGTGAATCGGGCGTGTTGAGTCCAGTTCTCTGAGCAAGGAGTAGGTCTTGTCTATTACATATTGGGTTTATGGAATGGTATCTGAGCTAATTTGAAAGTCTTGTTTTATGTATCACCCCACCTCACCTTTCCCGTTAAGTAGCCATAGTGTGTTTTCTGCATGTGTGACTCTGTTCTGTTTTGTAATTCAGTTCAAGTGTAACGGATTTTACATTCCCTCTATAAGTGACACCTTATGAGAAGTGTCCTTTTCTGTGTGACTTATTTCACTTAGAATCGTCGTACCTAAATCCACTCATCATGCTGCTACTAGCCTTATGACATTGATTTCATGGCTGAGTGATATTCCATTGTACATAAGGACCACAAATTTTTTATCCATTTTTCGCTTTCCTGGGATATTTAAGGTGGAATGAAGTGGAGGTCCTTGTCAACAGAGCAGCCCTAAACTTTGGGGTGCTTGTGTCTTGCTGATTTTCAATTTTCTCACTTTATCCCCCCATGCGTGGAAGTGCCCTATGCTCTCTAAGCTGTGTTTTTTAGATGTTTCAGGACACACCATACCCTTCTCCAGAGTGGCTGTTGGCAATTTACATCCCGCCCATCAGTGTAGCAAGGCTCTCATTTCTCCATGGCCTGTCCTGCATTTCTGGTTTTGACACATTTTTCAGCATGGCCCTTTTGACCGATGGGAAGCGAGACTTCTTTGTAGCGCTGATTTGCCTTTCCAGGTTGCTTGGTTGGCCAAAAAGGGCGTATGCGTTTTTTCCTGAATATATTCAGGAAAAAACGCATACGCCCTTTTTGGCCAAGGGCATCATTGTCGATGTTTTGCCGCTTTTCATGTGCTTTAAAGGCGATTCGAATCTACCTACTGAAATCTGTTTCCTGCAATTCTGCCTTGATTTCAAATCCTCTTCTTTGCCTTCCCTCAATATATTTGTGGACGAGAGTTATCATTTATAACTGCAGGTTTGTGAATTGCAGTGCCCTGAAGCTCCATTTTACAAGTCGCTTTTTTGGGAGCTGGCCGCAAAAGCGCAGGATGGCTTCAGGCCCTGTTCTGGTTCCGGGGGGCAGGCTGAGCCTGTGGTTAATTCTTCTTCCTGATGGGAAAATAGAGTGACCTGTGCCTGTCCCAACACCAAGAGCGAGTCTCTCATTGGTTCCCCGTCTTCCCGTTCATCCTCAGGACAAATTGCAACCTGTACGGAACAGGAGGTTAAAGGTGCTGATGCTCCAAGTAGGGAGATTGCTAGTAAAGTGGCTGGAAAGGCGAACCCGAGCACAAGGAGATGAGAAATGAGGTGCGTTTTAGAAACCTTTCCCCATCACACGGTGTACCATCTTCTGGGTTTCTCATGCATGTTTTCGATGTAGGAAGATGCCCTTGAACCTGGAGATTTGGGACCCATGCGATGGGTAGCACGCAGTATTACTTTAAAGGTTCTGCGTTTGCTCACCCAACCTCACCAAACCTCTCAGGCCCAAGAGTGTCCACCCTTATGTCTCATCCAGCTGTGGGTCTAGATATGGTCAATCCAGGTTGCATCACAGCCCCTGAACGAATTGTGTAAGAATTTCTCTCTCTTTCCCTGTCTTTGTTTCATGGGTTTTTAAAAGTAATTTATTTTTATAATGGGGTTTAGCTGCTTTTCACGGCTGTGTTTATGCCGCTTTACACCCACTTGACACACTAACAGAGAGATATCAATACATAGGTTTTAAGATTATTACTAGTCAGATATATTCTTGTGCGGTGAATCGGGCGTGTTGAGTCCAGTTCTCTGAGCAAGGAGTAGGTCTTGTCTATTACATATTGGGTTTATGGAACGGTATCTGAGCTAATTTGAAAGTCTTGTTTTATGTATCACCCCACCTCACCTTTCCCGTTAAGCAGCCATAGTGTGTTTTCTGCATGTGTGACTCTGTTCTGTTTTGTAATTCAGTTCAAGTGTAACGGATTTTACATTCCCTCTATAAGTGACACCTTATGAGAAGTGTCCTTTTCTGTGTGACTTATTTCACTTAGAATCGTCGTACCTAAATCCACTCATCATGCTGCTACTAGCCTTATGACATTGATTTCATGGCTGAGTGATATTCCATTGTACATAAGGACCACAAATTTTTTATCCATTTTTCGCTTTCCTGGGATATTTAAGGTGGAATGAAGTGGAGGTCCTTGTCAACAGAGCAGCCCTAAACTTTGGGGTGCTTGTGTCTTGCTGATTTTCAATTTTCCCACTTTATCCCCCCATGCGTGGAAGTGCCCTATGTTCTCTAAGCTGTGTTTTTTAGATGTTTCAGGACACACCGTACCCTTCTCCAGAGTGGCTGTTGGCAATTTACACCCCGCCCATCAGTGTAGCAAGGCTCCCATTTCTCCATGGCCTGTCCTGCATTTCTGGTTTTGACACTTTTTTCAGCATGGCCCTTTTGACCGATGGGAAGCGAGACTTCTTTGTAGCGATGATTTGCCTTTCCAGGTTGCTTGGTTGGCCAAAAAGGGCGTATGCGTTTTTTCCTGAATATATTCAGGAAAAAACGCATACGCCCTTTTTGGCCAAGGGCATCATTGTCGATGTTTTGCCGCTTTTCATGTGCTTTAAAGGCGATTCGAATCTACCTACTGAAATCTGTTTCCTGCAATTCTGCCTTGATTTCAAATCCTCTTCTTTGCCTTCCCTCAATATATTTGTGGACGAGAGTTATCATTTATAACTGCAGGTTTGTGAATTGCAGTGCCCTGAAGCTCCATTTTACAAGTCGCTTTTTTGGGAGCTGGCCGCAAAAGCGCAGGATGGCTTCAGGCCCTGTTCTGGTTCCGGGGGGCAGGCTGAGCCTGTGGTTAATTCTTCTTCCTGATGGGAAAATAGAGTGACCTGTGCCTGTCCCAACACCAAGAGCTAGTCTCTCATTGGTTCCCCGTCTTCCCGTTCATCCTCAGGACAAATTGCAACCTGTACGGAACAGGAGGTTAAAGGTGCTGATGCTCCAAGTAGGGAGATTGCTAGTAAAGTGGCTGGAAAGGCGAACCCGAGCACAAGGAGATGAGAAATGAGGTGCGTTTTAGAAACCTTTCCCCATCACACGGTGTACCATCTTCTGGGTTTCTCATGCATGTTTTCGATGTAGGAAGATGCCCTTGAACCTGGAGATTTGGGACCCATTCGATGGGTAGCACGCAGTATTACTTTAAAGGGTCTGCGTTTGCTCACCAAACCTCACCAAACCTCTCAGCCCCAAGAGTGTCCACCCTTATGTCTCATCCAGCTGTGGGTCTAGATATGGTCAATCCAGGTTGCATCACAGCCCCTGAACGAATTGTGTAAGAATTTCTCTCTCTTTCCCTGTCTTTGTTTCATGGGTTTTTAAAAGTAATTTATTTTTATAATGGGGTTTAGCTGCTTTTCACGGCTGTGTTTATGCCGCTTTACACCCACTTGACACACTAACAGAGAGATATCAATACATAGGTTTTAAGATTATTACTAGTCAGATATATTCTTGTACGGTGAATCGGGCGTGTTGAGTCCAGTTCTCTGAGCAAGGAGTAGGTCTTGTCTATTACATATTGGGTTTATGGAACAGTATCTGAGCTAATTTGAAAGTCTTGTTTTATGTATCACCCCACCTCACCTTTCCCGTTAAGTAGCCATAGTGTGTTTTCTGCATGTGTGACTCTGTTCTGTTTTGTAATTCAGTTCAAGTGTAACGGATTTTACATTCCCTCTATAAGTGACACCTTATGAGAAGTGTCCTTTTCTGTGTGACTTATTTCACTTAGAATCGTCGTACCTAAATCCACTCATCATGCTGCTACTAGCCTTATGACATTGATTTCATGGCTGAGTGATATTCCATTGTACATAAGGACCACAACTTTTTTATCCACTTTTCGCTTTCCTGGGATATTTAAGGTGGAATGAAGTGGAGGTCCTTGTCAACAGAGCAGCCCTAAACTTTGGGGTGCTTGTGTCTTGCTGATTTTCAATTTTCTCACTTTATCCCCCCATGCGTGGAAGTGCCCTATGCTCTCTAAGCTGTGTTTTTTAGATGTTTCAGGACACACCGTACCCTTCTCCAGAGTGGTTGTTGTCAATTTACATCCCGCCCATCAGTGTAGCAAGGCTCCCATTTCTCCATGGCCTGTCCTGCATTTCTGGTTTTGACACTTTTTTCAGCATGGCCCTTTTGACCGATGGGAAGCGAGACTTCTTTGTAGCGCTGATTTGCCTTTCCAGGTTGCTTGGTTGGCCAAAAAGGGCGTATGCGTTTTTTCCTGAATATATTCAGGAAAAAACGCATACGCCCTTTTTGGCCAAGGGCATCATTGTCGATGTTTTCCCGCTTTTCATGTGCTTTAAAGGCGATTCGAATCTACCTACTGAAATCTGTTTCCTGCAATTCTGCCTTGATTTCAAATCCTCTTCTTTGCCTTCCCTCAATATATTTGTGGACGAGAGTTATCATTTATAACTCTGCAGGTTTGTGAATTGCAGTGCCCTGAAGCTCCATTTTACAAGTCGCTTTTTTGGGAGCTGGCCGCAAAAGCGCAGGATGGCTTCAGGCCCTGTTCTGGTTCCGGGGGGCAGGCTGAGCCTGTGGTTAATTCTTCTTCCTGATGGGAAAATAGAGTGACCTGTGCCTGTCCCAACACCAAGAGCTAGTCTCTCATTGGTTCCCCGTCTTCCCGTTCATCCTCAGGACAAATTGCAACATGTACGGAACAGGAGGTTAAAGGTGCTGATGCTCCAAGTAGGGAGATTGCTAGTAAAGTGGCTGGAATGGCGAACCCGAGCACAAGGAGATGAGAAATGAGGTGCGTTTTAGAAACCTTTCCCCATCACACGGTGTACCATCTTCTGGGTTTCTCATGCATGTTTTCGATGTAGGAAGATGCCCTTGAACCTGGAGATTTGGGACCCATGCGATGGGTAGCACGCAGTATTACTTTAAAGGGTCTGCGTTTGCTCACCCAACTTCACCAAACCTCTCAGCCCCAAGAGTGTCCACCCTTATGTCTCATCCAGCTGTGGGTCTAGATATGGTCAGTCCAGGTTGCATCACAGCCCCTGAACGAATTGTGTAAGAAATTCTCTCTCTTTCCCTGTCTTTGTTTCATGGGTTTTTAAAAGTAATTTATTTTTATAATGGGGTTTAGCTGCTTTTCACGGCTGTGTTTATGCTGCTTTACACCCACTTGACACACTAACAGAGAGATATCAATACATAGGTCTTAAGATTATTACTAGTCAGATATATTCTTGTGCGGTGAATCGGGCGTGTTGAATCCAGTTCTCTGAGCAAGGAGTAGGTCTTGTCTATTACATATTGGGTTTATGGAACGGTATCTAAGCTAATTTGAAACTCTTGTTTTATGTATCACCCCACCTCACCTTTCCCGTTAAGCAGCCATAGTGTGTTTTCTGCATGTGTGACTCTGTTCTGTTTTGTAATTCAGTTCAAGTGTAACGGTTTTTACATTCCCTCTATAAGTGACACCTTATGAGAAGTGTCCTTTTCTGTGTGACTTATTTCACTTAGAATCGTCTTACCTAAATCCACTCATCATGCTGCTACTAGCCTTATGACATTGATTTCATGGCTGAGTGATATTCCATTGTACATAAGGACCACAACTTTTTTATCCATTTTTCGCTTTCCTGGGATATTTAAGGTGGAATGAAGTGGAGGTCCTTGTCAACAGAGCAGCCCTAAACTTTGGGGTGCTTGTGTCTTGCTGATTTTCAATTTTCCCACTTTATCCCCCCATGCGTGGAAGTGCCCTATGCTCTCTAAGCTGTGTTTTTTAGATGTTTCAGGACACACCGTACCCTTCTCCAGAGTGGCTGTTGGCAATTTACATCCCGCCCATCAGTGTAGCAAGGCTCCCATTTCTCCATGGCCTGTCCTGCATTTCTGGTTTTGACACTTTTTTCAGCATGGCCCTTTTGACCGATGGGAAGCGAGACTTCTTTGTAGCGCTGATTTGCCTTTCAAGGTTGCTTGGTTGGCCAAAAAGGGCGTATGCGTTTTTTCCTGAATATATTCAGGAAAAAACGCATACGCCCTTTTTGGCCAAGGGCATCATTGTCAACGTTTTGCCGCTTTTCATGTGCTTTAAAGGCGATTCGAATCTACCTCCTGAAATCTGTTTCCTGCAATTCTGCCTTGATTTCAAATCCTCTTCTTTGCCTTCCCTCAATATATTTGTGGACGAGAGTTATCATTTATAACTCTGCAGGTTTGTGAAGTGCAGTGCCCTGAAGCTCCATTTTACAAGTCGCTTTTTTGGGAGCTGGCCGCAAAAGCGCAGGATGGCTTCAGGCCCTGTTCTGGTTCCGGGGGGCAGGCTGAGCCTGTGGTTAATTCTTCTTCCTGATGGGAAAATAGAGTGACCTGTGCCTGTCCCAACACCAAGAGCTAGTCTCTCATTGGTTCCCCGTCTTCCCGTTCATCCTCAGGACAAATTGCAACCTGTACGGAACAGGAGGTTAAAGGTGCTGATGCTCCAAGTAGGGAGATTGCTAGTCAAGTGGCTGGAATGGCGAACCCGAGCACAAGGAGATGAGAAATGAGGTGCGTTTTAGAAACCTTTCCCCATCACACGGTGTACCATCTTCTGGGTTTCTCATGCATGTTTTCGATGTAGGAAGATGCCCTTGAACCTGGAGATTTGGGACCCATGCGATGGGTAGCACGCAGTATTACTTTAAAGGGTCTGCGTTTGCTCACCCAACCTCACCAAACCTCTCAGCCCCAAGAGTGTCCACCCTTATGTCTCATCCAGCTGTGGGTCTAGATATGGTCAATCCAGGTTGCATCACAGCCCCTGAACGAATTGTGTAAGAATTTCTCTCTCTTTCCCTGTCTTTGTTTCATGGGTTTTTAAAAGTAATTTATTTTTATAATGGGGTTTAGCTGCTTTTCACGGCTGTGTTTATGCCGCTTTACACCCACTTGACACACTAACAGAGAGATATCAATACATAGGTTTTAAGATTATTACTAGTCAGATATATTCTTGTGCGGTGAATCGGGCGTGTTGAGTCCAGTTCTCTGAGCAAGGAGTAGGTCTTGTCTATTACATATTGGGTTTATGGAATGGTATCTGAGCTAATTTGAACGTCTTGTTTTATGTATCACCCCACCTCACCTTTCCCGTTAAGCAGCCATAGTGTGTTTTCTGCATGTGTGACTCTGTTCTGTTTTGTAATTCAGTTCAAGTGTAACGGATTTTACATTCCCTCTATAAGTGACACCTTATGAGAAGTGTCCTTTTCTGTGTGACTTATTTCACTTAGAATCGTCGTACCTAAATCCACTCATCATGCTGCTACTAGCCTTATGACATTGATTTCATGGCTGAGTGATATTCCATTGTACATAAGGACCACAAATTTTTTATCCATTTTTCGCTTTCCTGGGATATTTAAGGTGGAATGAAGTGGAGGTCCTTGTCAACAGAGCAGCCCTAAACTTTGGGGTGCTTGTGTCTTGCTGATTTTCAATTTTCTCACTTTATCCCCCCAAGCGTGGAAGTGCCCTATGCTCTCTAAGCTGTGTTTTTTAGATGTTTCAGGACACACCATACCCTTCTCCAGAGTGGCTGTTGGCAATTTACATCCCGCCCATCAGTGTAGCAAGGCTCTCATTTCTCCATGGCCTGTCCTGCATTTCTGGTTTTGACACATTTTTCAGCATGGCCCTTTTGACCGATGGGAAGCGAGACTTCTTTGTAGCGCTGATTTGCCTTTCCAGGTTGCTTGGTTGGCCAAAAAGGGCGTATGCGTTTTTTCCTGAATATATTCAGGAAAAAACGCATACGCCCTTTTTGGCCAAGGGCATCATTGTCGATGTTTTGCCGCTTTTCATGTGCTTTAAAGGCGATTCGAATCTACCTACTGAAATCTGTTTCCTGCAATTCTGCCTTGATTTCAAATCCTCTTCTTTGCCTTCCCTCAATATATTTGTGGACGAGAGTTATCATTTATAACTCTGCAGGTTTGTGAATTGCAGTGCCCTGAATCTCCATTTTACAAGTCGCTTTTTTGGGAGCTGGCCGCAAAAGCGCAGGATGGCTTCAGGCCCTGTTCTGGTTCCGGGGGGCAGGCTGAGCCTGTGGTTAATTCTTCTTCCTGATGGGAAAATAGAGTGACCTGTGCCTGTCCCAACACCAAGAGCTAGTCTCTCATTGGTTCCCCGTCTTCCCGTTCATCCTCAGGACAAATTGCAACATGTACGGAACAGGAGGTTAAAGGTGCTGAGGCTCCAAGTAGGGAGATTGCTAATAAAGTGGCTGGAATGGCGAACCCGAGCACAAGGAGATGAGAAATGAGGTGCGTTTTAGAAACCTTTCCCCATCACACGGTGTACCATCTTCTGGGTTTCTCATGCATGTTTTCGATGTAGGAAGATGCCCTTGAACCTGGAGATTTGGGACCCATGCGATGGGTAGCACGCAGTATTACTTTAAAGGGTCTGCGTTTGCCCACCCAACCTCACCAAACCTCTCAGCCCCAAGATTGTCCACCCTTATGTCTCATCCAGCTGTGGGTCTAGATATGGTCAATCCAGGTTGCATCACAGCTCCTGAACGAATTGTGTAAGAATTTCTCTCTCTTTCCCTATCTTTGTTTCATGGGTTTTTAAAACTAATTTATTTTTATAATGGGGTTTAGCTGCTTTTCACGGCTGTGTTTATGCCGCTTTACACCCACTTGACACACTAACAGAGAGATATCAATACTTAGGTTTTAAGATTATTACTAGTCAGATATATTCTTGTGTGGTGAATCGGGCGTGTTGAGTCCAGTTCTCTGAGCAAGGAGTAGGTCTTGTCTATTACATATTGGGTTTATGGAACGGTATCTGAGCTAATTTGAAAATCTTGTTTTATGTATCACCCCACCTCACCTTTCCCGTTAAGCAGCCATAGTGTGTTTTCTGCATGTGTGATTCTGTTCTGTTTCGTAATTCAGTTCAAGTGTAACGGATTTTACATTCCCTCTATAAGTGACACCTTATGAGAAGTGTCCTTTTCTGTGTGACTTATTTCACTTAGAATCGTCGTACCTAAATCCACTCATCATGCTGCTACTAGCCTTATGACATTGATTTCATGGCTGAGTGATATTCCATTGTACATAAGGACCACAACTTTTTTATCCATTTTTCGCTTTCCTGGGATATTTAAGGTGGAATGAAGTGGAGGTCCTTGTCAACAGAGCAGCCCTAAACTTTGGGGTGCTTGTGTCTTGCTGATTTTCAATTTTCTCACTTTATCCCCCCATGCGTGGAAGTGCCCTATGCTCTCTAAGCTGTGTTTTTTAGATGTTTCAGGACACACCGTACCTTTCTCCAGAGTGGCTGTTGGCAATTTACATCCCGCCCATCAGTGTAGCAAGGCTCCCATTTCTCCATGGCCTGTCCTGCATTTCTGGTTTTGACACTTTTTTCAGCATGGCCCTTTTGACCGATGGGAAGCGAGACTTCTTTGTAGCGCTGATTTGCCTTTCCAGGTTGCTTGGTTGGCCAAAAAGGGCGTATGCGTTTTTTCCTGAATATATTCAGGAAAAAACGCATACGCCCTTTTTGGCCAAGGGCATCATTGTCGATGTTTTGCCGCTTTTCATGTGCTTTAAAGGCGATTCGA
Organism: Balaenoptera physalus; assembly: GCF_965194825.1. Classification (NCBI taxonomy): domain Eukaryota; kingdom Metazoa; phylum Chordata; class Mammalia; order Artiodactyla; family Balaenopteridae; genus Balaenoptera; species Balaenoptera physalus. Next base: position 254,445 of record NW_028125910.1, on the reverse strand, counting down.
ATCTACCTACTGAAATCTGTTTCCTGCAATTCTGCCTTGATTTCAAATCCTCTTCTTTGCCTTCCCTCAATATATTTGTGGACGAGAGTTATCATTTATAACTCTGCAGGTTTGTGAATTGCAGTGCCCTGAAGCTCCATTTTACAAGTCGCTTTTTTGGGAGCTGGCCGCAAAAGCGCAGGATGGCTTCAGGCCCTGTTCTGGTTCCGGGGGCAGGCTGAGCCTGTGGTTAATTCCTCTTCCTGATGGGAAAATAGAGTGACCTTTGCCTGTCCCAACACCAAGAGCTAGTCTCTCATTGGTTCCCCGTCTTCCCGTTCATCCTCAGGACAAATTGCAACCTGTACGGAACAGGAGGTTAAAGGTGCTGATGCTCCAAGTAGGGAGATTGCTAGTAAAGTGGCTGGAATGGCGAACCCGAGCACAAGGAGATGAGAAATGAGGTGCGTTTTAGAAACCTTTCCCCATCACACGGTGTACCATCTTCTGGGTTTCTCATGCATGTTTTCGATGTAGGAAGATGCCCTTGAACCTGGAGATTTGGGACCCATGCGATGGGTAGCACGCAGTATTACTTTAAAGGGTCTGCGTTTGCTCACCCAACCTCACCAAACCTCTCAGCCCCAAGAGTGTCCACCCTTATATCTCATCCAGCTGTGGGTCTAGATATGGTCAATCCAGGTTGCATCACAGCCCCTGAACGAATTGTGTAAGAATTTCTCTCTCTTTCCCTGTCTTTGTTTCATGGGTTTTTAAAAGTAATTTATTTTTATAATGGGGTTTAGCTGCTTTTCACGGCTGTGTTTATGCCGCTTTACACCCACTTGACACACTAACAGAGAGATATCAATACATAGGTTTTAAGATTATTACTAGTCAGATATATTCTTGTACGGTGAATCGGGCGTGTTGAGTCCAGTTCTCTGAGCAAGGAGTAGGTCTTGTCTATTACATATTGGGTTTATGGAACAGTATCTGAGCTAATTTGAAAGTCTTGTTTTATGTATCACCCCACCTCACCTTTCCCGTTAAGCAGCCATAGTGTGTTTTCTGCATGTGTGACTCTGTTCTGTTTTGTAATTCAGTTCAAGTGTAACGGATTTTACATTCCCTCTATAAGTGACACCTTATGAGAAGTGTCCTTTTCTGTGTGACTTATTTCACTTAGAATCGTCGTACCTAAATCCACTCATCATGCTGCTACTAGCCTTATGACATTGATTTCATGGCTGAGTGATATTCCATTGTACATAAGGACCACAAATTTTTTATCCATTTTTCGCTTTCCTGGGATATTTAAGGTGGAATGAAGTGGAGGTCCTTGTCAACAGAGCAGCCCTAAACTTTGGGGTGCTTGTGTCTTGCTGATTTTCAATTTTCTCACTTTATCCCCCCATGCGTGGAAGTGCCCTATGCTCTCTAAGCTGTGTTTTTTAGATGTTTCAGGACACACCATACCCTTCTCCAGAGTGGCTGTTGGCAATTTACATCCCGCCCATCAGTGTAGCAAGGCTCTCATTTCTCCATGGCCTGTCCTGCATTTCTGGTTTTGACACATTTTTCAGCATGGCCCTTTTGACCGATGGGAAGCGAGACTTCTTTGTAGCGCTGATTTGGCTTTCCAGGTTGCTTGGTTCGCCAAAAAGGGCGTATGCGTTTTTTCCTGAATATATTCAGGAAAAAACGCATACGCCCTTTTTGGCCAAGGGCATCATTGTCGATGTTTTGCCGCTTTTCATGTGCTTTAAAGGCGATTCGAATCTACCTACTGAAATCTGTTTCCTGCAATTCTGCCTTGATTTCAAATCCTCTTCTTTGCCTTCCCTCAATATATTTGTGGACGAGAGTTATCACTTATAACTCTGCAGGTTTGTGAATTGCAGTGCCCTGAAGCTCCATTTTACAAGTCGCTTTTTTGGGAGCTGGCCGCAAAAGCGCAGGATGGCTTCAGGCCCTGTTCTGGTTCCGGGGGGCAGGCTGAGCCTGTGGTTAATTCTTCTTCCTGATGGGAAAATAGAGTGACCTGTGCCTGTCCCAACACCAAGAGCTAGTCTCTCATTGGTTCCCCGTCTTCCCGTTCATCCTCAGGACAAATTGCAACCTGTACGGAACAGGAGGTTAAAGGTGCTGATGCTCCAAGTAGGGAGATTGCTAGTAAAGTGGCTGGAATGGCGAACCCGAGCACAAGGAGATGAGAAATGAGGTGCGTTTTAGAAACCTTTCCCCATCACACGGTGTACCATCTTCTGGGTTTCTCATGCATGTTTTCGATGTAGGAAGATGCCCTTGAACCTGGAGATTTGGGACCCATGCGATGGGTAGCACGCAGTATTACTTTAAAGGGTCTGCGTTTGCTCACCCAACCTCACCAAACCTCTCAGCCCCAAGAGTGTCCACCCTTATGTCTCATCCAGCTGTGGGTCTAGATATGGTCAATCCAGGTTGCATCACAGCCCCTGAACGAATTGTGTAAGAATTTCTCTCTCTTTCCCTGTCTTTGTTTCATGGGTTTTTAAAAGTAATTTATTTTTATAATGGGGTTTAGCTGCTTTTCACGGCTGTGTTTATGCCGCTTTACACCCACTTGACACACTAACAGAGAGATATCAATACATAGGTTTTAAGATTATTACTAGTCAGATATATTCTTGTGCGGTGAATCGGGCGTGTTGAGTCCAGTTCTCTGAGCAAGGAGTAGGTCTTGTCTATTACATATTGGGTTTATGGAACGGTATCTGAGCTAATTTGAAAGTCTTGTTTTATGTATCACCCCACCTCACCTTTCCCGTTAAGCAGCCATAGTGTGTTTTCTGCATGTGTGACTCTGTTCTGTTTTGTAATTCAGTTCAAGTGTAACGGATTTTACATTCCCTCTATAAGTGACACCTTATGAGAAGTGTCCTTTTCTGTGTGACTTATTTCACTTAGAATCGTCGTACCTAAATCCACTCATCATGCTGCTACTAGCCTTATGACATTGATTTCATGGCTGAGTGATATTCCATTGTACATAAGGACCACAAATTTTTTATCCATTTTTCGCTTTCCTGGGATATTTAAGGTGGAATGAAGTGGAGGTCCTTGTCAACAGAGCAGCCCTAAACTTTGGGGTGCTTGTGTCTTGCTGATTTTCAATTTTCCCACTTTATCCCCCCATGCGTGGAAGTGCCCTATGCTCTCTAAGCTGTGTTTTTTAGATGTTTCAGGACACACCGTACCCTTCTCCAGAGTGGCTGTTGGCAATTTACATCCCGCCCATCAGTGTAGCAAGGCTCCCATTTCTCCATGGCCTGTCCTGCATTTCTGGTTTTGACACTTTTTTCAGCATGGCCCTTTTGACCGATGGGAAGCGAGACTTCTTTGTAGCGATGATTTGCCTTTCCAGGTTGCTTGGTTGGCCAAAAAGGGCGTATGCGTTTTTTCCTGAATATATTCAGGAAAAAACGCATACGCCCTTTTTGGCCAAGGGCATCATTGTCGACGTTTTGCCGCTTTTCATGTGCTTTAAAGGCGATTCGAATCTACCTACTGAAATCTGTTTCCTGCAATTCTGCCTTGATTTCAAATCCTCTTCTTTGCCTTCCCTCAATATATTTGTGGACGAGAGTTATCATTTATAACTCTGCAGGTTTGTGAATTGCAGTGCCCTGAAGCTCCATTTTACAAGTCGCTTTTTTGGGAGCTGGCCGCAAAAGCGCAGGATGGCTTCAGGCCCTGTTCTGGTTCCGGGGGGCAGGCTGAGCCTGTGGTTAATTCTTCTTCCTGATGGGAAAATAGAGTGACCTGTGCCTGTCCCAACACCAAGAGCTAGTCTCTCATTGGTTCCCCGTCTTCCCGTTCATCCTCAGGACAAATTGCAACCTGTACGGAACAGGAGGTTAAAGGTGCTGATGCTCCAAGTAGGGAGATTGCTAGTAAAGTGGCTGGAAAGGCGAACCCGAGCACAAGGAGATGAGAAATGAGGTGCGTTTTAGAAACCTTTCCCCATCACACGGTGTACCATCTTCTGGGTTTCTCATGCATGTTTTCGATGTAGGAAGATGCCCTTGAACCTGGAGATTTGGGACCCATGCGATGGGTAGCACGCAGTATTACTTTAAAGGGTCTGCGTTTGCTCACCCAACCTCACCAAACCTCTCAGCCCCAAGAGTGTCCACCCTTATGTCTCATCCAGCTGTGGGTCTAGATATGGTCAATCCAGGTTGCATCACAGCCCCTGAACGAATTGTGTAAGAATTTCTCTCTCTTTCCCTGTCTTTGTTTCATGGGTTTTTAAAAGTAATTTATTTTTATAATGGGGTTTAGCTGCTTTTCACGGCTGTGTTTATGCCGCTTTACACCCACTTGACACACTAACAGAGAGATATCAATACATAGGTTTTAAGATTATTACTAGTCAGATATATTCTTGTGCGGTGAATCGGGCGTGTTGAGTCCAGTTCTCTGAGCAAGGAGTAGGTCTTGTCTATTACATATTGGGTTTATGGAACGGTATCTGAGCTAATTTGAAAGTCTTGTTTTATGTATCACCCCACCTCACCTTTCCCGTTAAGCAGCCATAGTGTGTTTTCTGCATGTGTGACTCTGTTCTGTTTTGTAATTCAGTTCAAGTGTAACGGATTTTACATTCCCTCTATAAGTGACACCTTATGAGAAGTGTCCTTTTCTGTGTGACTTATTTCACTTAGAATCGTCGTACCTAAATCCACTCATCATGCTGCTACTAGCCTTATGACATTGATTTCATGGCTGAGTGATATTCCATTGTACATAAGGACCACAAATTTTTTATCCATTTTTCGCTTTCCTGGGATATTTAAGGTGGAATGAAGTGGAGGTCCTTGTCAACAGAGCAGCCCTAAACTTTGGGGTGCTTGTGTCTTGCTGATTTTCAATTTTCTCACTTTATCCCCCCATGCGTGGAAGTGCCCTATGCTCTCTAAGCTGTGTTTTTTAGATGTTTCAGGACACACCGTACCCTTCTCCAGAGTGGCTGTTGGCAATTTACATCCCGCCCATCAGTGTAGCAAGGCTCCCATTTCTCCATGGCCTGTCCTGCATTTCTGGTTTTGACACTTTTTTCAGCATGGCCCTTTTGACCGATGGGAAGCGAGACTTCTTTGTAGCGATGATTTGCCTTTCCAGGTTGCTTGGTTGGCCAAAAGGGGCGTATGCGTTTTTTCCTGAATATATTCAGGAAAAAACGCATACGCCCTTTTTGGCCAAGGGCATCATTGTCGATGTTTTGCCGCTTTTCATGTGCTTTAAAGGCGATTCGAATCTACCTACTGAAATCTGTTTCCTGCAATTCTGCCTTGATTTCAAATCCTCTTCTTTGCCTTCCCTCAATATATTTGTGGACGAGAGTTATCATTTATAACTGCAGGTTTGTGAATTGCAGTGCCCTGAAGCTCCATTTTACAAGTCGCTTTTTTGGGAGCTGGCCGCAAAAGCGCAGGATGGCTTCAGGCCCTGTTCTGGTTCCGGGGGGCAGGCTGAGCCTGTGGTTAATTCTTCTTCCTGATGGGAAAATAGAGTGACCTGTGCCTGTCCCAACACCAAGAGCTAGTCTCTCATTGGTTCCCCGTCTTCCCGTTCATCCTCAGGACAAATTGCAACCTGTACGGAACAGGAGGTTAAAGGTGCTGATGCTCCAAGTAGGGAGATTGCTAGTAAAGTGGCTGGAAAGGCGAACCCGAGCACAAGGAGATGAGAAATGAGGTGCGTTTTAGAAACCTTTCCCCATCACACGGTGTACCATCTTCTGGGTTTCTCATGCATGTTTTCGATGTAGGAAGATGCCCTTGAACCTGGAGATTTGGGACCCATGCGATGGGTAGCACGCAGTATTACTTTAAAGGGTCTGCGTTTGCTCACCCAACCTCACCAAACCTCTCAGCCCCAAGAGTGTCCACCCTTATGTCTCATCCAGCTGTGGGTCTAGATATGGTCAATCCAGGTTGCATCACAGCCCTTGAACGAATTGTGTAAGAATTTCTCTCTCTTTCCCTGTCTTTGTTTCATGGGTTTTTAAAAGTAATTTATTTTTATAATGGGGTTTAGCTGCTTTTCACGGCTGTGTTTATGCCGCTTTACACCCACTTGACACACTAACAGAGAGATATCAATACATAGGTTTTAAGATTATTACTAGTCAGATATATTCTTGTGCGGTGAATCGGGCGTGTTGAGTCCAGTTCTCTGAGCAAGGAGTAGGTCTTGTCTATTACATATTGGGTTTATGGAACGGTATCTGAGCTAATTTGAAAGTCTTGTTTTATGTATCACCCCACCTCACCTTTCCCGTTAAGCAGCCATAGTGTGTTTTCTGCATGTGTGACTCTGTTCTGTTTTGTAATTCAGTTCAAGTGTAACGGATTTTACATTCCCTCTATAAGTGACACCTTATGAGAAGTGTCCTTTTCTGTGTGACTTATTTCACTTAGAATCGTCGTACCTAAATCCACTCATCATGCTGCTACTAGCCTTATGACATTGATTTCATGGCTGAGTGATATTCCATTGTACATAAGGACCACAAATTTTTTATCCATTTTTCGCTTTCCTGGGATATTTAAGGTGGAATGAAGTGGAGGTCCTTGTCAACAGAGCAGCCCTAAACTTTGGGGTGCTTGTGTCTTGCTGATTTTCAATTTTCCCACTTTATCCCCCCATGCGTGGAAGTGCCCTATGCTCTCTAAGCTGTGTTTTTTAGATGTTTCAGGACACACCGTACCCTTCTCCAGAGTGGCTGTTGGCAATTTACATCCCGCCCATCAGTGTAGCAAGGCTCCCATTTCTCCATGGCCTGTCCTGCATTTCTGGTTTTGACACTTTTTTCAGCATGGCCCTTTTGACCGATGGGAAGCGAGACTTCTTTGTAGCGATGATTTGCCTTTCCAGGTTGCTTGGTTGGCCAAAAAGGGCGTATGCGTTTTTTCCTGAATATATTCAGGAAAAAACGCATACGCCCTTTTTGGCCAAGGGCATCATTGTCGATGTTTTGCCGCTTTTCATGTGCTTTAAAGGCGATTCGAATCTACCTACTGAAATCTGTTTCCTGCAATTCTGCCTTGATTTAAAATCCTCTTCTTTGCCTTCCCTCAATATATTTGTGGACGAGAGTTATCATTTATAACTGCAGGTTTGTGAATTGCAGTGCCCTGAAGCTCCATTTTACAAGTCGCTTTTTTGGGAGCTGGCCGCAAAAGCGCAGGATGGCTTCAGGCCCTGTTCTGGTTCCGGGGGGCAGGCTGAGCCTGTGGTTAATTCTTCTTCCTGATGGGAAAATAGAGTGACCTGTGCCTGTCCCAACACCAAGAGCTAGTCTCTCATTGGTTCCCCGTCTTCCCGTTCATCCTCAGGACAAATTGCAACCTGTACGGAACAGGAGGTTAAAGGTGCTGATGCTCCAAGTAGGGAGATTGCTAGTAAAGTGGCTGGAAAGGCGAACCCGAGCACAAGGAGATGAGAAATGAGGTGCGTTTTAGAAACCTTTCCCCATCACACGGTGTACCATCTTCTGGGTTTCTCATGCATGTTTTCGATGTAGGAAGATGCCCTTGAACCTGGAGATTTGGGACCCATGCGATGGGTAGCACGCAGTATTACTTTAAAGGGTCTGCGTTTGCTCACCCAACCTCACCAAACCTCTCAGCCCCAAGAGTGTCCACCCTTATGTCTCATCCAGCTGTGGGTCTAGATATGGTCAATCCAGGTTGCATCACAGCCCCTGAACGAATTGTGTAAGAATTTCTCTCTCTTTCCCTGTCTTTGTTTCATGGGTTTTTAAAAGTAATTTATTTTTATAATGGGGTTTAGCTGCTTTTCACGGCTGTGTTTATGCCGCTTTACACCCACTTGACACACTAACAGAGAGATATCAATACATAGGTTTTAAGATTATTACTAGTCAGATATATTCTTGTACGGTGAATCGGGCGTGTTGAGTCCAGTTCTCTGAGCAAGGAGTAGGTCTTGTCTATTACATATTGGGTTTATGGAACGGTATCTGAGCTAATTTGAAAGTCTTGTTTTATGTATCACCCCACCTCACCTTTCCCGTTAAGCAGCCATAGTGTGTTTTCTGCATGTGTGACTCTGTTCTGTTTTGTAATTCAGTTCAAGTGTAACGGATTTTACATTCCCTCTATAAGTGACACCTTATGAGAAGTGTCCTTTTCTGTGTGACTTATTTCACTTAGAATCGTCGTACCTAAATCCACTCATCATGCTGCTACTAGCCTTATGACATTGATTTCATGGCTGAGTGATATTCCATTGTACATAAGGACCACAAATTTTTTATCCATTTTTCGCTTTCCTGGGATATTTAAGGTGGAATGAAGTGGAGGTCCTTGTCAACAGAGCAGCCCTAAACTTTGGGGTGCTTGTGTCTTGCTGATTTTCAATTTTCTCACTTTATCCCCCCATGCGTGGAAGTGCCCTATGCTCTCTAAGCTGTGTTTTTTAGATGTTTCAGGACACACCGTACCCTTCTCCAGAGTGGCTGTTGGCAATTTACATCCCGCCCATCAGTGTAGCAAGGCTCCCATTTCTCCATGGCCTGTCCTGCATTTCTGGTTTTGACACTTTTTTCAGCATGGCCCTTTTGACCGATGGGAAGCGAGACTTCTTTGTAGCGATGATTTGCCTTTCCAGGTTGCTTGGTTGGCCAAAAGGGGCGTATGCGTTTTTTCCTGAATATATTCAGGAAAAAACGCATACGCCCTTTTTGGCCAAGGGCATCATTGTCGATGTTTTGCCGCTTTTCATGTGCTTTAAAGGCGATTCGAATCTACCTACTGAAATCTGTTTCCTGCAATTCTGCCTTGATTTCAAATCCTCTTCTTTGCCTTCCCTCAATATATTTGTGGACGAGAGTTATCATTTATAACTGCAGGTTTGTGAATTGCAGTGCCCTGAAGCTCCATTTTACAAGTCGCTTTTTTGGGAGCTGGCCGCAAAAGCGCAGGATGGCTTCAGGCCCTGTTCTGGTTCCGGGGGGCAGGCTGAGCCTGTGGTTAATTCTTCTTCCTGATGGGAAAATAGAGTGACCTGTGCCTGTCCCAACACCAAGAGCTAGTCTCTCATTGGTTCCCCGTCTTCCCGTTCATCCTCAGGACAAATTGCAACCTGTACGGAACAGGAGGTTAAAGGTGCTGATGCTCCAAGTAGGGAGATTGCTAGTAAAGTGGCTGGAAAGGCGAACCCGAGCACAAGGAGATGAGAAATGAGGTGCGTTTTAGAAACCTTTCCCCATCACACGGTGTACCATCTTCTGGGTTTCTCATGCATGTTTTCGATGTAGGAAGATGCCCTTGAACCTGGAGATTTGGGACCCATGCGATGGGTAGCACGCAGTATTACTTTAAAGGGTCTGCGTTTGCTCACCCAACCTCACCAAACCTCTCAGCCCCAAGAGTGTCCACCCTTATGTCTCATCCAGCTGTGGGTCTAGATATGGTCAATCCAGGTTGCATCACAGCCCTTGAACGAATTGTGTAAGAATTTCTCTCTCTTTCCCTGTCTTTGTTTCATGGGTTTTTAAAAGTAATTTATTTTTATAATGGGGTTTAGCTGCTTTTCACGGCTGTGTTTATGCCGCTTTACACCCACTTGACACACTAACAGAGAGATATCAATACATAGGTTTTAAGATTATTACTAGTCAGATATATTCTTGTGCGGTGAATCGGGCGTGTTGAGTCCAGTTCTCTGAGCAAGGAGTAGGTCTTGTCTATTACATATTGGGTTTATGGAACGGTATCTGAGCTAATTTGAAAGTCTTGTTTTATGTATCACCCCACCTCACCTTTCCCGTTAAGCAGCCATAGTGTGTTTTCTGCATGTGTGACTCTGTTCTGTTTTGTAATTCAGTTCAAGTGTAACGGATTTTACATTCCCTCTATAAGTGACACCTTATGAGAAGTGTCCTTTTCTGTGTGACTTATTTCACTTAGAATCGTCGTACCTAAATCCACTCATCATGCTGCTACTAGCCTTATGACATTGATTTCATGGCTGAGTGATATTCCATTGTACATAAGGACCACAACTTTTTTATCCACTTTTCGCTTTCCTGGGATATTTAAGGTGGAATGAAGTGGAGGTCCTTGTCAACAGAGCAGCCCTAAACTTTGGGGTGCTTGTGTCTTGCTGATTTTCAATTTTCTCACTTTATCCCCCCATGCGTGGAAGTGCCCTATGCTCTCTAAGCTGTGTTTTTTAGATGTTTCAGGACACACCGTACCCTTCTCCAGAGTGGTTGTTGTCAATTTACATCCCGCCCATCAGTGTAGCAAGGCTCCCATTTCTCCATGGCCTGTCCTGCATTTCTGGTTTTGACACTTTTTTCAGCATGGCCCTTTTGACCGATGGGAAGCGAGACTTCTTTGTAGCGCTGATTTGCCTTTCCAGGTTGCTTGGTTGGCCAAAAAGGGCGTATGCGTTTTTTCCTGAATATATTCAGGAAAAAACGCATACGCCCTTTTTGGCCAAGGGCATCATTGTCAACGTTTTGCCGCTTTTCATGTGCTTTAAAGGCGATTCGAATCTACCTCCTGAAATCTGTTTCCTGCAATTCTGCCTTGATTTCAAATCCTCTTCTTTGCCTTCCCTCAATATATTTGTGGACGAGAGTTATCATTTATAACTCTGCAGGTTTGTGAAGTGCAGTGCCCTGAAGCTCCATTTTACAAGTCGCTTTTTTGGGAGCTGGCCGCAAAAGCGCAGGATGGCTTCAGGCCCTGTTCTGGTTCCGGGGGGCAGGCTGAGCCTGTGGTTAATTCTTCTTCCTGATGGGAAAATAGAGTGACCTGTGCCTGTCCCAACACCAAGAGCTAGTCTCTCATTGGTTCCCCGTCTTCCCGTTCATCCTCAGGACAAATTGCAACCTGTACGGAACAGGAGGTTAAAGGTGCTGATGCTCCAAGTAGGGAGATTGCTAGTAAAGTGGCTGGAATGGCGAACCCGAGCACAAGGAGATGAGAAATGAGGTGCGTTTTAGAAACCTTTCCCCATCACACGGTGTACCATCTTCTGGGTTTCTCATGCATGTTTTCGATGTAGGAAGATGCCCTTGAACCTGGAGATTTGGGACCCATGCGATGGGTAGCACGCAGTATTACTTTAAAGGGTCTGCGTTTGCTCACCCAACCTCACCAAACCTCTCAGCCCCAAGAGTGTCCACCCTTATGTCTCATCCAGCTGTGGGTCTAGATATGGTCAATCCAGGTTGCATCACAGCCCCTGAACGAATTGTGTAAGAATTTCTCTCTCTTTCCCTGTCTTTGTTTCATGGGTTTTTAAAAGTAATTTATTTTTATCATGGGGTTTAGCTGCTTTTCACGGCTGTGTTTATGCCGCTTTACACCCACTTGACACACTAACAGAGAGATATCAATACATAGGCTTTAAGATTATTACTAGTCAGATATATTCTTGTGCGGTGAATCGGGCGTGTTGAGTCCAGTTCTCTGAGCAAGGAGTAGGTCTTGTCTATTACATATTGGGTTTATGGAACGGTATCTGAGCTAATTTGAAAGTCTTGTTTTATGTATCACCCCACCTCACCTTTCCCGTTAAGCAGCCATAGTGTGTTTTCTGCATGTGTGACTCTGTTCTGTTTTGTAATTCAGTTCAAGTGTAACGGATTTTACATTCCCTCTATAAGTGACACCTTATGAGAAGTGTCCTTTTCTGTGTGACTTATTTCACTTAGAATCGTCGTACCTAAATCCACTCATCATGCTGCTACTAGCCTTATGACATTGATTTCATGGCTGAGTGATATTCCATTGTACATAAGGACCACAAATTTTTTATCCATTTTTCGCTTTCCTGGGATATTTAAGGTGGAATGAAGTGGAGGTCCTTGTCAACAGAGCAGCCCTAAACTTTGGGGTGCTTGTGTCTTGCTGATTTTCAATTTTCTCACTTTATCCCCCCAAGCGTGGAAGTGCCCTATGCTCTCTAAGCTGTGTTTTTTAGATGTTTCAGGACACACCATACCCTTCTCCAGAGTGGCTGTTGGCAATTTACATCCCGCCCATCAGTGTAGCAAGGCTCTCATTTCTCCATGGCCTGTCCTGCATTTCTGGTTTTGACACATTTTTCAGCATGGCCCTTTTGACCGATGGGAAGCGAGACTTCTTTGTAGCGCTGATTTGCCTTTCCAGGTTGCTTGGTTGGCCAAAAAGGGCGTATGCGTTTTTTCCTGAATATATTCAGGAAAAAACGCATACGCCCTTTTTGGCCAAGTGCATCATTGTCGATGTTTTGACGCTTTTCATGTGCTTTAAAGGCGATTCGAATCTACCTACTGAAATCTGTTTCCTGCAATTCTGCCTTGATTTCAAATCCTCTTCTTTGCCTTCCCTCAATATATTTGTGGACGAGAGTTATCATTTATAACTCTGCAGGTTTGTGAATTGAAGTGCCCTGAATCTCCATTTTACAAGTCGCTTTTTTGGGAGCTGGCCGCAAAAGCGCAGGATGGCTTCAGGCCCTGTTCTGGTTCCGGGGGGCAGGCTGAGCCTGTGGTTAATTCTTCTTCCTGATGGGAAAATAGAGTGACCTGTGCCTGTCCCAACACCAAGAGCTAGTCTCTCATTGGTTCCCCGTCTTCCCGTTCATCCTCAGGACAAATTGCAACCTGTACGGAACAGGAGGTTAAAGGTGCTGATGCTCCAAGTAGGGAGATTGCTAGTAAAGTGGCTGGAATGGCGAACCCGAGCACAAGGAGATGAGAAATGAGGTGCGTTTTAGAAACCTTTCCCCATCACACGGTGTACCATCTTCTGGGTTTCTCATGCATGTTTTCGATGTAGGAAGATGCCCTTGAACCTGGAGATTTGGGACCCATGCGATGGGTAGCACGCAGTATTACTTTAAAGGGTCTGCGTTTGCTCACCCAACCTCACCAAACCTCTCAGCCCCAAGAGTGTCCACCCTTATGTCTCATCCAGCTGTGGGTCTAGATATGGTCAATCCAGGTTGCATCACAGCCCCTGAACGAATTGTGTAAGAATTTCTCTCTCTTTCCCTGTCTTTGTTTCATGGGTTTTTAAAAGTAATTTATTTTTATAATGGGGTTTAGCTGCTTTTCACGGCTGTGTTTATGCCGCTTTACACCCACTTGACACACTAACAGAGAGATATCAATACATAGGTTTTAAGATTATTACTAGTCAGATATATTCTTGTGCGGTGAATCGGGCGTGTTGAGTCCAGTTCTCTGAGCAAGGAGTAGGTCTTGTCTATTACATATTGGGTTTATGGAACGGTATCTGAGCTAATTTGAAAGTCTTGTTTTATGTATCACCCCACCTCACCTTTCCCGTTAAGCAGCCATAGTGTGTTTTCTGCATGTGTGACTCTGTTCTGTTTTGTAATTCAGTTCAAGTGTAACGGATTTTACATTCCCTCTATAAGTGACACCTTATGAGAAGTGTCCTTTTCTGTGTGACTTATTTCACTTAGAATCGTCGTACCTAAATCCACTCATCATGCTGCTACTAGCCTTATGACATTGATTTCATGGCTGAGTGATATTCCATTGTACATAAGGACCACAACTTTTTTATCCACTTTTCGCTTTCCTGGGATATTTAAGGTGGAATGAAGTGGAGGTCCTTGTCAACAGAGCAGCCCTAAACTTTTGGGTGCTTGTGTCTTGCTGATTTTCAATTTTCTCACTTTATCCCCCCATGCGTGGAAGTGCCCTATGCTCTCTAAGCTGTGTTTTTTAGATGTTTCAGGACACACCGTACCCTTCTCCAGAGTGGTTGTTGTCAATTTACATCCTGCCCATCAGTGTAGCAAGGCTCCCATTTCTCCATGGCCTGTCCTGCATTTCTGGTTTTGACACTTTTTTCAGCATGGCCCTTTTGACCGATGGGAAGCGAGACTTCTTTGTAGCGCTGATTTGCCTTTCCAGGTTGCTTGGTTGGCCAAAAAGGGCGTATGCGTTTTTTCCTGAATATATTCAGGAAAAAACGCATACGCCCTTTTTGGCCAAGGGCATCATTGTCAACGTTTTGCCGCTTTTCATGTGCTTTAAAGGCGATTCGAATCTACCTCCTGAAATCTGTTTCCTGCAATTCTGCCTTGATTTCAAATCCTCTTCTTTGCCTTCCCTCAATATATTTGTGGACGAGAGTTATCATTTATAACTCTGCAGGTTTGTGAAGTGCAGTGCCCTGAAGCTCCATTTTACAAGTCGCTTTTTTGGGAGCTGGCCGCAAAAGCGCAGGATGGCTTCAGGCCCTGTTCTGGTTCCGGGGGGCAGGCTGAGCCTGTGGTTAATTCTTCTTCCTGATGGGAAAATAGAGTGACCTGTGCCTGTCCCAACACCAAGAGCTAGTCTCTCATTGGTTCCCCGTCTTCCCGTTCATCCTCAGGACAAATTGCAACCTGTACGGAACAGGAGGTTAAAGGTGCTGTTGCTCCAAGTAGGGAGATTGCTAGTAAAGTGGCTGGAATAGCGAACCCGAGCACAAGGAGATGAGAAATGAGGTGCGTTTTAGAAACCTTTCCCCATCACACGGTGTACCATCTTCTGGGTTTCTCATGCATGTTTTCGATGTAGGAAGATGCCCTTGAACCTGGAGATTTGGGACCAATGCGATGGGTAGCACGCAGTATTACTTTAAAGGGTCTGCATTTGCTCACCCAACCTCACCAAACCTCTCAGCCCCAAGAGTGTCCACCCTTATGTCTCATCCAGCTGTGGGTCTAGATATGGTCAATCCAGGTTGCATCACAGCCCCTGAACGAATTGTGTAAGAATTTCTCTCTCTTTCCCTGTCTTTGTTTCATGGGTTTTTAAAAGTAATTTATTTTTATAATGGGGTTTAGCTGCTTTTCACGGCTGTGTTTATGCCGCTTTACACCCACTTGACACACTAACAGAGAGATATCAATACATAGGTTTTAAGATTATTACTAGTCAGATATATTCTTGTGCGGTGAATCGGGCGTGTTGAGTCCAGTTCTCTGAGCAAGGAGTAGGTCTTGTCTATTACATATTGGGTTTATGGAACGGTATCTGAGCTAATTTGAAAGTCTTGTTTTATGTATCACCCCACCTCACCTTTCCCGTTAAGCAGCCATAGTGTGTTTTCTGCATGTGTGACTCTGTTCTGTTTTGTAATTCAGTTCAAGTGTAACGGATTTTACATTCCCTCTATAAGTGACACCTTATGAGAAGTGTCCTTTTCTGTGTGACTTATTTCACTTAGAATCGTCGTACCTAAATCCACTCATCATGCTGCTACTAGCCTTATGACATTGATTTCATGGCTGAGTGATATTCCATTGTACATAAGGACCACAAATTTTTTATCCATTTTTCGCTTTCCTGGGATATTTAAGGTGGAATGAAGTGGAGGTCCTTGTCAACAGAGCAGCCCTAAACTTTGGGGTGCTTGTGTCTTGCTGATTTTCAATTTTCCCACTTTATCCCCCCATGCGTGGAAGTGCCCTATGCTCTCTAAGCTGTGTTTTTTAGATGTTTCAGGACACACCGTACCCTTCTCCAGAGTGGCTGTTGGCAATTTACATCCCGCCCATCAGTGTAGCAAGGCTCCCATTTCTCCATGGCCTGTCCTGCATTTCTGGTTTTGACACTTTTTTCAGCATGGCCCTTTTGACCGATGGGAAGCGAGACTTCTTTGTAGCGATGATTTGCCTTTCCAGGTTGTTTGGTTGGCCAAAAAGGGCGTATGCGTTTTTTCCTGAATATATTCAGGAAAAAACGCATACGCCCTTTTTGGCCAAGGGCATCATTGTCGATGTTTTGCCGCTTTTCATGTGCTTTAAAGGCGATTCGAATCTACCTACTGAAATCTGTTTCCTGCAATTCTGCCTTGATTTCAAATCCTCTTCTTTGCCTTCCCTCAATATATTTGTGGACGAGAGTTATCATTTATAACTGCAGGTTTGTGAATTGCAATGCCCTGAAGCTCCATTTTACAAGTCGCTTTTTTGGGAGCTGGCCGCAAAAGCGCAGGATGGCTTCAGGCCCTGTTCTGGTTCCGGGGGGCAGGCTGAGCCTGTGGTTAATTCTTCTTCCTGATGGGAAAATAGAGTGACCTGTGCCTGTCCCAACACCAAGAGCTAGTCTCTCATTGGTTCCCCGTCTTCCCGTTCATCCTCAGGACAAATTGCAACCTGTACGGAACAGGAGGTTAAAGGTGCTGATGCTCCAAGTAGGGAGATTGCTAGTAAAGTGGCTGGAAAGGCGAACCCGAGCACAAGGAGATGAGAAATGAGGTGCGTTTTAGAAACCTTTCCCCATCACACGGTGTACCATCTTCTGGGTTTCTCATGCATGTTTTCGATGTAGGAAGATGCCCTTGAACCTGGAGATTTGGGACCCATGCGATGGGTAGCACGCAGTATTACTTTAAAGGGTCTGCGTTTGCTCACCCAACCTCACCAAACCTCTCAGCCCCAAGAGTGTCCACCCTTATGTCTCATCCAGCTGTGGGTCTAGATATGGTCAATCCAGGTTGCATCACAGCCCCTGAACGAATTGTGTAAGAATTTCTCTCTCTTTCCCTGTCTTTGTTTCATGGGTTTTTAAAAGTAATTTATTTTTATAATGGGGTTTAGCTGCTTTTCACGGCTGTGTTTATGCCGCTTTACACCCACTTGACACACTAACAGAGAGATATCAATACATAGGTTTTAAGATTATTACTAGTCAGATATATTCTTGTGCGGTGAATCGGGCGTGTTGAGTCCAGTTCTCTGAGCAAGGAGTAGGTCTTGTCTATTACATATTGGGTTTATGGAACGGTATCTGAGCTAATTTGAAAGTCTTGTTTTATGTATCACCCCACCTCACCTTTCCCGTTAAGCAGCCATAGTGTGTTTTCTGCATGTGTGACTCTGTTCTGTTTTGTAATTCAGTTCAAGTGTAACGGTTTTTACATTCCCTCTATAAGTGACACCTTATGAGAAGTGTCCTTTTCTGTGTGACTTATTTCACTTAGAATCGTCGTACCTAAATCCACTCATCATGCTGCTACTAGCCTTATGACATTGATTTCATGGCTGAGTGATATTCCATTGTACATAAGGACCACAACTTTTTTATCCACTTTTCGCTTTCCTGGGATATTTAAGGTGGAATGAAGTGGAGGTCCTTGTCAACAGAGCAGCCCTAAACTTTGGGGTGCTTGTGTCTTGCTGATTTTCAATTTTCTCACTTTATCCCCCCATGCGTGGAAGTGCCCTATGCTCTCTAAGCTGTGTTTTTTAGATGTTTCAGGACACACCGTACCCTTCTCCAGAGTGGCTGTTGTCAATTTACATCCCGCCCATCAGTGTAGCAAGGCTCCCATTTCTCCATGGCCTGTCCTGCATTTCTGGTTTTGACACATTTTTCAGCATGGCCCTTTTGACCGATGGGAAGCGAGACTTCTTTGTAGCGCTGATTTGCCTTTCCAGGTTGCTTGGTTGGCCAAACAGGGCGTATGCGTTTTTTCCTGAATATATTCAGGAAAAAATGCATACGCCCTTTTTGGCAAGGGCATCATTGTCAACGTTTTGCCGCTTTTCATGTGCTTTAAAGGCGATTCCAATCTACCTCCTGAAATCTGTTTCCTGCAATTCTGCCTTGATTTCAAATCCTCTTCTTTGCCTTCCCTCAATATATTTGTGGACGAGAGTTATCATTTATAACTCTGCAGGTTTGTGAAGTGCAGTGCCCTGAAGCTCCATTTTACAAGTCGCTTTTTTGGGAGCTGGCCGCAAAAGCGCAGGATGGCTTCTGGCCCTGTTCTGGTTCCGGGGGGCAGGCTGAGCCTGTGGTTAATTCTTCTTCCTGATGGGAAAATAGAGTGACCTGTGCCTGTCCCAACACCAAGAGCTAGTCTCTCATTGGTTCCCCGTCTTCCCGTTCATCCTCAGGACAAATTGCAACCTGTACGGAACAGGAGGTTAAAGGTGCTGATGCTCCAAGTAGGGAGATTGCTAGTAAAGTGGCTGGAATGGCGAACCCGAGCACAAGGAGATGAGAAATGAGGTGCGTTTTAGAAACCTTTCCCCATCACACGGTGTACCATCTTCTGGGTTTCTCATGCATGTTTTCGATGTAGGAAGATGCCCTTGAACCTGGAGATTTGGGACCCATGCGATGGGTAGCACGCAGTATTATTTTAAAGGGTCTGCGTTTGCTCACCCAACCTCACCAAACCTCTCAGCCCCAAGAGTGTCCACCCTTATGTCTCATCCAGCTGTGGGTCTAGATATGGTCAATCCAGGTTGCATCACAGCCCCTGAACGAATTGTGTAAGAATTTCTCTCTCTTTCCCTGTCTTTGTTTCATGGGTTTTTAAAAGTAATTTATTTTTATAATGGGGTTTAGCTGCTTTTCACGGCTGTGTTTATGCCGCTTTACACCCACTTGACACACTAACAGAGAGATATCAATACATAGGCTTTAAGATTATTACTAGTCAGATATATTCTTGTGCGGTGAATCGGGCGTGTTGAGTCCAGTTCTCTGAGCAAGGAGTAGGTCTTGTCTATTACATATTGGGTTTATGGAACGGTATCTGAGCTAATTTGAAAGTCTTGTTTTATGTATCACCCCACTTCACCTTTCCCGTTAAGCAGCCATAGTGTGTTTTCTGCATGTGTGACTCTGTTCTGTTTTGTAATTCAGTTCAAGTGTAACGGTTTTTACTTTCCCTCTATAAGTGACACCTTATGAGAAGTGTCCTTTTCTGTGTGACTTATTTCACTTAAAATCGTCGTACCTAAATCCACTCATCATGCTGCTACTAGCCTTATGACATTGATTTCATGGCTGAGTGATATTCCATTGTACATAAGGACCACAACTTTTTTATCCATTTTTCGCTTTCCTGGGATATTTAAGGTGGAATGAAGTGGAGGTCCTTGTCAACAGAGCAGCCCTAAACTTTGGGGTGCTTGTGTCTTGCTGATTTTCAATTTTCCCACTTTATCCCCCCATGCGTGGAAGTGCCCTATGCTCTCTAAGCTGTGTTTTTTAGCTGTTTCAGGACACACCGTACACTTCTCCAGTGTGGCTGTTGGCAATTGACATCCCGCCCATCAGTGTAGCAAGGCTCCCATTTCTCCATGGCCTGTCCTGCATTTCTGGTTTTGACACTTTTTTCAGCATGGCCCTTTTGACCGATGCGAAGCGAGACTTCTTTGTAGCGCTGATTTGCCTTTCCAGGTTGCTTGGTTGGCCAAAAAGGGCGTATGCGTTTTTTCCTGAATATATTCAGGAAAAAACGCATACGCCCTTTTTGGCCAAGGGCATCATTGTCGACGTTTTGCCGCTTTTCATGTGCTTTAAAGACGATTCGAATCTACCTCCTGAAATCTGTTTCCTGCAATTCTGCCTTGATTTCAAATCCTCTTCTTTGCCTTCCCTCAATATATTTGTGGACGAGAGTTATCATTTATAACTCTGCAGGTTTGTGAATTGCAGTGCCCTGAAGCTCCATTTTACAAGTCGCTTTTTTGGGAGCTGGCCGCCAAAGCGCAGGATGGCTTCAGGCCCTGTTCTGGTTCCGGGGGGCAGGCTGAGCCTGTGGTTAATTCTTCTTCCTGATGGGAAAATAGAGTGACCTGTGCCTGTCCCAACACCAAGAGCTAGTCTCTCATTGGTTCCCCGTCTTCCCGTTCATCCTCAGGACAAATTGCAACCTGTACGGAACAGGAGGTTAAAGGTGCTGTTGCTCCAAGTAGGGAGATTGCTAGTAAAGTGGCTGGAATGGCGAACCCGAGCACAAGGAGATGAGAAATGAGGTGCGTTTTAGAAACCTTTCCCCATCACACGGTGTACCATCTTCTGGGTTTCTCATGCATGTTTTCGATGTAGGAAGATGCCCTTGAACCTGGAGATTTGGGACCCATGCGATGGGTAGCACGCAGTATTACTTTAAAGGGTCTGCGTTTGCTCACCCAACCTCACCAAACCTCTCAGCCCCAAGAGTGTCCACCCTTATATCTCATCCAGCTGTGGGTCTAGATATGGTCAATCCAGGTTGCATCACAGCCCCTGAACGAATTGTGTAAGAATTTCTCTCTCTTTCCCTGTCTTTGTTTCATGGGTTTTTAAAAGTAATTTATTTTTATAATGGGGTTTAGCTGCTTTTCACGGCTGTGTTTATGCCGCTTTACACCCACTTGACACACTAACAGAGAGATATCAATACATAGGTTTTAAGATTATTACTAGTCAGATATATTCTTGTACGGTGAATCGGGCGTGTTGAGTCCAGTTCTCTGAGCAAGGAGTAGGTCTTGTCTATTACATATTGGGTTTATGGAACAGTATCTGAGCTAATTTGAAAGTCTTGTTTTATGTATCACCCCACCTCACCTTTCCCGTTAAGCAGCCATAGTGTGTTTTCTGCATGTGTGACTCTGTTCTGTTTTGTAATTCAGTTCAAGTGTAACGGATTTTACATTCCCTCTATAAGTGACACCTTATGAGAAGTGTCCTTTTCTGTGTGACTTATTTCACTTAGAATCGTCGTACCTAAATCCACTCATCATGCTGCTACTAGCCTTATGACATTGATTTCATGGCTGAGTGATATTCCATTGTACATAAGGACCACAAATTTTTTATCCATTTTTCGCTTTCCTGGGATATTTAAGGTGGAATGAAGTGGAGGTCCTTGTCAACAGAGCAGCCCTAAACTTTGGGGTGCTTGTGTCTTGCTGATTTTCAATTTTCTCACTTTATCCCCCCATGCGTGGAAGTGCCCTATGCTCTCTAAGCTGTGTTTTTTAGATGTTTCAGGACACACCATACCCTTCTCCAGAGTGGCTGTTGGCAATTTACATCCCGCCCATCAGTGTAGCAAGGCTCTCATTTCTCCATGGCCTGTCCTGCATTTCTGGTTTTGACACATTTTTCAGCATGGCCCTTTTGACCGATGGGAAGCGAGACTTCTTTGTAGCGCTGATTTGGCTTTCCAGGTTGCTTGGTTCGCCAAAAAGGGCGTATGCGTTTTTTCCTGAATATATTCAGGAAAAAACGCATACGCCCTTTTTGGCCAAGGGCATCATTGTCGATGTTTTGCCGCTTTTCATGTGCTTTAAAGGCGATTCGAATCTACCTACTGAAATCTGTTTCCTGCAATTCTGCCTTGATTTCAAATCCTCTTCTTTGCCTTCCCTCAATATATTTGTGGACGAGAGTTATCACTTATAACTCTGCAGGTTTGTGAATTGCAGTGCCCTGAAGCTCCATTTTACAAGTCGCTTTTTTGGGAGCTGGCCGCAAAAGCGCAGGATGGCTTCAGGCCCTGTTCTGGTTCCGGGGGGCAGGCTGAGCCTGTGGTTAATTCTTCTTCCTGATGGGAAAATAGAGTGACCTGTGCCTGTCCCAACACCAAGAGCTAGTCTCTCATTGGTTCCCCGTCTTCCCGTTCATCCTCAGGACAAATTGCAACCTGTACGGAACAGGAGGTTAAAGGTGCTGATGCTCCAAGTAGGGAGATTGCTAGTAAAGTGGCTGGAAAGGCGAACCCGAGCACAAGGAGATGAGAAATGAGGTGCGTTTTAGAAACCTTTCCCCATCACACGGTGTACCATCTTCTGGGTTTCTCATGCATGTTTTCGATGTAGGAAGATGCCCTTGAACCTGGAGATTTGGGACCCATGCGATGGGTAGCACGCAGTATTACTTTAAAGGGTCTGCGTTTGCTCACCCAACCTCACCAAACCTCTCAGCCCCAAGAGTGTCCACCCTTATGTCTCATCCAGCTGTGGGTCTAGATATGGTCAATCCAGGTTGCATCACAGCCCCTGAACGAATTGTGTAAGAATTTCTCTCTCTTTCCCTGTCTTTGTTTCATGGGTTTTTAAAAGTAATTTATTTTTATAATGGGGTTTAGCTGCTTTTCACGGCTGTGTTTATGCCGCTTTACACCCACTTGACACACTAACAGAGAGATATCAATACATAGGTTTTAAGATTATTACTAGTCAGATATATTCTTGTGCGGTGAATCGGGCGTGTTGAGTCCAGTTCTCTGAGCAAGGAGTAGGTCTTGTCTATTACATATTGGGTTTATGGAACGGTATCTGAGCTAATTTGAAAGTCTTGTTTTATGTATCACCCCACCTCACCTTTCCCGTTAAGCAGCCATAGTGTGTTTTCTGCATGTGTGACTCTGTTCTGTTTTGTAATTCAGTTCAAGTGTAACGGATTTTACATTCCCTCTATAAGTGACACCTTATGAGAAGTGTCCTTTTCTGTGTGACTTATTTCACTTAGAATCGTCGTACCTAAATCCACTCATCATGCTGCTACTAGCCTTATGACATTGATTTCATGGCTGAGTGATATTCCATTGTACATAAGGACCACAAATTTTTTATCCATTTTTCGCTTTCCTGGGATATTTAAGGTGGAATGAAGTGGAGGTCCTTGTCAACAGAGCAGCCCTAAACTTTGGGGTGCTTGTGTCTTGCTGATTTTCAATTTTCTCACTTTATCCCCCCATGCGTGGAAGTGCCCTATGCTCTCTAAGCTGTGTTTTTTAGATGTTTCAGGACACACCGTACCCTTCTCCAGAGTGGCTGTTGGCAATTTACATCCCGCCCATCAGTGTAGCAAGGCTCCCATTTCTCCATGGCCTGTCCTGCATTTCTGGTTTTGACACTTTTTTCAGCATGGCCCTTTTGACCGATGGGAAGCGAGACTTCTTTGTAGCGATGATTTGCCTTTCCAGGTTGCTTGGTTGGCCAAAAGGGGCGTATGCGTTTTTTCCTGAATATATTCAGGAAAAAACGCATACGCCCTTTTTGGCCAAGGGCATCATTGTCGATGTTTTGCCGCTTTTCATGTGCTTTAAAGGCGATTCGAATCTACCTACTGAAATCTGTTTCCTGCAATTCTGCCTTGATTTCAAATCCTCTTCTTTGCCTTCCCTCAATATATTTGTGGACGAGAGTTATCATTTATAACTGCAGGTTTGTGAATTGCAGTGCCCTGAAGCTCCATTTTACAAGTCGCTTTTTTGGGAGCTGGCCGCAAAAGCGCAGGATGGCTTCAGGCCCTGTTCTGGTTCCGGGGGGCAGGCTGAGCCTGTGGTTAATTCTTCTTCCTGATGGGAAAATAGAGTGACCTGTGCCTGTCCCAACACCAAGAGCTAGTCTCTCATTGGTTCCCCGTCTTCCCGTTCATCCTCAGGACAAATTGCAACCTGTACGGAACAGGAGGTTAAAGGTGCTGATGCTCCAAGTAGGGAGATTGCTAGTAAAGTGGCTGGAAAGGCGAACCCGAGCACAAGGAGATGAGAAATGAGGTGCGTTTTAGAAACCTTTCCCCATCACACGGTGTACCATCTTCTGGGTTTCTCATGCATGTTTTCGATGTAGGAAGATGCCCTTGAACCTGGAGATTTGGGACCCATGCGATGGGTAGCACGCAGTATTACTTTAAAGGGTCTGCGTTTGCTCACCCAACCTCACCAAACCTCTCAGCCCCAAGAGTGTCCACCCTTATGTCTCATCCAGCTGTGGGTCTAGATATGGTCAATCCAGGTTGCATCACAGCCCTTGAACGAATTGTGTAAGAATTTCTCTCTCTTTCCCTGTCTTTGTTTCATGGGTTTTTAAAAGTAATTTATTTTTATAATGGGGTTTAGCTGCTTTTCACGGCTGTGTTTATGCCGCTTTACACCCACTTGACACACTAACAGAGAGATATCAATACATAGGTTTTAAGATTATTACTAGTCAGATATATTCTTGTGCGGTGAATCGGGCGTGTTGAGTCCAGTTCTCTGAGCAAGGAGTAGGTCTTGTCTATTACATATTGGGTTTATGGAACGGTATCTGAGCTAATTTGAAAGTCTTGTTTTATGTATCACCCCACCTCACCTTTCCCGTTAAGCAGCCATAGTGTGTTTTCTGCATGTGTGACTCTGTTCTGTTTTGTAATTCAGTTCAAGTGTAACGGATTTTACATTCCCTCTATAAGTGACACCTTATGAGAAGTGTCCTTTTCTGTGTGACTTATTTCACTTAGAATCGTCGTACCTAAATCCACTCATCATGCTGCTACTAGCCTTATGACATTGATTTCATGGCTGAGTGATATTCCATTGTACATAAGGACCACAAATTTTTTATCCATTTTTCGCTTTCCTGGGATATTTAAGGTGGAATGAAGTGGAGGTCCTTGTCAACAGAGCAGCCCTAAACTTTGGGGTGCTTGTGTCTTGCTGATTTTCAATTTTCCCACTTTATCCCCCCATGCGTGGAAGTGCCCTATGCTCTCTAAGCTGTGTTTTTTAGATGTTTCAGGACACACCGTACCCTTCTCCAGAGTGGCTGTTGGCAATTTACATCCCGCCCATCAGTGTAGCAAGGCTCCCATTTCTCCATGGCCTGTCCTGCATTTCTGGTTTTGACACTTTTTTCAGCATGGCCCTTTTGACCGATGGGAAGCGAGACTTCTTTGTAGCGATGATTTGCCTTTCCAGGTTGCTTGGTTGGCCAAAAAGGGCGTATGCGTTTTTTCCTGAATATATTCAGGAAAAAACGCATACGCCCTTTTTGGCCAAGGGCATCATTGTCGATGTTTTGCCGCTTTTCATGTGCTTTAAAGGCGATTCGAATCTACCTACTGAAATCTGTTTCCTGCAATTCTGCCTTGATTTAAAATCCTCTTCTTTGCCTTCCCTCAATATATTTGTGGACGAGAGTTATCATTTATAACTGCAGGTTTGTGAATTGCAGTGCCCTGAAGCTCCATTTTACAAGTCGCTTTTTTGGGAGCTGGCCGCAAAAGCGCAGGATGGCTTCAGGCCCTGTTCTGGTTCCGGGGGGCAGGCTGAGCCTGTGGTTAATTCTTCTTCCTGATGGGAAAACAGAGTGACCTGTGCCTGTCCCAACACCAAGAGCTAGTCTCTCATTGGTTCCCCGTCTTCCCGTTCATCCTCAGGACAAATTGCAACCTGTACGGAACAGGAGGTTAAAGGTGCTGATGCTCCAAGTAGGGAGATTGCTAGTAAAGTGGCTGGAAAGGCGAACCCGAGCACAAGGAGATGAGAAATGAGGTGCGTTTTAGAAACCTTTCCCCATCACACGGTGTACCATCTTCTGGGTTTCTCATGCATGTTTTCGATGTAGGAAGATGCCCTTGAACCTGGAGATTTGGGACCCATGCGATGGGTAGCACGCAGTATTACTTTAAAGGGTCTGCGTTTGCTCACCCAACCTCACCAAACCTCTCAGCCCCAAGAGTGTCCACCCTTATGTCTCATCCAGCTGTGGGTCTAGATATGGTCAATCCAGGTTGCATCACAGCCCCTGAACGAATTGTGTAAGAATTTCTCTCTCTTTCCCTGTCTTTGTTTCATGGGTTTTTAAAAGTAATTTATTTTTATAATGGGGTTTAGCTGCTTTTCACGGCTGTGTTTATGCCGCTTTACACCCACTTGACACACTAACAGAGAGATATCAATACATAGGTTTTAAGATTATTACTAGTCAGATATATTCTTGTGCGGTGAATCGGGCGTGTTGAGTCCAGTTCTCTGAGCAAGGAGTAGGTCTTGTCTATTACATATTGGGTTTATGGAACGGTATCTGAGCTAATTTGAAAGTCTTGTTTTATGTATCACCCCACCTCACCTTTCCCGTTAAGCAGCCATAGTGTGTTTTCTGCATGTGTGACTCTGTTCTGTTTTGTAATTCAGTTCAAGTGTAACGGATTTTACATTCCCTCTATAAGTGACACCTTATGAGAAGTGTCCTTTTCTGTGTGACTTATTTCACTTAGAATCGTCGTACCTAAATCCACTCATCATGCTGCTACTAGCCTTATGACATTGATTTCATGGCTGAGTGATATTCCATTGTACATAAGGACCACAAATTTTTTATCCATTTTTCGCTTTCCTGGGATATTTAAGGTGGAATGAAGTGGAGGTCCTTGTCAACAGAGCAGCCCTAAACTTTGGGGTGCTTGTGTCTTGCTGATTTTCAATTTTCTCACTTTATCCCCCCATGCGTGGAAGTGCCCTATGCTCTCTAAGCTGTGTTTTTTAGATGTTTCAGGACACACCGTACCCTTCTCCAGAGTGGCTGTTGGCAATTTACATCCCGCCCATCAGTGTAGCAAGGCTCCCATTTCTCCATGGCCTGTCCTGCATTTCTGGTTTTGACACTTTTTTCAGCATGGCCCTTTTGACCGATGGGAAGCGAGACTTCTTTGTAGCGATGATTTGCCTTTCCAGGTTGCTTGGTTGGCCAAAAGGGGCGTATGCGTTTTTTCCTGAATATATTCAGGAAAAAACGCATACGCCCTTTTTGGCCAAGGGCATCATTGTCAACGTTTTGCCGCTTTTCATGTGCTTTAAAGGCGATTCGAATCTACCTCCTGAAATCTGTTTCCTGCAATTCTGCCTTGATTTCAAATCCTCTTCTTTGCCTTCCCTCAATATATTTGTGGACGAGAGTTATCATTTATAACTCTGCAGGTTTGTGAAGTGCAGTGCCCTGAAGCTCCATTTTACAAGTCGCTTTTTTGGGAGCTGGCCGCAAAAGCGCAGGATGGCTTCAGGCCCTGTTCTGGTTCCGGGGGGCAGGCTGAGCCTGTGGTTAATTCTTCTTCCTGATGGGAAAATAGAGTGACCTGTGCCTGTCCCAACACCAAGAGCTAGTCTCTCATTGGTTCCCCGTCTTCCCGTTCATCCTCAGGACAAATTGCAACCTGTACGGAACAGGAGGTTAAAGGTGCTGATGCTCCAAGTAGGGAGATTGCTAGTAAAGTGGCTGGAATGGCGAACCCGAGCACAAGGAGATGAGAAATGAGGTGCGTTTTAGAAACCTTTCCCCATCACACGGTGTACCATCTTCTGGGTTTCTCATGCATGTTTTCGATGTAGGAAGATGCCCTTGAACCTGGAGATTTGGGACCCATGCGATGGGTAGCACGCAGTATTACTTTAAAGGGTCTGCGTTTGCTCACCCAACCTCACCAAACCTCTCAGCCCCAAGAGTGTCCACCCTTATGTCTCATCCAGCTGTGGGTCTAGATATGGTCAATCCAGGTTGCATCACAGCCCCTGAACGAATTGTGTAAGAATTTCTCTCTCTTTCCCTGTCTTTGTTTCATGGGTTTTTAAAAGTAATTTATTTTTATCATGGGGTTTAGCTGCTTTTCACGGCTGTGTTTATGCCGCTTTACACCCACTTGACACACTAACAGAGAGATATCAATACATAAGCTTTAAGATTATTACTAGTCAGATATATTCTTGTGCGGTGAATCGGGCGTGTTGAGTCCAGTTCTCTGAGCAAGGAGTAGGTCTTGTCTATTACATATTGGGTTTATGGAACGGTATCTGAGCTAATTTGAAAGTCTTGTTTTATGTATCACCCCACCTCACCTTTCCCGTTAAGCAGCCATAGTGTGTTTTCTGCATGTGTGACTCTGTTCTGTTTTGTAATTCAGTTCAAGTGTAACGGATTTTACATTCCCTCTATAAGTGACACCTTATGAGAAGTGTCCTTTTCTGTGTGACTTATTTCACTTAGAATCGTCGTACCTAAATCCACTCATCATGCTGCTACTAACCTTATGACATTGATTTCATGGCTGAGTGATATTCCATTGTACATAAGGACCACAAATTTTTTATCCATTTTTCGCTTTCCTGGGATATTTAAGGTGGAATGAAGTGGAGGTCCTTGTCAACAGAGCAGCCCTAAACTTTGGGGTGCTTGTGTCTTGCTGATTTTCAATTTTCTCACTTTATCCCCCCAAGCGTGGAAGTGCCCTATGCTCTCTAAGCTGTGTTTTTTAGATGTTTCAGGACACACCATACCCTTCTCCAGAGTGGCTGTTGGCAATTTACATCCCGCCCATCAGTGTAGCAAGGCTCTCATTTCTCCATGGCCTGTCCTGCATTTCTGGTTTTGACACATTTTTCAGCATGGCCCTTTTGACCGATGGGAAGCGAGACTTCTTTGTAGCGCTGATTTGCCTTTCCAGGTTGCTTGGTTGGCCAAAAAGGGCGTATGCGTTTTTTCCTGAATATATTCAGGAAAAAACGCATACGCCCTTTTTGGCCAAGTGCATCATTGTCGATGTTTTGACGCTTTTCATGTGCTTTAAAGGCGATTCGAATCTACCTACTGAAATCTGTTTCCTGCAATTCTGCCTTGATTTCAAATCCTCTTCTTTGCCTTCCCTCAATATATTTGTGGACGAGAGTTATCATTTATAACTCTGCAGGTTTGTGAATTGAAGTGCCCTGAATCTCCATTTTACAAGTCGCTTTTTTGGGAGCTGGCCGCAAAAGCGCAGGATGGCTTCAGGCCCTGTTCTGGTTCCGGGGGGCAGGCTGAGCCTGTGGTTAATTCTTCTTCCTGATGGGAAAATAGAGTGACCTGTGCCTGTCCCAACACCAAGAGCTAGTCTCTCATTGGTTCCCCGTCTTCCCGTTCATCCTCAGGACAAATTGCAACCTGTACGGAACAGGAGGTTAAAGGTGCTGATGCTCCAAGTAGGGAGATTGCTAGTAAAGTGGCTGGAAAGGCGAACCCGAGCACAAGGAGATGAGAAGTGAGGTGCGTTTTAGAAACCTTTCCCCATCACACGGTGTACCATCTTCTGGGTTTCTCATGCATGTTTTTGATGTAGGAAGATGCCCTTGAACCTGGAGATTTGGGACCCATTCGATGGGTAGCACGCAGTATTACTTTAAAGGGTCTGCGTTTGCTCACCCAACCTCACCAAACCTCTCAGCCCCAAGAGTGTCCACCCTTATGTCTCATCCAGCTGTGGGTCTAGATATGGTCAATCCAGGTTGCATCACAGCCCTTGAACGAATTGTGTAAGAATTTCTCTCTCTTTCCCTATCTTTGTTTCATGGGTTTTTAAAAGTAATTTATTTTTATAATGGGGTTTAGCTGCTTTTCACGGCTGTGTTTATGCCGCTTTACACCCACTTGACACACTAACAGAGAGATATCAATACATAGGTTTTAAGATTATTACTAGTCAGATATATTCTTGTGCGGTGAATCGGGCGTGTTGAGTCCAGTTCTCTGAGCAAGGAGTAGGTCTTGTCTATTACATATTGGGTTTATGGAACGGTATCTGAGCTAATTTGAAAGTCTTGTTTTATGTATCACCCCACCTCACCTTTCCCGTTAAGCAGCCATAGTGTGTTTTCTGCATGTGTGACTCTGTTCTGTTTTGTAATTCAGTTCAAGTGTAACGGATTTTACATTCCCTCTATAAGTGACACCTTATGAGAAGTGTCCTTTTCTGTGTGACTTATTTCACTTAGAATCGTCGTACCTAAATCCACTCATCATGCTGCTACTAGCCTTATGACATTGATTTCATGGCTGAGTGATATTCCATTGTACATAAGGACCACAACTTTTTTATCCACTTTTCGCTTTCCTGGGATATTTAAGGTGGAATGAAGTGGAGGTCCTTGTCAACAGAGCAGCCCTAAACTTTTGGGTGCTTGTGTCTTGCTGATTTTCAATTTTCTCACTTTATCCCCCCATGCGTGGAAGTGCCCTATGCTCTCTAAGCTGTGTTTTTTAGATGTTTCAGGACACACCGTACCCTTCTCCAGAGTGGTTGTTGTCAATTTACATCCTGCCCATCAGTGTAGCAAGGCTCCCATTTCTCCATGGCCTGTCCTGCATTTCTGGTTTTGACACTTTTTTCAGCATGGCCCTTTTGACCGATGGGAAGCGAGACTTCTTTGTAGCGCTGATTTGCCTTTCCAGGTTGCTTGGTTGGCCAAAAAGGGCGTATGCGTTTTTTCCTGAATATATTCAGGAAAAAACGCATACGCCCTTTTTGGCCAAGGGCATCATTGTCAACGTTTTGCCGCTTTTCATGTGCTTTAAAGGCGATTCGAATCTACCTCCTGAAATCTGTTTCCTGCAATTCTGCCTTGATTTCAAATCCTCTTCTTTGCCTTCCCTCAATATATTTGTGGACGAGAGTTATCATTTATAACTCTGCAGGTTTGTGAAGTGCAGTGCCCTGAAGCTCCATTTTACAAGTCGCTTTTTTGGGAGCTGGCCGCAAAAGCGCAGGATGGCTTCAGGCCCTGTTCTGGTTCCGGGGGGCAGGCTGAGCCTGTGGTTAATTCTTCTTCCTGATGGGAAAATAGAGTGACCTGTGCCTGTCCCAACACCAAGAGCTAGTCTCTCATTGGTTCCCCGTCTTCCCGTTCATCCTCAGGACAAATTGCAACCTGTACGGAACAGGAGGTTAAAGGTGCTGTTGCTCCAAGTAGGGAGATTGCTAGTAAAGTGGCTGGAATAGCGAACCCGAGCACAAGGAGATGAGAAATGAGGTGCGTTTTAGAAACCTTTCCCCATCACACGGTGTACCATCTTCTGGGTTTCTCATGCATGTTTTCGATGTAGGAAGATGCCCTTGAACCTGGAGATTTGGGACCCATGCGATGGGTAGCACGCAGTATTACTTTAAAGGGTCTGCGTTTGCTCACCCAACCTCACCAAACCTCTCAGCCCCAAGAGTGTCCACCCTTATGTCTCATCCAGCTGTGGGTCTAGATATGGTCAATCCAGGTTGCATCACAGCCCCTGAACGAATTGTGTAAGAATTTCTCTCTCTTTCCCTGTCTTTGTTTCATGGGTTTTTAAAAGTAATTTATTTTTATAATGGGGTTTAGCTGCTTTTCACGGCTGTGTTTATGCCGCTTTACACCCACTTGACACACTAACAGAGAGATATCAATACATAGGTTTTAAGATTATTACTAGTCAGATATATTCTTGTGCGGTGAATCGGGCGTGTTGAGTCCAGTTCTCTGAGCAAGGAGTAGGTCTTGTCTATTACATATTGGGTTTATGGAACGGTATCTGAGCTAATTTGAAAGTCTTGTTTTATGTATCACCCCACCTCACCTTTCCCGTTAAGCAGCCATAGTGTGTTTTCTGCATGTGTGACTCTGTTCTGTTTTGTAATTCAGTTCAAGTGTAACGGATTTTACATTCCCTCTATAAGTGACACCTTATGAGAAGTGTCCTTTTCTGTGTGACTTATTTCACTTAGAATCGTCGTACCTAAATCCACTCATCATGCTGCTACTAGCCTTATGACATTGATTTCATGGCTGAGTGATATTCCATTGTACATAAGGACCACAAATTTTTTATCCATTTTTCGCTTTCCTGGGATATTTAAGGTGGAATGAAGTGGAGGTCCTTGTCAACAGAGCAGCCCTAAACTTTGGGGTGCTTGTGTCTTGCTGATTTTCAATTTTCCCACTTTATCCCCCCATGCGTGGAAGTGCCCTATGCTCTCTAAGCTGTGTTTTTTAGATGTTTCAGGACACACCGTACCCTTCTCCAGAGTGGCTGTTGGCAATTTACATCCCGCCCATCAGTGTAGCAAGGCTCCCATTTCTCCATGGCCTGTCCTGCATTTCTGGTTTTGACACTTTTTTCAGCATGGCCCTTTTGACCGATGGGAAGCGAGACTTCTTTGTAGCGATGATTTGCCTTTCCAGGTTGTTTGGTTGGCCAAAAAGGGCGTATGCGTTTTTTCCTGAATATATTCAGGAAAAAACGCATACGCCCTTTTTGGCCAAGGGCATCATTGTCGATGTTTTGCCGCTTTTCATGTGCTTTAAAGGCGATTCGAATCTACCTACTGAAATCTGTTTCCTGCAATTCTGCCTTGATTTCAAATCCTCTTCTTTGCCTTCCCTCAATATATTTGTGGACGAGAGTTATCATTTATAACTGCAGGTTTGTGAATTGCAATGCCCTGAAGCTCCATTTTACAAGTCGCTTTTTTGGGAGCTGGCCGCAAAAGCGCAGGATGGCTTCAGGCCCTGTTCTGGTTCCGGGGGGCAGGCTGAGCCTGTGGTTAATTCTTCTTCCTGATGGGAAAATAGAGTGACCTGTGCCTGTCCCAACACCAAGAGCTAGTCTCTCATTGGTTCCCCGTCTTCCCGTTCATCCTCAGGACAAATTGCAACCTGTACGGAACAGGAGGTTAAAGGTGCTGATGCTCCAAGTAGGGAGATTGCTAGTAAAGTGGCTGGAAAGGCGAACCCGAGCACAAGGAGATGAGAAATGAGGTGCGTTTTAGAAACCTTTCCCCATCACACGGTGTACCATCTTCTGGGTTTCTCATGCATGTTTTCGATGTAGGAAGATGCCCTTGAACCTGGAGATTTGGGACCCATGCGATGGGTAGCACGCAGTATTACTTTAAAGGGTCTGCGTTTGCTCACCCAACCTCACCAAACCTCTCAGCCCCAAGAGTGTCCACCCTTATGTCTCATCCAGCTGTGGGTCTAGATATGGTCAATCCAGGTTGCATCACAGCCCCTGAACGAATTGTGTAAGAATTTCTCTCTCTTTCCCTGTCTTTGTTTCATGGGTTTTTAAAAGTAATTTATTTTTATAATGGGGTTTAGCTGCTTTTCACGGCTGTGTTTATGCCGCTTTACACCCACTTGACACACTAACAGAGAGATATCAATACATAGGTTTTAAGATTATTACTAGTCAGATATATTCTTGTGCGGTGAATCGGGCGTGTTGAGTCCAGTTCTCTGAGCAAGGAGTAGGTCTTGTCTATTACATATTGGGTTTATGGAACGGTATCTGAGCTAATTTGAAAGTCTTGTTTTATGTATCACCCCACCTCACCTTTCCCGTTAAGCAGCCATAGTGTGTTTTCTGCATGTGTGACTCTGTTCTGTTTTGTAATTCAGTTCAAGTGTAACGGTTTTTACATTCCCTCTATAAGTGACACCTTATGAGAAGTGTCCTTTTCTGTGTGACTTATTTCACTTAGAATCGTCGTACCTAAATCCACTCATCATGCTGCTACTAGCCTTATGACATTGATTTCATGGCTGAGTGATATTCCATTGTACATAAGGACCACAACTTTTTTATCCACTTTTCGCTTTCCTGGGATATTTAAGGTGGAATGAAGTGGAGGTCCTTGTCAACAGAGCAGCCCTAAACTTTGGGGTGCTTGTGTCTTGCTGATTTTCAATTTTCTCACTTTATCCCCCCATGCGTGGAAGTGCCCTATGCTCTCTAAGCTGTGTTTTTTAGATGTTTCAGGACACACCGTACCCTTCTCCAGAGTGGCTGTTGTCAATTTACATCCCGCCCATCAGTGTAGCAAGGCTCCCATTTCTCCATGGCCTGTCCTGCATTTCTGGTTTTGACACAGTTTTCAGCATGGCCCTTTTGACCGATGGGAAGCGAGACTTCTTTGTAGCGCTGATTTGCCTTTCCAGGTTGCTTGGTTGGCCAAACAGGGCGTATGCGTTTTTTCCTGAATATATTCAGGAAAAAATGCATACGCCCTTTTTGGCAAGGGCATCATTGTCAACGTTTTGCCGCTTTTCATGTGCTTTAAAGGCGATTCCAATCTACCTCCTGAAATCTGTTTCCTGCAATTCTGCCTTGATTTCAAATCCTCTTCTTTGCCTTCCCTCAATATATTTGTGGACGAGAGTTATCATTTATAACTCTGCAGGTTTGTGAAGTGCAGTGCCCTGAAGC
Source organism: Balaenoptera physalus (assembly GCF_965194825.1). Classification (NCBI taxonomy): domain Eukaryota; kingdom Metazoa; phylum Chordata; class Mammalia; order Artiodactyla; family Balaenopteridae; genus Balaenoptera; species Balaenoptera physalus. The sequence goes on along the minus strand of NW_028125910.1, from coordinate 220,887 downwards.
TCCATTTTACAAGTCGCTTTTTTGGGAGCTGGCCGCAAAAGCGCAGGATGGCTTCAGGCCCTGTTCTGGTTCCGGGGGGCAGGCTGAGCCTGTGGTTAATTCTTCTTCCTGATGGGAAAATAGAGTGACCTGTGCCTGTCCCAACACCAAGAGCTAGTCTCTCATTGGTTCCCCGTCTTCCCGTTCATCCTCAGGACAAATTGCAACCTGTACGGAACAGGAGGTTAAAGGTGCTGATGCTCCAAGTAGGGAGATTGCTAGTAAAGTGGCTGGAATGGCGAACCCGAGCACAAGGAGATGAGAAATGAGGTGCGTTTTAGAAACCTTTCCCCATCACACGGTGTACCATCTTCTGGGTTTCTCATGCATGTTTTCGATGTAGGAAGATGCCCTTGAACCTGGAGATTTGGGACCCATGCGATGGGTAGCACGCAGTATTATTTTAAAGGGTCTGCGTTTGCTCACCCAACCTCACCAAACCTCTCAGCCCCAAGAGTGTCCACCCTTATGTCTCATCCAGCTGTGGGTCTAGATATGGTCAATCCAGGTTGCATCACAGCCCCTGAACGAATTGTGTAAGAATTTCTCTCTCTTTCCCTGTCTTTGTTTCATGGGTTTTTAAAAGTAATTTATTTTTATAATGGGGTTTAGCTGCTTTTCACGGCTGTGTTTATGCCGCTTTACACCCACTTGACACACTAACAGAGAGATATCAATACATAGGCTTTAAGATTATTACTAGTCAGATATATTCTTGTGCGGTGAATCGGGCGTGTTGAGTCCAGTTCTCTGAGCAAGGAGTAGGTCTTGTCTATTACATATTGGGTTTATGGAACGGTATCTGAGCTAATTTGAAAGTCTTGTTTTATGTATCACCCCACTTCACCTTTCCCGTTAAGCAGCCATAGTGTGTTTTCTGCATGTGTGACTCTGTTCTGTTTTGTAATTCAGTTCAAGTGTAACGGTTTTTACTTTCCCTCTATAAGTGACACCTTATGAGAAGTGTCCTTTTCTGTGTGACTTATTTCACTTAAAATCGTCGTACCTAAATCCACTCATCATGCTGCTACTAGCCTTATGACATTGATTTCATGGCTGAGTGATATTCCATTGTACATAAGGACCACAAATTTTTATCCATTTTTCGCTTTCCTGGGATATTTAAGGTGGAATGAAGTGGAGGTCCTTGTCAACAGAGCAGCCCTAAACTTTGGGGTGCTTGTGTCTTGCTGATTTTCAATTTTCCCACTTTATCCCCCATGCGTGGAAGTGCCCTATGCTCTCTAAGCTGTGTTTTTTAGCTGTTTCAGGACACACCGTACACTTCTCCAGTGTGGCTGCTGGCAATTGACATCCCGCCCATCAGTGTAGCAAGGCTCCCATTTCTCCATGGCCTGTCCTGCATTTCTGGTTTTGACACTTTTTTCAGCATGGCCCTTTTGACCGATGGGAAGCGAGACTTCTTTGTAGCGCTGATTTGCCTTTCCAGGTTGCTTGGTTGGCCAAAAAGGGCGTATGCGTTTTTTCCTGAATATATTCAGGAAAAAACGCATACGCCCTTTTTGGCCAAGGGCATCATTGTCGACGTTTTGCCGCTTTTCATGTGCTTTAAAGACGATTCGAATCTACCTCCTGAAATCTGTTTCCTGCAATTCTGCCTTGATTTCAAATCCTCTTCTTTGCCTTCCCTCAATATATTTGTGGACGAGAGTTATCATTTATAACTCTGCAGGTTTGTGAATTGCAGTGCCCTGAAGCTCCATTTTACAAGTCGCTTTTTTGGGAGCTGGCCGCCAAAGCGCAGGATGGCTTCAGGCCCTGTTCTGGTTCCGGGGGGCAGGCTGAGCCTGTGGTTAATTCTTCTTCCTGATGGGAAAATAGAGTGACCTGTGCCTGTCCCAACACCAAGAGCGAGTCTCTCATTGGTTCCCCGTCTTCCCGTTCATCCTCAGGACAAATTGCAACCTGTACGGAACAGGAGGTTAAAGGTGCTGATGCTCCAAGTAGGGAGATTGCTAGTAAAGTGGCTGGAATAGCGAACCCGAGCACAAGGAGATGAGAAATGAGGTGCGTTTTAGAAACCTTTCCCCATCACACGGTGTACCATCTTCTGGGTTTCTCATGCATGTTTTCGATGTAGGAAGATGCCCTTGAACCTGGAGATTTGGGACCCATGCGATGGGTAGCACGCAGTATTACTTTAAAGGGTCTGCGTTTGCTCACCCAACCTCACCAAACCTCTCAGCCCCAAGAGTGTCCACCCTTATGTCTCATCCAGCTGTGGGTCTAGATATGGTCAATCCAGGTTGCATCACAGCCCCTGAACGAATTGTGTAAGAATTTCTCTCTCTTTCCCTGTCTTTGTTTCATGGGTTTTTAAAAGTAATTTATTTTTATAATGGGGTTTAGCTGCTTTTCACGGCTGTGTTTATGCCGCTTTACACCCACTTGACACACTAACAGAGAGATATCAATACATAGGTTTTAAGATTATTACTAGTCAGATATATTCTTGTGCGGTGAATCGGGCGTGTTGAGTCCAGTTCTCTGAGCAAGGAGTAGGTCTTGTCTATTACATATTGGGTTTATGGAACGGTATCTGAGCTAATTTGAAACTCTTGTTTTATGTATCACCCCACCTCACCTTTCCCGTTAAGCAGCCATAGTGTGTTTTCTGCATGTGTGACTCTGTTCTGTTTTGTAATTCAGTTCAAGTGTAACGGTTTTTACATTCCCTCTATAAGTGACACCTTATGAGAAGTGTCCTTTTCTGTGTGGCTTATTTCACTTAGAATCGTCGTACCTAAATCCACTCATCATGCTGCTACTAGCCTTATGACATTGATTTCATGGCTGAGTGATATTCCATTGTACATAAGGACCACAACTTTTTTATCCATTTTTCGCTTTCCTGGGATATTTAAGGTGGAATGAAGTGGAGGTCCTTGTCAACAGAGCAGCCCTAAACTTTGGGGTGCTTGTGTCTTGCTGATTTTCAATTTTCCCACTTTATCCCCCCATGCGTGGAAGTGCCCTATGCTCTCTAAGCTGTGTTTTTTAGCTGTTTCAGGACACACCGTACACTTCTCCAGTGTGGCTGTTGGCAATTGACATCCCGCCCATCAGTGTAGCAAGGCTCCCATTTCTCCATGGCCTGTCCTGCATTTCTGGTTTTGACACTTTTTTCAGCATGGCCCTTTTGACCGATGGGAAGCGAGACTTCTTTGTAGCGCTGATTTGCCTTTCCAGGTTGCTTGGTTGGCCAAAAAGGGCGTATGCGTTTTTTCCTGAATATATTCAGGAAAAAACGCATACGCCCTTTTTGGCCAAGGGCATCATTGTCGACGTTTTGCCGCTTTTCATGTGCTTTAAAGACGATTCGAATCTACCTCCTGAAATCTGTTTCCTGCAATTCTGCCTTGATTTCAAATCCTCTTCTTTGCCTTCCCTCAATATATTTGTGGACGAGAGTTATCATTTATAACTCTGCAGGTTTGTGAATTGCAGTGCCCTGAAGCTCCATTTTACAAGTCGCTTTTTTGGGAGCTGGCCGCCAAAGCGCAGGATGGCTTCAGGCCCTGTTCTGGTTCCGGGGGGCAGGCTGAGCCTGTGGTTAATTCTTCTTCCTGATGGGAAAATAGAGTGACCTGTGCCTGTCCCAACACCAAGAGCGAGTCTCTCATTGGTTCCCCGTCTTCCCGTTCATCCTCAGGACAAATTGCAACCTGTACGGAACAGGAGGTTAAAGGTGCTGATGCTCCAAGTAGGGAGATTGCTAGTAAAGTGGCTGGAATAGCGAACCCGAGCACAAGGAGATGAGAAATGAGGTGCGTTTTAGAAACCTTTCCCCATCACACGGTGTACCATCTTCTGGGTTTCTCATGCATGTTTTCGATGTAGGAAGATGCCCTTGAACCTGGAGATTTGGGACCCATGCGATGGGTAGCACGCAGTATTACTTTAAAGGGTCTGCGTTTGCTCACCCAACCTCACCAAACCTCTCAGCCCCAAGAGTGTCCACCCTTATGTCTCATCCAGCTGTGGGTCTAGATATGGTCAATCCAGGTTGCATCACAGCCCCTGAACGAATTGTGTAAGAATTTCTCTCTCTTTCCCTGTCTTTGTTTCATGGGTTTTTAAAAGTAATTTATTTTTATAATGGGGTTTAGCTGCTTTTCACGGCTGTGTTTATGCCGCTTTACACCCACTTGACACACTAACAGAGAGATATCAATACATAGGTTTTAAGATTATTACTAGTCAGATATATTCTGGTGCGGTGAATCGGGCGTGTTGAGTCCAGTTCTCTGAGCAAGGAGTAGGTCTTGTCTATTACATATTGGGTTTATGGAACGGTATCTGAGCTAATTTGAAAGTCTTGTTTTATGTATCACCCCACCTCACCTTTCCCGTTAAGCAGCCATAGTGTGTTTTCTGCATGTGTGACTCTGTTCTGTTTTGTAATTCAGTTCAAGTGTAACGGTTTTTACTTTCCCTCTATAAGTGACACCTTATGAGAAGTGTCCTTTTCTGTGTGACTTATTTCACTTAAAATCGTCGTACATAAATCCACTCATCCTGCTGCTACTAGCCTTATGACATTGATTTCATGGCTGAGTGATATTCCATTGTACATAAGGACCACAAATTTTTTATCCATTTTTCGCTTTCCTGGGATATTTAAGGTGGAATGAAGTGGAGGTCCTTGTCAACAGAGCAGCCCTAAACTTTGGGGTGCTTGTGTCTTGCTGATTTTCAATTTTCCCACTTTATCCCCCCATGCGTGGAAGTGCCCTATGCTCTCTAAGCTGTGTTTTTTAGCTGTTTCAGGACACACCGTACACTTCTCCAGTGTGGCTGTTGGCAATTGACATCCCGCCCATCAGTGTAGCAAGGCTCCCATTTCTCCATGGCCTGTCCTGCATTTCTGGTTTTGACACTTTTTTCAGCATGGCCCTTTTGACCGATGGGAAGCGAGACTTCTTTGTAGCGCTGATTTGCCTTTCCAGGTTGCTTGGTTGGCCAAAAAGGGCGTATGCGTTTTTTCCTGAATATATTCAGGAAAAAACGCATACGCCCTTTTTGGCCAAGGGCATCATTGTCAACGTTTTGCCGCTTTTCATGTGCTTTAAAGACGATTCGAATCTACCTCCTGAAATCTGTTACCTGCAATTCTGCCTTGATTTCAAATCCTCTTCTTTGCCTTCCCTCAATATATTTGTGGACGAGAGTTATCATTTATAACTCTGCAGGTTTGTGAATTGCAGTGCCCTGAAGCTCCATTTTACAAGTCGCTTTTTTGGGAGCTGGCCGCCAAAGCGCAGGATGGCTTCAGGCCCTGTTCTGGTTCCGGGGGGCAGGCTGAGCCTGTGGTTAATTCTTCTTCCTGATGGGAAAATAGAGTGACCTGTGCCTGTCCCAACACCAAGAGCTAGTCTCTCATTGGTTCCCCGTCTTCCCGTTCATCCTCAGGACAAATTGCAACCTGTACGGAACAGGAGGTTAAAGGTGCTGATGCTCCAAGTAGGGAGATTGCTAGTAAAGTGGCTGGAATGGCGAACCCGAGCACAAGGAGATGAGAAATGAGGTGCGTTTTAGAAACCTTTCCCCATCACACGGTGTACCATCTTCTGGGTTTCTCATGCATGTTTTCGATGTAGGAAGATGCCCTTGAACCTGGAGATTTGGGACCCATGCGATGGGTAGCACGCAGTATTACTTTAAAGGGTCTGCGTTTGCTCACCCAACCTCACCAAACCTCTCAGCCCCAAGAGTGTCCACCCTTATGTCTCATCCAGCTGTGGGTCTAGATATGGTCAATCCAGGTTGCATCACAGCCCCTGAACGAATTGTGTAAGAATATCTCTCTCTTTCCCTATCTTTGTTTCATGGGTTTTTAAAAGTAATTTATTTTTATAATGGGGTTTAGCTGCTTTTCACGGCTGTGTTTATGCCACTTTACACCCACTTGACACACTAACAGAGAGATATCAATACATAGGTTTTAAGATTATTACTAGTCAGATATATTCTTGTGCGGTGAATCGGGCGTGTTGAGTCCAGTTCTCTGAGCAAGGAGTAGGTCTTGTCTATTACATATTGGGTTTATGGAACGGTATCTGAGCTAATTTGAAAGTCTTGTTTTATGTATCACCCCACCTCACCTTTCCCGTTAAGCAGCCATAGTGTGTTTTCTGCATGTGTGACTCTGTTCTGTTTTGTAATTCGGTTCAAGTGTAACGGTTTTTACATTCCCTCTATAAGTGACACCTTATGAGAAGTGTCCTTTTCTGTGTGACTTATTTCACTTAGAATCGTCGTACCTAAATCCACTCATCATGCTGCTACTAGCCTTATGACATTGATTTCATGGCTGAGTGATATTCCATTGTACATAAGGACCACAACTTTTTTATCCATTTTTAGCTTTCCTGGGATATTTAAGGTGGAATGAAGTGGAGGTCCTTGTCAACAGAGCAGCCCTAAACTTTGGGGTGCTTGTGTCTTGCTGATTTTCAATTTTCCCACTTTATCCCCCCATGCGTGGAAGTGCCCTATGCTCTCTAAGCTGTGTTTTTTAGCTGTTTCAGGACACACCGTACACTTCTCCAGTGTGGCTGTTGGCAATTGACATCCCGCCCATCAGTGTAGCAAGGCTCCCATTTCTCCATGGCCTGTCCTGCATTTCTGGTTTTGACACTTTTTTCAGCATGGCCCTTTTGACCGATGGGAAGCGAGACTTCTTTGTAGCGCTGATTTGCCTTTCCAGGTTGCTTGGTTGGCCAAAAAGGGCGTATGTGTTTTTTCCTGAATATATTCAGGAAAAAACGCATACGCCCTTTTTGGCCAAGGGCATCATTGTCGACGTTTTGCCGCTTTTCATGTGCTTTAAAGACGATTCGAATCTACCTCCTGAAATCTGTTTCCTGCAATTCTGCCTTGATTTCAAATCCTCTTCTTTGCCTTCCCTCAATATATTTGTGGACGAGAGTTATCATTTATAACTCTGCAGGTTTGTGAATTGCAGTGCCCTGAAGCTCCATTTTACAAGTCGCTTTTTTGGGAGCTGGCCGCCAAAGCGCAGGATGGCTTCAGGCCCTGTTCTGGTTCCGGGGGGCAGGCTGAGCCTGTGGTTAATTCTTCTTCCTGATGGGAAAATAGAGTGACCTGTGCCTGTCCCAACACCAAGAGCGAGTCTCTCATTGGTTCCCCGTCTTCCCGTTCATCCTCAGGACAAATTGCAACCTGTACGGAACAGGAGGTTAAAGGTGCTGATGCTCCAAGTAGGGAGATTGCTAGTAAAGTGGCTGGAATAGCGAACCCGAGCACAAGGAGATGAGAAATGGGGTGCCTTTTAGAAACCTTTCCCCATCACACGGTGTACCATCTTCTGGGTTTCTCATGCATGTTTTCGATGTAGGAAGATGCCCTTGAACCTGGAGATTTGGGACCCATGCGATGGGTAGCACGCAGTATTACTTTAAAGGGTCTGCGTTTGCTCACCCAACCTCACCAAACCTCTCAGCCCCAAGAGTGTCCACCCTTATGTCTCATCCAGCTGTGGGTCTAGATATGGTCAATCCAGGTTGCATCACAGCCCCTGAACGAATTGTGTAAGAATTTCTCTCTCTTTCCCTGTCTTTGTTTCATGGGTTTTTAAAAGTAATTTATTTTTATAATGGGGTTTAGCTGTTTTTCACGGCTGTGTTTATGCCGCTTTACACCCACTTGACACACTAACAGAGAGATATCAATACATAGGTTTTAAGATTATTACTAGTTAGATATATTCTTGTGCGGTGAATCGGGCGTGTTGAGTCCAGTTCTCTGAGCAAGGGGTAGGTCTTGTCTATTACATATTGGGTTTATGGAACGGTATCTGAGCTAATTTGAAAGTCTTGTTTTATGTATCACCCCACCTCACCTTTCCCGTTAAGCAGCCATAGTGTGTTTTCTGCATGTGTGACTCTGTTCTGTTTTGTAATTCAGTTCAAGTGTAACGGTTTTTACTTTCCCTCTATAAGTGACACCTTATGAGAAGTGTCCTTTTCTGTGTGACTTATTTCACTTAAAATCATCGTACCTAAATCCACTCATCATGCTGCTACTAGCCTTATGACATTGATTTCATGGCTGAGTGATATTCCATTGTACATAAGGACCACAACTTTTTTATCCATTTTTCGCTTTCCTGGGATATTTAAGGTGGAATGAAGTGGAGGTCCTTGTCAACAGAGCAGCCCTAAACTTTGGGGTGCTTGTGTCTTGCTGATTTTCAATTTTCCCACTTTATCCCCCCATGCGTGGACGTGCCCTATGCTCTCTAAGCTGTGTTTTTTAGCTGTTTCAGGACAAACCGTACACTTCTCCAGTGTGGCTGTTGGCAATTGACATCCCGCCCATCAGTGTAGCAAGGCTCCCATTTCTCCATGGCCTGTCCTGCATTTCTGGTTTTGACACTTTTTTCAGCATGGCCCTTTTGACCGATGGGAAGCGAGACTTCTTTGTAGCGCTGATTTGCCTTTCCAGGTTGCTTGGTTGGCCAAAAAGGGCGTATGCGTTTTTTCCTGAATATATTCAGGAAAAAACGCATACGCCCTTTTTGGCCAAGGGCATCATTGTCGACGTTTTGCCGCTTTTCATGTGCTTTAAAGACGATTCGAATCTACCTCCTGAAATCTGTTTCCTGCAATTCTGCCTTGATTTCAAATCCTCTTCTTTGCCTTCCCTCAATATATTTGTGGACGAGAGTTATCATTTATAACTCTGCAGGTTTGTGAATTGCAGTGCCCTGAAGCTCCATTTTACAAGTCGCTTTTTTGGGAGCTGGCCGCCAAAGCGCAGGATGGCTTCAGGCCCTGTTCTGGTTCCGGGGGGCAGGCTGAGCCTGTGGTTAATTCTTCTTCCTGATGGGAAAATAGAGTGACCTGTGCCTGTCCCAACAACAAGAGCGAGTCTCTCATTGGTTCCCCGTCTTCCCGTTCATCCTCAGGACAAATTGCAACCTGTACGGAACAGGAGGTTAAAGGTGCTGATGCTCCAAGTAGGGAGATTGCTAGTAAAGTGGCTGGAATAGCGAACCCGAGCACAAGGAGATGAGAAATGAGGTGCGTTTTAGAAACCTTTGCCCATCACACGGTGTACCATCTTCTGGGTTTCTCATGCATGTTTTCGATGTAGGAAGATGCCCTTGAACCTGGAGATTTGGGACCCATGCGATGGGTAGCACGCAGTATTACTTTAAAGGGTCTGCGTTTGCTCACCCAACCTCACCAAACCTCTCAGCCCCAAGAGTGTCCACCCTTATGTCTCATCCAGCTGTGGGTCTAGATATGGTCAATCCAGGTTGCATCACAGCCCCTGAACGAATTGTGTAAGAATTTCTCTCTCTTTCCCTGTCTTTGTTTCATGGGTTTTTAAAAGTAATTTATTTTTATAATGGGGTTTAGCTGCTTTTCACGGCTGTGTTTATGCCGCTTTACACCCACTTGACACACTAACAGAGAGATATCAATACATAGGTTTTAAGATTATTACTAGTCAGATATATTCTGGTGCGGTGAATCGGGCGTGTTGAGTCCAGTTCTCTGAGCAAGGAGTAGGTCTTGTCTATTACATATTGGGTTTATGGAACGGTATCTGAGCTAATTTGAAAGTCTTGTTTTATGTATCACCCCACCTCACCTTTCCCGTTAAGCAGCCATAGTGTGTTTTCTGCATGTGTGACTCTGTTCTGTTTTGTAATTCAGTTCAAGTGTAACGGTTTTTACATTCCCTCTATAAGTGACACCTTATGAGAAGTGTCCTTTTCTGTGTGACTTATTTCACTTAGAATCGTCGTACCTAAATCCACTCATCATGCTGCTACTAGCCTTATGACATTGATTTCATGGCTGAGTGATATTCCATTGTACATAAGGACCACAACTTTTTTATCCATTTTTCGCTTTCCTGGGATATTTAAGGTGGAATGAAGTGGAGGTCCTTGTCAACAGAGCAGCCCTAAACTTTGGGGTGCTTGTGTCTTGCTGATTTTCAATTTTCCCACTTTATCCCCCCATGCGTGGAAGTGCCCTATGCTCTCTAAGCTGTGTTTTTTAGCTGTTTCAGGACACACCGTACACTTCTCCAGTGTGGCTGTTGGCAATTGACATCCCGCCCATCAGTGTAGCAAGGCTCCCATTTCTCCATGGCCTGTCCTGCATTTCTGGTTTTGACACTTTTTTCAGCATGGCCCTTTTGACCGATGGGAAGCGAGACTTCTTTGAAGCGCTGATTTGCCTTTCCAGGTTGCTTGGTTGGCCAAAAAGGGCGTATGCGTTTTTTCCTGAATATATTCAGGAAAAAACGCATACGCCCTTTTTGGCCAAGGGCATCATTGTCGATGTTTTGCCGCTTTTCATGTGCTTTAAAGGCGATTCGAATCTACCTCCTGAAATCTGTTTCCTGCAATTCTGCCTTGATTTCAAATCCTCTTCTTTGCCTTCCCTCAATATATTTGTGGACGAGAGTTATCATTTATAACTCTGCAGGTTTGTGAATTGCAGTGCCCTGAAGCTCCATTTTACAAGTCGCTTTTTTGGGAGCTGGTCGCCAAAGCGCAGGATGGCTTCAGGCCCTGTTCTGGTTCCGGGGGGCAGGCTGAGCCTGTGGTTAATTCTTCTTCCTGATGGGAAAATAGAGTGACCTGTGCCTGTCCCAACACCAAGAGCGAGTCTCTCATTGGTTCCCCGTCTTCCCGTTCATCCTCAGGACAAATTGCAACCTGTACGGAACAGGAGGTTAAAGGTGCTGATGCTCCAAGTAGGGAGATTGCTAGTAAAGTGGCTGGAATAGCGAACCCGAGCACAAGGAGATGAGAAATGAGGTGCGTTTTAGAAACCTTTCCCCATCACACGGTGTACCATCTTCTGGGTTTCTCATGCATGTTTTCGATGTAGGAAGATGCCCTTGAACCTGGAGATTTGGGACCCATGCGATGGGTAGCACGCAGTATTACTTTAAAGGGTCTGCGTTTGCTCACCCAACCTCACCAAACCTCTCAGCCCCAAGAGTGTCCACCCTTATGTCTCATCCAGCTGTGGGTCTAGATATGGTCAATCCAGGTTGCATCACAGCCCCTGAACGAATTGTGTAAGAATTTCTCTCTCTTTCCCTGTCTTTGTTTCATGGGTTTTTAAAAGTAATTTATTTTTATAATGGGGTTTAGCTGCTTTTCACGGCTGTGTTTATGCCGCTTTACACCCACTTGACACACTAACAGAGAGATATCAATGCATAGGTTTTAAGATTATTACTAGTCAGATATATTCTTGTGCGGTGAATCGGGCGTGTTGAGTCCAGTTCTCTGAGCAAGGAGTAGGTCTTGTCTATTACATATTGGGTTTATGGAACGGTATCTGAGCTAATTTGAAACTCTTGTTTTATGTATCACCCCACCTCACCTTTCCCGTTAAGCAGCCATAGTGTGTTTTCTGCATGTGTGACTCTGTTCTGTTTTGTAATTCAGTTCAAGTGTAACGGTTTTTACATTCCCTCTATAAGTGACACCTTATGAGAAGTGTCCTTTTCTGTGTGGCTTATTTCACTTAGAATCGTCGTACCTAAATCCACTCATCATGCTGCTACTAGCCTTATGACATTGATTTCATGGCTGAGTGATATTCCATTGTACATAAGGACCACAACTTTTTTATCCATTTTTCGCTTTCCTGGGATATTTAAGGTGGAATGAAGTGGAGGTCCTTGTCAACAGAGCAGCCCTAAACTTTTGGGTGCTTGTGTCTTGCTGATTTTCAATTTTCCCACTTTATCCCCCCATGCGTGGAAGTGCCCTATGCTCTCTAAGCTGTGTTTTTTAGCTGTTTCAGGACACACCGTACACTTCTCCAGTGTGGCTGTTGGCAATTGACATCCCGCCCATCAGTGTAGCAAGGCTCCCATTTCTCCATGGCCTGTCCTGCATTTCTGGTTTTGACACTTTTTTCAGCATGGCCCTTTTGACCGATGGGAAGCGAGACTTCTTTGTAGCGCTGATTTGCCTTTCCAGGTTGCTTGGTTGGCCAAAAAGGGCGTATGCGTTTTTTCCTGAATATATTCAGGAAAAAACGCATACGCCCTTTTTGGCCAAGGGCATCATTGTCGACGTTTTGCCGCTTTTCATGTGCTTTAAAGACGATTCGAATCTACCTCCTGAAATCTGTTTCCTGCAATTCTGCCTTGATTTCAAATCCTCTTCTTTGCCTTCCCTCAATATATTTGTGGACGAGAGTTATCATTTATAACTCTGCAGGTTTGTGAATTGCAGTGCCCTGAAGCTCCATTTTACAAGTCGCTTTTTTGGGAGCTGGCCGCCAAAGCGCAGGATGGCTTCAGGCCCTGTTCTGGTTCCGGGGGGCAGGCTGAGCCTGTGGTTAATTCTTCTTCCTGATGGGAAAATAGAGTGACCTGTGCCTGTCCCAACACCAAGAGCGAGTCTCTCATTGGTTCCCTGTCTTCCCGTTCATCCTCAGGACAAATTGCAACCTGTACGGAACAGGAGGTTAAAGGTGCTGATGCTCCAAGTAGGGAGATTGCTAGTAAAGTGGCTGGAATAGCGAACCCGAGCACAAGGAGATGAGAAATGAGGTGCGTTTTAGAAACCTTTCCCCATCAAACGGTGTACCATCTTCTGGGTTTCTCATGCATGTTTTCGATGTAGGAAGATGCCCTTGAACCTGGAGATTTGGGACCCATGCGATTGGTAGCACGCAGTATTACTTTAAAGGGTCTGCGTTTGCTCACCCAACCTCACCAAACCTCTCAGCCCCAAGAGTGTCCACCCTTATGTCTCATCCAGCTGTGGGTCTAGATATGGTCAATCCAGGTTGCATCACAGCCCCTGAACGAATTGTGTAAGAATTTCTCTCTCTTTCCCTGTCTTTGTTTCATGGGTTTTTAAAAGTAATTTATTTTTATAATGGGGTTTAGCTGCTTTTCACGGCTGTGTTTATGCCGCTTTACACCCACTTGACACACTAACAGAGAGATATCAATACATAGGTTTTAAGATTATTACTAGTCAGATATATTCTGGTGCGGTGAATCGGGCGTGTTGAGTCCAGTTCTCTGAGCAAGGAGTAGGTCTTGTCTATTACATATTGGGTTTATGGAACGGTATCTGAGCTAATTTGAAAGTCTTGTTTTATGTATCACCCCACCTCACCTTTCCCGTTAAGCAGCCATAGTGTGTTTTCTGCATGTGTGACTCTGTTCTGTTTTGTAATTCAGTTCAAGTGTAACGGTTTTTACTTTCCCTCTATAAGTGACACCTTATGAGAAGTGTCCTTTTCTGTGTGACTTATTTCACTTAAAATCGTCGTACATAAATCCACTCATCCTGCTGCTACTAGCCTTATGACATTGATTTCATGGCTGAGTGATATTCCATTGTACATAAGGACCACAAATTTTTTATCCATTTTTCGCTTTCCTGGGATATTTAAGGTGGAATGAAGTGGAGGTCCTTGTCAACAGAGCAGCCCTAAACTTTGGGGTGCTTGTGTCTTGCTGATTTTCAATTTTCCCACTTTATCCCCCCATGCGTGGAAGTGCCCTATGCTCTCTAAGCTGTGTTTTTTAGCTGTTTCAGGACACACCGTACACTTCTCCAGTGTGGCTGTTGGCAATTGACATCCCGCCCATCAGTGTAGCAAGGCTCCCATTTCTCCATGGCCTGTCCTGCATTTCTGGTTTTGACACTTTTTTCAGCATGGCCCTTTTGACCGATGGGAAGCGAGACTTCTTTGTAGCGCTGATTTGCCTTTCCAGGTTGCTTGGTTGGCCAAAAAGGGCGTATGCGTTTTTTCCTGAATATATTCAGGAAAAAACGCATACGCCCTTTTTGGCCAAGGGCATCATTGTCAACGTTTTGCCGCTTTTCATGTGCTTTAAAGACGATTCGAATCTACCTCCTGAAATCTGTTTCCTGCAATTCTGCCTTGATTTCAAATCCTCTTCTTTGCCTTCCCTCAATATATTTGTGGACGAGAGTTATCATTTATAACTCTGCAGGTTTGTGAATTGCAGTGCCCTGAAGCTCCATTTTACAAGTCGCTTTTTTGGGAGCTGGCCGCCAAAGCGCAGGATGGCTTCAGGCCCTGTTCTGGTTCCGGGGGGCAGGCTGAGCCTGTGGTTAATTCTTCTTCCTGATGGGAAAATAGAGTGACCTGTGCCTGTCCCAACACCAAGAGCTAGTCTCTCATTGGTTCCCCGTCTTCCCGTTCATCCTCAGGACAAATTGCAACCTGTACGGAACAGGAGGTTAAAGGTGCTGATGCTCCAAGTAGGGAGATTGCTAGTCAAGTGGCTGGAATGGCGAACCCGAGCACAAGGAGATGAGAAATGAGGTGCGTTTTGGAAACCTTTCCCCATCACACGGTGTACCATCTTCTGGGTTTCTCATGCATGTTTTCGATGTAGGAAGATGCCCTTGAACCTGGAGATTTGGGACCCATGCGATGGGTAGCACGCAGTATTACTTTAAAGGGTCTGCGTTTGCTCACCCAACCTCACCAAACCTCTCAGCCCCAAGAGTGTCCACCCTTATGTCTCATCCAGCTGTGGGTCTAGATATGGTCAATCCAGGTTGCATCACAGCCCCTGAACGAATTGTGTAAGAATATCTCTCTCTTTCCCTATCTTTGTTTCATGGGTTTTTAAAAGTAATTTATTTTTATAATGGGGTTTAGCTGCTTTTCACGGCTGTGTTTATGCCGCTTTACACCCACTTGACACACTAACAGAGAGATATCAATACATAGGTTTTAAGATTATTACTAGTCAGATATATTCTTGTGCGGTGAATCGGGCGTGTTGAGTCCAGTTCTCTGAGCAAGGAGTAGGTCTTGTCTATTACATATTGGGTTTATGGAACGGTATCTGAGCTAATTTGAAAGTCTTGTTTTATGTATCACCCCACCTCACCTTTCCCGTTAAGCAGCCATAGTGTGTTTTCTGCATGTGTGACTCTGTTCTGTTTTGTAATTCGGTTCAAGTGTAACGGTTTTTACATTCCCTCTATAAGTGACACCTTATGAGAAGTGTCCTTTTCTGTGTGACTTATTTCACTTAGAATCGTCGTACCTAAATCCACTCATCATGCTGCTACTAGCCTTATGACATTGATTTCATGGCTGAGTGATATTCCATTGTACATAAGGACCACAACTTTTTTATCCATTTTTAGCTTTCCTGGGATATTTAAGGTGGAATGAAGTGGAGGTCCTTGTCAACAGAGCAGCCCTAAACTTTGGGGTGCTTGTGTCTTGCTGATTTTCAATTTTCCCACTTTATCCCCCCATGCGTGGAAGTGCCCTATGCTCTCTAAGCTGTGTTTTTTAGCTGTTTCAGGACACACCGTACACTTCTCCAGTGTGGCTGTTGGCAATTGACATCCCGCCCATCAGTGTAGCAAGGCTCCCATTTCTCCATGGCCTGTCCTGCATTTCTGGTTTTGACACTTTTTTCAGCATGGCCCTTTTGACCGATGGGAAGCGAGACTTCTTTGTAGCGCTGATTTGCCTTTCCAGGTTGCTTGGTTGGCCAAAAAGGGCGTATGCGTTTTTTCCTGAATATATTCAGGAAAAAACGCATACGCCCTTTTTGGCCAAGGGCATCATTGTCGACGTTTTGCCGCTTTTCATGTGCTTTAAAGACGATTCGAATCTACCTCCTGAAATCTGTTTCCTGCAATTCTGCCTTGATTTCAAATCCTCTTCTTTGCCTTCCCTCAATATATTTGTGGACGAGAGTTATCATTTATAACTCTGCAGGTTTGTGAATTGCAGTGCCCTGAAGCTCCATTTTACAAGTCGCTTTTTTGGGAGCTGGCCGCCAAAGCGCAGGATGGCTTCAGGCCCTGTTCTGGTTCCGGGGGGCAGGCTGAGCCTGTGGTTAATTCTTCTTCCTGATGGGAAAATAGAGTGACCTGTGCCTGTCCCAACACCAAGAGCGAGTCTCTCATTGGTTCCCCGTCTTCCCGTTCATCCTCAGGACAAATTGCAACCTGTACGGAACAGGAGGTTAAAGGTGCTGATGCTCCAAGTAGGGAGATTGCTAGTAAAGTGGCTGGAATAGCGAACCCGAGCACAAGGAGATGAGAAATGGGGTGCCTTTTAGAAACCTTTCCCCATCACACGGTGTACCATCTTCTGGGTTTCTCATGCATGTTTTCGATGTAGGAAGATGCCCTTGAACCTGGAGATTTGGGACCCATGCGATGGGTAGCACGCAGTATTACTTTAAAGGGTCTGCGTTTGCTCACCCAACCTCACCAAACCTCTCAGCCCCAAGAGTGTCCACCCTTATGTCTCATCCAGCTGTGGGTCTAGATATGGTCAATCCAGGTTGCATCACAGCCCCTGAACGAATTGTGTAAGAATTTCTCTCTCTTTCCCTGTCTTTGTTTCATGGGTTTTTAAAAGTAATTTATTTTTATAATGGGGTTTAGCTGCTTTTCACGGCTGTGTTTATGCCGCTTTACACCCACTTGACACACTAACAGAGAGATATCAATACATAGGTTTTAAGATTATTACTAGTCAGATATATTCTTGTGCGGTGAATCGGGCGTGTTGAGTCCAGTTCTCTGAGCAAGGAGTAGGTCTTGTCTATTACATATTGGGTTTATGGAACGGTATCTGAGCTAATTTGAAAGTCTTGTTTTATGTATCACCCCACCTCACCTTTCCCGTTAAGCAGCCATAGTGTGTTTTCTGCATGTGTGACTCTGTTCTGTTTTGTAATTCAGTTCAAGTGTAACGGTTTTTACTTTCCCTCTATAAGTGACACCTTATGAGAAGTGTCCTTTTCTGTGTGACTTATTTCACTTAAAATCATCGTACCTAAATCCACTCATCATGCTGCTACTAGCCTTATGACATTGATTTCATGGCTGAGTGATATTCCATTGTACATAAGGACCACAACTTTTTTATCCATTTTTCGCTTTCCTGGGATATTTAAGGTGGAATGAAGTGGAGGTCCTTGTCAACAGAGCAGCCCTAAACTTTGGGGTGCTTGTGTCTTGCTGATTTTCAATTTTCCCACTTTATCCCCCCATGCGTGGAAGTGCCCTATGCTCTCTAAGCTGTGTTTTTTAGCTGTTTCAGGACAAACCGTACACTTCTCCAGTGTGGCTGTTGGCAATTGACATCCCGCCCATCAGTGTAGCAAGGCTCCCATTTCTCCATGGCCTGTCCTGCATTTCTGGTTTTGACACTTTTTTCAGCATGGCCCTTTTGACCGATGGGAAGCGAGACTTCTTTGTAGCGCTGATTTGCCTTTCCAGGTTGCTTGGTTGGCCAAAAAGGGCGTATGCGTTTTTTCCTGAATATATTCAGGAAAAAACGCATACGCCCTTTTTGGCCAAGGGCATCATTGTCGACGTTTTGCCGCTTTTCATGTGCTTTAAAGACGATTCGAATCTACCTCCTGAAATCTGTTTCCTGCAATTCTGCCTTGATTTCAAATCCTCTTCTTTGCCTTCCCTCAATATATTTGTGGACGAGAGTTATCATTTATAACTCTGCAGGTTTGTGAATTGCAGTGCCCTGAAGCTCCATTTTACAAGTCGCTTTTTTGGGAGCTGGCCGCCAAAGCGCAGGATGGCTTCAGGCCCTGTTCTGGTTCCGGGGGGCAGGCTGAGCCTGTGGTTAATTCTTCTTCCTGATGGGAAAATAGAGTGACCTGTGCCTGTCCCAACAACAAGAGCGAGTCTCTCATTGGTTCCCCGTCTTCCCGTTCATCCTCAGGACAAATTGCAACCTGTACGGAACAGGAGGTTAAAGGTGCTGATGCTCCAAGTAGGGAGATTGCTAGTAAAGTGGCTGGAATAGCGAACCCGAGCACAAGGAGATGAGAAATGAGGTGCGTTTTAGAAACCTTTGCCCATCACACGGTGTACCATCTTCTGGGTTTCTCATGCATGTTTTCGATGTAGGAAGATGCCCTTGAACCTGGAGATTTGGGACCCATGCGATGGGTAGCACGCAGTATTACTTTAAAGGGTCTGCGTTTGCTCACCCAACCTCACCAAACCTCTCAGCCCCAAGAGTGTCCACCCTTATGTCTCATCCAGCTGTGGGTCTAGATATGGTCAATCCAGGTTGCATCACAGCCCCTGAACGAATTGTGTAAGAATTTCTCTCTCTTTCCCTGTCTTTGTTTCATGGGTTTTTAAAAGTAATTTATTTTTATAATGGGGTTTAGCTGCTTTTCACGGCTGTGTTTATGCCGCTTTACACCCACTTGACACACTAACAGAGAGATATCAATACATAGGTTTTAAGATTATTACTAGTCAGATATATTCTGGTGCGGTGAATCGGGCGTGTTGAGTCCAGTTCTCTGAGCAAGGAGTAGGTCTTGTCTATTACATATTGGGTTTATGGAACGGTATCTGAGCTAATTTGAAAGTCTTGTTTTATGTATCAGCCCACCTCACCTTTCCCGTTAAGCAGCCATAGTGTGTTTTCTGCATGTGTGACTCTGTTCTGTTTTGTA
The DNA here is from genome assembly GCF_965194825.1 of Balaenoptera physalus. Classification (NCBI taxonomy): domain Eukaryota; kingdom Metazoa; phylum Chordata; class Mammalia; order Artiodactyla; family Balaenopteridae; genus Balaenoptera; species Balaenoptera physalus. The sequence goes on along the minus strand of NW_028125910.1, from coordinate 202,344 downwards.
ATTCAGTTCAAGTGTAACGGTTTTTACATTCCCTCTATAAGTGACACCTTATGAGAAGTGTCCTTTTCTGTGTGACTTATTTCACTTAGAATCGTCGTACCTAAATCCACTCATCATGCTGCTACTAGCCTTATGACATTGATTTCATGGCTGAGTGATATTCCATTGTACATAAGGACCACAACTTTTTTATCCATTTTTCGCTTTCCTGGGATATTTAAGGTGGAATGAAGTGGAGGTCCTTGTCAACAGAGCAGCCCTAAACTTTGGGGTGCTTGTGTCTTGCTGATTTTCAATTTTCCCACTTTATCCCCCCATGCGTGGAAGTGCCCTATGCTCTCTAAGCTGTGTTTTTTAGCTGTTTCAGGACACACCGTACACTTCTCCAGTGTGGCTGTTGGCAATTGACATCCCGCCCATCAGTGTAGCAAGGCTCCCATTTCTCCATGGCCTGTCCTGCATTTCTGGTTTTGACACTTTTTTCAGCATGGCCCTTTTGACCGATGGGAAGCGAGACTTCTTTGAAGCGCTGATTTGCCTTTCCAGGTTGCTTGGTTGGCCAAAAAGGGCGTATGCGTTTTTTCCTGAATATATTCAGGAAAAAACGCATACGCCCTTTTTGGCCAAGGGCATCATTGTCGATGTTTTGCCGCTTTTCATGTGCTTTAAAGGCGATTCGAATCTACCTCCTGAAATCTGTTTCCTGCAATTCTGCCTTGATTTCAAATCCTCTTCTTTGCCTTCCCTCAATATATTTGTGGACGAGAGTTATCATTTATAACTCTGCAGGTTTGTGAATTGCAGTGCCCTGAAGCTCCATTTTACAAGTCGCTTTTTTGGGAGCTGGCCGCAAAAGCGCAGGATGGCTTCAGGCCCTGTTCTGGTTCCGGGGGGCAGGCTGAGCCTGTGGTTAATTCTTCTTCCTGATGGGAAAATAGAGTGACCTGTGCCTGTCCCAACACCAAGAGCTAGTCTCTCATTGGTTCCCCGTCTTCCCGTTCATCCTCAGGACAAATTGCAACCTGTACGGAACAGGAGGTTAAAGGTGCTGTTGCTCCAAGTAGGGAGATTGCTAGTAAAGTGGCTGGAATGGCGAACCCGAGCACAAGGAGATGAGAAATGAGGTGCGTTTTAGAAACCTTTCCCCATCACACGGTGTACCATCTTCTGGGTTTCTCATGCATGTTTTCGATGTAGGAAGATGCCCTTGAACCTGGAGATTTGGGACCCATGCGATGGGTAGCACGCAGTATTACTTTAAAGGGTCTGCGTTTGCTCACCCAACCTCACCAAACCTCTCAGCCCCAAGAGTGTCCACCCTTATGTCTCATCCAGCTGTGGGTCTAGATATGGTCAATCCAGGTTGCATCACAGCCCCTGAACGAATTGTGTAAGAATTTCTCTCTCTTTCCCTGTCTTTGTTTCATGGGTTTTTAAAAGTAATTTATTTTTATAATGGGGTTTAGCTGCTTTGCACGGCTGTGTTTATGCCGCTTTACACCCACTTGACACACTAACAGAGAGATATCAATACATAGGTTTTAAGATTATTACTAGTCAGATATATTCTTGTGCGGTGAATCGGGCGTGTTGAGTCCAGTTCTCTGAGCAAGGAGTAGGTCTTGTCTATTACATATTGGGTTTATGGAACGGTATCTGAGCTAATTTGAAACTCTTGTTTTATGTATCACCCCACCTCACCTTTCCCGTTAAGCAGCCATAGTGTGTTTTCTGCATGTGTGACTCTGTTCTGTTTTGTAATTCAGTTCAAGTGTAACGGTTTTTACATTCCCTCTATAAGTGACACCTTATGAGAAGTGTCCTTTTCTGTGTGACTTATTTCACTTAGAATCGTCGTACCTAAATCCACTCATCATGCTGCTACTAGCCTTATGACATTGATTTCATGGCTGAGTGATATTCCATTGTACATAAGGACCACAACTTTTTTATCCATTTTTCGCTTTCCTGGGATATTTAAGGTGGAATGAAGTGGAGGTCCTTGTCAACAGAGCAGCCCTAAACTTTGGGGTGCTTGTGTCTTGCTGATTTTCAATTTTCCCACTTTATCCCCCCATGCGTGGAAGTGCCCTATGCTCTCTAAGCTGTGTTTTTTAGCTGTTTCAGGACACACCGTACACTTCTCCAGTGTGGCTGTTGGCAATTGACATCCCGCCCATCAGTGTAGCAAGGCTCCCATTTCTCCATGGCCTGTCCTGCATTTCTGGTTTTGACACTTTTTTCATCATGGCCCTTTTGACCGATGGGAAGCGAGACTTCTTTGTAGCGCTGATTTGCCTTTCCAGGTTGCTTGGTTGGCCAAAAAGGGCGTATGCGTTTTTTCCTGAATATATTCAGGAAAAAACGCATACGCCCTTTTTGGCCAAGGGCATCATTGTCGACGTTTTGCCGCTTTTCATGTGCTTTAAAGACGATTCGAATCTACCTCCTGAAATCTGTTTCCTGCAATTCTGCCTTGATTTCAAATCCTCTTCTTTGCCTTCCCTCAATATATTTGTGGACGAGAGTTATCATTTATAACTCTGCAGGTTTGTGAATTGCAGTGCCCTGAAGCTCCATTTTACAAGTCGCTTTTTTGGGAGCTGGCCGCCAAAGCGCAGGATGGCTTCAGGCCCTGTTCTGGTTCCGGGGGGCAGGCTGAGCCTGTGGTTAATTCTTCTTCCTGATGGGAAAATAGAGTGACCTGTGCCTGTCCCAACACCAAGAGCGAGTCTCTCATTGGTTCCCCGTCTTCCCGTTCATCCTCAGGACAAATTGCAACCTGTACGGAACAGGAGGTTAAAGGTGCTGATGCTCCAAGTAGGGAGATTGCTAGTAAAGTGGCTGGAATAGCGAACCCGAGCACAAGGAGATGAGAAATGAGGTGCGTTTTAGAAACCTTTCCCCATCACACGGTGTACCATCTTCTGGGTTTCTCATGCATGTTTTCGATGTAGGAAGATGCCCTTGAACCTGGAGATTTGGGACCCATGTGATGGGTAGCACGCAGTATTACTTTAAAGGGTCTGCGTTTGCTCACCCAACCTCACCAAACCTCTCAGCCCCAAGAGTGTCCACCCTTATGTCTCATCCAGCTGTGGGTCTAGATATGGTCAATCCAGGTTGCATCACAGCCCCTGAACGAATTGTGTAAGAATTTCTCTCTCTTTCCCTGTCTTTGTTTCATGGGTTTTTAAAAGTAATTTATTTTTATAATGGGGTTTAGCTGCTTTTCACGGCTGTGTTTATGCCGCTTTACACCCACTTGACACACTAACAGAGAGATATCAATACATAGGTTTTAAGATTATTACTAGTCAGATATATTCTGGTGCGGTGAATCGGGCGTGTTGAGTCCAGTTCTCTGAGCAAGGAGTAGGTCTTGTCTATTACATATTGGGTTTATGGAACGGTATCTGAGCTAATTTGAAAGTCTTGTTTTATGTATCACCCCACCTCACCTTTCCCGTTAAGCAGCCATAGTGTGTTTTCTGCATGTGTGACTCTGTTCTGTTTTGTAATTCAGTTCAAGTGTAACGGTTTTTACTTTCCCTCTATAAGTGACACCTTATGAGAAGTGTCCTTTTCTGTGTGACTTATTTCACTTAAAATCGTCGTACATAAATCCACTCATCATGCTGCTACTAGCCTTATGACATTGATTTCATGGCTGAGTGATATTCCATTGTACATAAGGACCACAAATTTTTTATCCATTTTTCGCTTTCCTGGGATATTTAAGGTGGAATGAAGTGGAGGTCCTTGTCAACAGAGCAGCCCTAAACTTTGGGGTGCTTGTGTCTTGCTGATTTTCAATTTTCCCACTTTATCCCCCCATGCGTGGAAGTGCCCTATGCTCTCTAAGCTGTGTTTTTTAGCTGTTTCAGGACACACCGTACACTTCTCCAGTGTGGCTGTTGGCAATTGACATCCCGCCCATCAGTGTAGCAAGGCTCCCATTTCTCCATGGCCTGTCCTGCATTTCTGGTTTTGACACTTTTTTCAGCATGGCCCTTTTGACCGATGGGAAGCGAGACTTCTTTGTAGCGCTGATTTGCCTTTCCAGGTTGCTTGGTTGGCCAAAAAGGGCGTATGCGTTTTTTCCTGAATATATTCAGGAAAAAACGCATACGCCCTTTTTGGCCAAGGGCATCATTGTCGACGTTTTGCCGCTTTTCATGTGCTTTACAGACGATTCGAATCTACCTCCTGAAATCTGTTTCCTGCAATTCTGCCTTGATTTCAAATCCTCTTCTTTGCCTTCCCTCAATATATTTGTGGACGAGAGTTATCATTTATAACTCGCAGGTTTGTGAATTGCAGTGCCCTGAAGCTCCATTTTACAAGTCGCTTTTTTGGGAGCTGGCCGCCAAAGCGCAGGATGGCTTCAGGCCCTGTTCTGGTTCCGGGGGGCAGGCTGAGCCTGTGGTTAATTCTTCTTCCTGATGGGAAAATAGAGTGACCTGTGCCTGTCCCAACACCAAGAGCGAGTCTCTCATTGGTTCCCCGTCTTCCCGTTCATCCTCAGGACAAATTGCAACCTGTACTGAACAGGAGGTTAAAGGTGCTGATGCTCCAAGTAGGGAGATTGCTAGTAAAGTGGCTGGAATGGCGAACCCGAGCACAAGGAGATGAGAAATGAGGTGCGTTTTAGAAACCTTTCCCCATCACACGGTGTACCATCTTCTGGGTTTCTCATGCATGTTTTCGATGTAGGAAGATGCCCTTGAACCTGGAGATTTGGGACCCATGCGATGGGTAGCACGCAGTATTACTTTAAAGGGTCTGCGTTTGCTCACCCAACCTCACCAAACCTCTCAGCCCCAAGAGTGTCCACCCTTATGTCTCATCCAGCTGTGGGTCTAGATATGGTCAATCCAGGTTGCATCACAGCCCCTGAACGAATTGTGTAAGAATATCTCTCTCTTTCCCTATCTTTGTTTCATGGGTTTTTAAAAGTAATTTGTTTTTATAATGGGGTTTAGCTGCTTTTCACGGCTGTGTTTATGCCGCTTTACACCCACTTGACACACTAACAGAGAGATATCAATACATAGGTTTTAAGATTATTACTAGTCAGATATATTCTTGTGCGGTGAATCGGGCGTGTTGAGTCCAGTTCTCTGAGCAAGGAGTAGGTCTTGTCTATTACATATTGGGTTTATGGAACGGTATCTGAGCTAATTTGAAAGTCTTGTTTTATGTATCACCCCACCTCACCTTTCCCGTTAAGCAGCCATAGTGTGTTTTCTGCATGTGTGACTCTGTTCTGTTTTGTAATTCGGTTCAAGTGTAACGGTTTTTACATTCCCTCTATAAGTGACACCTTATGAGAAGTGTCCTTTTCTGTGTGACTTATTTCACTTAGAATCGTCGTACCTAAATCCACTCATCATGCTGCTACTAGCCTTATGACATTGATTTCATGGCTGAGTGATATTCCATTGTACATAAGGACCACAACTTTTTTATCCATTTTTCGCTTTCCTGGGATATTTAAGGTGGAATGAAGTGGAGGTCCTTGTCAACAGAGCAGCCCTAAACTTTGGGGTGCTTGTGTCTTGCTGATTTTCAATTTTCCCACTTTATCCCCCCATGCGTGGAAGTGCCCTATGCTCTCTAAGCTGTGGTTTTTAGCTGTTTCAGGACACACCGTACACTTCTCCAGTGTGGCTGTTGGCAATTGACATCCCGCCCATCAGTGTAGCAAGGCTCCCATTTCTCCATGGCCTGTCCTGCATTTCTGGTTTTGACACTTTTTTCAGCATGGCCCTTTTGACCGATGGGAAGCGAGACTTCTTTGTAGCGCTGATTTGCCTTTCCAGGTTGCTTGGTTGGCCAAAAAGGGCGTATGCGTTTTTTCCTGAATATATTCAGGAAAAAACGCATACGCCCTTTTTGGCCAAGGGCATCATTGTCGACGTTTTGCCGCTTTTCATGTGCTTTAAAGACGATTCGAATCTACCTCCTGAAATCTGTTTCCTGCAATTCTGCCTTGATTTCAAATCCTCTTCTTTGCCTTCCCTCAATATATTTGTGGACGAGAGTTATCATTTATAACTCGCAGGTTTGTGAATTGCAGTGCCCTGAAGCTCCATTTTACAAGTCGCTTTTTTGGGAGCTGGCCGCCAAAGCGCAGGATGGCTTCAGGCCCTGTTCTGGTTCCGGGGGGCAGGCTGAGCCTGTGGTTAATTCTTCTTCCTGATGGGAAAATAGAGTGACCTGTGCCTGTCCCAACACCAAGAGCGAGTCTCTCATTGGTTCCCCGTCTTCCCGTTCATCCTCAGGACAAATTGCAACCTGTACGGAACAGGAGGTTAAAGGTGCTGATGCTCCAAGTAGTGAGATTGCTAGTAAAGTGGCTGGAATAGCGAACCCGAGCACAAGGAGATGAGAAATGAGGTGCGTTTTAGAAACCTTTCCCCATCACACGGTGTACCATCTTCTGGGTTTCTCATGCATGTTTTCGATGTAGGAAGATGTCCTTGAACCTGGAGATTTGGGACCCATGCGATGGGTAGCACGCAGTATTACTTTAAAGGGTCTGCGTTTGCTCACCCAACCTCACCAAACCTCTCAGCCCCAAGAGTGTCCACCCTTATGTCTCATCCAGCTGTAGGTCTAGATATGGTCAATCCAGGTTGCATCACAGCCCCTGAAATAATTGTGTAAGAATTTCTCTCTCTTTCCCTGTCTTTGTTTCATGGGTTTTTAAAAGTAATTTATTTTTATAATGGGGTTTAGCTGCTTTTCACGGCTGTGTTTATGCCGCTTTACACCCACTTGACACACTAACAGAGAGATATCAATACATAGGTTTTAAGATTATTACTAGTCAGATATATTCTTGTGCGGTGAATCGGGCGTGTTGAGTCCAGTTCTCTGAGCAAGGAGTAGGTCTTGTCTATTACATATTGGGTTTATGGAACGGTATCTGAGCTAATTTGAAAGTCTTGTTTTATGTATCACCCCACCTCACCTTTCCCGTTAAGCAGCCATAGTGTGTTTTCTGCATGTGTGACTCTGTTCTGTTTTGTAATTCAGTTCAAGTGTAACGGTTTTTACATTCCCTCTATAAGTGACACCTTATGAGAAGTGTCCTTTTCTGTGTGACTTATTTCACTTAGAATCGTCGTACCTAAATCCACTCATCATGCTGCTACTAGCCTTATGACATTGATTTCATGGCTGAGTGATATTCCATTGTACATAAGGACCACAACTTTTTTATCCATTTTTCGCTTTCCTGGGATATTTAAGGTGGATTGAAGTGGAGGTCCTTGTCAACAGAGCAGCCCTAAACTTTGGGGTGCTTGTGTCTTGCTGATTTTCAATTTTCCCACTTTATCCCCCCATGCGTGGAAGTGCCCTATGCTCTCTAAGCTGTGTTTTTTAGCTGTTTCAGGACACACCGTACACTTCTCCAGTGTGGCTGTTGGCAATTGACATCCCGCCCATCAGTGTAGCAAGGCTCCCATTTCTCCATGGCCTGTCCTGCATTTCTGGTTTTGACACTTTTTTCAGCATGGCCCTTTTGACCGATGGGAAGCGAGACTTCTTTGTAGCGCTGATTTGCCTTTCCAGGTTGCTTGGTTGGCCAAAAAGGGCGTATGCGTTTTTTCCTGAATATATTCAGGAAAAAACGCATACGCCCTTTTTGGCCAAGGGCATCATTGTCGACGTTTTGCCGCTTTTCATGTGCTTTAAAGACGATTCGAATCTACCTCCTGAAATCTGTTTCCTGCAATTCTGCCTTGATTTCAAATCCTCTTCTTTGCCTTCCCTCAATATATTTGTGGACGAGAGTTATCATTTATAACTCGCAGGTTTGTGAATTGCAGTGCCCTGAAGCTCCATTTTACAAGTCGCTTTTTTGGGAGCTGGCCGCCAAAGCGCAGGATGGCTTCAGGCCCTGTTCTGGTTCCGGGGGGCAGGCTGAGCCTGTGGTTAATTCTTCTTCCTGATGGGAAAATAGAGTGACCTGTGCCTGTCCCAACACCAAGAGCGAGTCTCTCATTGGTTCCCCGTCTTCCCGTTCATCCTCAGGACAAATTGCAACCTGTACGGAACAGGAGGTTAAAGGTGCTGATGCTCCAAGTAGGGAGATTGCTAGTAAAGTGGCTGGAATAGCGAACCCGAGCACAAGGAGATGAGAAATGAGGTGCGTTTTAGAAACCTTTCCCCATCACACGGTGTACCATCTTCTGGGTTTCTCATGCATGTTTTCGATGTAGGAAGATGCCCTTGAACCTGGAGATTTGGGACCCATGCGATGGGTAGCACGCAGTATTACTTTAAAGGGTCTGCGTTTGCTCACCCAACCTCACCAAACCTCTCAGCCCCAAGAGTGTCCACCCTTATGTCTCATCCAGCTGTAGGTCTAGATATGGTCAATCCAGGTTGCATCACAGCCCCTGAAATAATTGTGTAAGAATTTCTCTCTCTTTCCCTGTCTTTGTTTCATGGGTTTTTAAAAGTAATTTATTTTTATAATGGGGTTTAGCTGCTTTTCACGGCTGTGTTTATGCCGCTTTACACCCACTTGACACACTAACAGAGAGATATCAATACATAGGTTTTAAGATTATTACTAGTCAGATATATTCTTGTGCGGTGAATCGGGCGTGTTGAGTCCAGTTCTCTGAGCAAGGAGTAGGTCTTGTCTATTACATATTGGGTTTATGGAACGGTATCTGAGCTAATTTGAAACTCTTGTTTTATGTATCACCCCACCTCACCTTTCCCGTTAAGCAGCCATAGTGTGTTTTCTGCATGTGTGACTCTGTTCTGTTTTGTAATTCAGTTCAAGTGTAACGGTTTTTACATTCCCTCTATAAGTGACACCTTATGAGAAGTGTCCTTTTCTGTGTGACTTATTTCACTTAGAATCGTCGTACCTAAATCCACTCATCATGCTGCTACTAGCCTTATGACATTGATTTCATGGCTGAGTGATATTCCATTGTACATAAGGACCACAACTTTTTTATCCATTTTTCGCTTTCCTGGGATATTTAAGGTGGAATGAAGTGGAGGTCCTTGTCAACAGAGCAGCCCTAAACTTTGGGGTGCTTGTGTCTTGCTGATTTTCAATTTTCCCACTTTATCCCCCCATGCGTGGAAGTGCCCTATGCTCTCTAAGCTGTGTTTTTTAGCTGTTTCAGGACACACCGTACACTTCTCCAGTGTGGCTGTTGGCAATTGACATCCCGCCCATCAGTGTAGCAAGGCTCCCATTTCTCCATGGCCTGTCCTGCATTTCTGGTTTTGACACTTTTTTCAGCATGGCCCTTTTGACCGATGGGAAGCGAGACTTCTTTGTAGCGCTGATTTGCCTTTCCAGGTTGCTTGGTTGGCCAAAAAGGGCGTATGCGTTTTTTCCTGAATATATTCAGGAAAAAACGCATACGCCCTTTTTGGCCAAGGGCATCATTGTCGACGTTTTGCCGCTTTTCATGTGCTTTAAAGACGATTCGAATCTACCTCCTGAAATCTGTTTCCTGCAATTCTGCCTTGATTTCAAATCCTCTTCTTTGCCTTCCCTCAATATATTTGTGGACGAGAGTTATCATTTATAACTCGCAGGTTTGTGAATTGCAGTGCCCTGAAGCTCCATTTTACAAGTCGCTTTTTTGGGAGCTGGCCGCCAAAGCGCAGGATGGCTTCAGGCCCTGTTCTGGTTCCGGGGGGCAGGCTGAGCCTGTGGTTAATTCTTCTTCCTGATGGGAAAATAGAGTGACCTGTGCCTGTCCCAACACCAAGAGCGAGTCTCTCATTGGTTCCCCGTCTTCCCGTTCATCCTCAGGACAAATTGCAACCTGTACGGAACAGGAGGTTAAAGGTGCTGATGCTCCAAGTAGGGAGATTGCTAGTAAAGTGGCTGGAATAGCGAACCCGAGCACAAGGAGATGAGAAATGAGGTGCGTTTTAGAAACCTTTCCCCATCACACGGTGTACCATCTTCTGGGTTTCTCATGCATGTTTTCGATGTAGGAAGATGCCCTTGAACCTGGAGATTTGGGACCCATGCGATGGGTAGCACGCAGTATTACTTTAAAGGGTCTGCGTTTGCTCACCCAACCTCACCAAACCTCTCAGCCCCAAGAGTGTCCACCCTTATGTCTCATCCAGCTGTAGGTCTAGATATGGTCAATCCAGGTTGCATCACAGCCCCTGAAATAATTGTGTAAGAATTTCTCTCTCTTTCCCTGTCTTTGTTTCATGGGTTTTTAAAAGTAATTTATTTTTATAATGGGGTTTAGCTGCTTTTCACGGCTGTGTTTATGCCGCTTTACACCCACTTGACACACTAACAGAGAGATATCAATACATAGGTTTTAAGATTATTACTAGTCAGATATATTCTTGTGCGGTGAATCGGGCGTGTTGAGTCCAGTTCTCTGAGCAAGGAGTAGGTCTTGTCTATTACATATTGGGTTTATGGAACGGTATCTGAGCTAATTTGAAAGTCTTGTTTTATGTATCACCCCACCTCACCTTTCCCGTTAAGCAGCCATAGTGTGTTTTCTGCATGTGTGACTCTGTTCTGTTTTGTAATTCAGTTCAAGTGTAACGGTTTTTACATTCCCTCTATAAGTGACACCTTATGAGAAGTGTCCTTTTCTGTGTGACTTATTTCACTTAGAATCGTCGTACCTAAATCCACTCATCATGCTGCTACTAGCCTTATGACATTGATTTCATGGCTGAGTGATATTCCATTGTACATAAGGACCACAACTTTTTTATCCATTTTTCGCTTTCCTGGGATATTTAAGGTGGAATGAAGTGGAGGTCCTTGTCAACAGAGCAGCCCTAAACTTTGGGGTGCTTGTGTCTTGCTGATTTTCAATTTTCCCACTTTATCCCCCCATGCGTGGAAGTGCCCTATGCTCTCTAAGCTGTGTTTTTTAGCTGTTTCAGGACACACCGTACACTTCTCCAGTGTGGCTGTTGGCAATTGACATCCCGCCCATCAGTGTAGCAAGGCTCCCATTTCTCCATGGCCTGTCCTGCATTTCTGGTTTTGACACTTTTTTCAGCATGGCCCTTTTGACCGATGGGAAGCGAGACTTCTTTGTAGCGCTGATTTGCCTTTCCAGGTTGCTTGGTTGGCCAAAAAGGGCGTATGCGTTTTTTCCTGAATATATTCAGGAAAAAACGCATACGCCCTTTTTGGCCAAGGGCATCATTGTCGACGTTTTGCCGCTTTTCATGTGCTTTAAAGACGATTCGAATCTACCTCCTGAAATCTGTTTCCTGCAATTCTGCCTTGATTTCAAATCCTCTTCTTTGCCTTCCCTCAATATATTTGTGGACGAGAGTTATCATTTATAACTCTGCAGGTTTGTGAATTGCAGTGCCCTGAAGCTCCATTTTACAAGTCGCTTTTTTGGGAGCTGGCCGCAAAAGCGCAGGATGGCTTCAGGCCCTGTTCTGGTTCCGGGGGGCAGGCTGAGCCTGTGGTTAATTCTTCTTCCTGATGGGAAAATAGAGTGACCTGTGCCTGTCCCAACACCAAGAGCTAGTCTCTCATTGGTTCCCCGTCTTCCCGTTCATCCTCAGGACAAATTGCAACCTGTACGGAACAGGAGGTTAAAGGTGCTGTTGCTCCAAGTAGGGAGATTGCTAGTAAAGTGGCTGGAATGGCGAACCCGAGCACAAGGAGATGAGAAATGAGGTACGTTTTAGAAACCTTTCCCCATCACACGGTGTACCATCTTCTGGGTTTCTCATGCATGTTTTCGATGTAGGAAGATGCCCTTGAACCTGGAGATTTGGGACCCATGCGATGGGTAGCACGCAGTATTACTTTAAAGGGTCTGCGTTTGCCCACCCAACCTCACCAAACCTCTCAGCCCCAAGAGTGTCCACCCTTATGTCTCATCCAGCTGTGGGTCTAGATATGGTCAATCCAGGTTGCATCACAGCCCCTGAACGAATTGTGTAAGAATTTCTCTCTCTTTCCCTGTCTTTGTTTCATGGGTTTTTAAAAGTAATTTATTTTTATAATGGGGTTTAGCTGCTTTTCACGGCTGTGTTTATGCCGCTTTACACCCACTTGACACACTAACAGAGAGATATCAATACATAGGTTTTAAGATTATTACTAGTCAGATATATTCTTGTGCGGTGAATCGGGCGTGTTGAGTCCAGTTCTCTGAGCAAGGAGTAGGTCTTGTCTATTACATATTGGGTTTATGGAACGGTATCTGAGCTAATTTGAAACTCTTGTTTTATGTATCACCCCACCTCACCTTTCCCGTTAAGCAGCCATAGTGTGTTTTCTGCATGTGTGACTCTGTTCTGTTTTGTAATTCAGTTCAAGTGTAACGGTTTTTACATTCCCTCTATAAGTGACACCTTATGAGAAGTGTCCTTTTCTGTGTGACTTATTTCACTTAGAATCGTCGTACCTAAATCCACTCATCATGCTGCTACTAGCCTTATGACATTGATTTCATGGCTGAGTGATATTCCATTGTACATAAGGACCACAAATTTTTTATCCATTTTTCGCTTTCCTGGGATATTTAAGGTGGAATGAAGTGGAGGTCCTTGTCAACAGAGCAGCCCTAAACTTTGGGGTGCTTGTGTCTTGCTGATTTTCAATTTTCTCACTTTATCCCCCCAAGCGTGGAAGTGCCCTATGCTCTCTAAGCTGTGTTTTTTAGATGTTTCAGGACACACCATACCCTTCTCCAGAGTGGCTGTTGGCAATTTACATCCCGCCCATCAGTGTAGCAAGGCTCTCATTTCTCCATGGCCTGTCCTGCATTTCTGGTTTTGACACATTTTTCAGCATGGCCCTTTTGACCGATGGGAAGCGAGACTTCTTTGTAGCGCTGATTTGCCTTTCCAGGTTGCTTGGTTGGCCAAAAAGGGCGTATGCGTTTTTTCCTGAATATATTCAGGAAAAAACGCATACGCCCTTTTTGGCCAAGTGCATCATTGTCGATGTTTTGACGCTTTTCATGTGCTTTAAAGGCGATTCGAATCTACCTACTGAAATCTGTTTCCTGCAATTCTGCCTTGATTTCAAATCCTCTTCTTTGCCTTCCCTCAATATATTTGTGGACGAGAGTTATCATTTATAACTCTGCAGGTTTGTGAATTGAAGTGCCCTGAATCTCCATTTTACAAGTCGCTTTTTTGGGAGCTGGCCGCAAAAGCGCAGGATGGCTTCAGGCCCTGTTCTGGTTCCGGGGGGCAGGCTGAGCCTGTGGTTAATTCTTCTTCCTGATGGGAAAATAGAGTGACCTGTGCCTGTCCCAACACCAAGAGCTAGTCTCTCATTGGTTCCCCGTCTTCCCGTTCATCCTCAGGACAAATTGCAACCTGTACGGAACAGGAGGTTAAAGGTGCTGATGCTCCAAGTAGGGAGATTGCTAGTAAAGTGGCTGGAATGGCGAACCCGAGCACAAGGAGATGAGAAATGAGGTGCGTTTTAGAAACCTTTCCCCATCACACGGTGTACCATCTTCTGGGTTTCTCATGCATGTTTTCGATGTAGGAAGATGCCCTTGAACCTGGAGATTTGGGACCCATGCGATGGGTAGCACGCAGTATTACTTTAAAGGGTCTGCGTTTGCTCACCCAACCTCACCAAACCTCTCAGCCCCAAGAGTGTCCACCCTTATGTCTCATCCAGCTGTGGGTCTAGATATGGTCAATCCAGGTTGCATCACAGCCCCTGAACGAATTGTGTAAGAATTTCTCTCTCTTTCCCTGTCTTTGTTTCATGGGTTTTTAAAAGTAATTTATTTTTATAATGGGGTTTAGCTGCTTTTCACGGCTGTGTTTATGCCGCTTTACACCCACTTGACACACTAACAGAGAGATATCAATACATAGGTTTTAAGATTATTACTAGTCAGATATATTCTTGTGCGGTGAATCGGGCGTGTTGAGTCCAGTTCTCTGAGCAAGGAGTAGGTCTTGTCTATTACATATTGGGTTTATGGAACGGTATCTGAGCTAATTTGAAAGTCTTGTTTTATGTATCACCCCACCTCACCTTTCCCGTTAAGCAGCCATAGTGTGTTTTCTGCATGTGTGACTCTGTTCTGTTTTGTAATTCAGTTCAAGTGTAACGGATTTTACATTCCCTCTATAAGTGACACCTTATGAGAAGTGTCCTTTTCTGTGTGACTTATTTCACTTAGAATCGTCGTACCTAAATCCACTCATCATGCTGCTACTAGCCTTATGACATTGATTTCATGGCTGAGTGATATTCCATTGTACATAAGGACCACAACTTTTTTATCCACTTTTCGCTTTCCTGGGATATTTAAGGTGGAATGAAGTGGAGGTCCTTGTCAACAGAGCAGCCCTAAACTTTTGGGTGCTTGTGTCTTGCTGATTTTCAATTTTCTCACTTTATCCCCCCATGCGTGGAAGTGCCCTATGCTCTCTAAGCTGTGTTTTTTAGATGTTTCAGGACACACCGTACCCTTCTCCAGAGTGGTTGTTGTCAATTTACATCCTGCCCATCAGTGTAGCAAGGCTCCCATTTCTCCATGGCCTGTCCTGCATTTCTGGTTTTGACACTTTTTTCAGCATGGCCCTTTTGACCGATGGGAAGCGAGACTTCTTTGTAGCGCTGATTTGCCTTTCCAGGTTGCTTGGTTGGCCAAAAAGGGCGTATGCGTTTTTTCCTGAATATATTCAGGAAAAAACGCATACGCCCTTTTTGGCCAAGGGCATCATTGTCAACGTTTTGCCGCTTTTCATGTGCTTTAAAGGCGATTCGAATCTACCTCCTGAAATCTGTTTCCTGCAATTCTGCCTTGATTTCAAATCCTCTTCTTTGCCTTCCCTCAATATATTTGTGGACGAGAGTTATCATTTATAACTCTGCAGGTTTGTGAAGTGCAGTGCCCTGAAGCTCCATTTTACAAGTCGCTTTTTTGGGAGCTGGCCGCAAAAGCGCAGGATGGCTTCAGGCCCTGTTCTGGTTCCGGGGGGCAGGCTGAGCCTGTGGTTAATTCTTCTTCCTGATGGGAAAATAGAGTGACCTGTGCCTGTCCCAACACCAAGAGCTAGTCTCTCATTGGTTCCCCGTCTTCCCGTTCATCCTCAGGACAAATTGCAACCTGTACGGAACAGGAGGTTAAAGGTGCTGTTGCTCCAAGTAGGGAGATTGCTAGTAAAGTGGCTGGAATAGCGAACCCGAGCACAAGGAGATGAGAAATGAGGTGCGTTTTAGAAACCTTTCCCCATCACACGGTGTACCATCTTCTGGGTTTCTCATGCATGTTTTCGATGTAGGAAGATGCCCTTGAACCTGGAGATTTGGGACCAATGCGATGGGTAGCACGCAGTATTACTTTAAAGGGTCTGCATTTGCTCACCCAACCTCACCAAACCTCTCAGCCCCAAGAGTGTCCACCCTTATGTCTCATCCAGCTGTGGGTCTAGATATGGTCAATCCAGGTTGCATCACAGCCCCTGAACGAATTGTGTAAGAATTTCTCTCTCTTTCCCTGTCTTTGTTTCATGGGTTTTTAAAAGTAATTTATTTTTATAATGGGGTTTAGCTGCTTTTCACGGCTGTGTTTATGCCGCTTTACACCCACTTGACACACTAACAGAGAGATATCAATACATAGGTTTTAAGATTATTACTAGTCAGATATATTCTTGTGCGGTGAATCGGGCGTGTTGAGTCCAGTTCTCTGAGCAAGGAGTAGGTCTTGTCTATTACATATTGGGTTTATGGAACGGTATCTGAGCTAATTTGAAAGTCTTGTTTTATGTATCACCCCACCTCACCTTTCCCGTTAAGCAGCCATAGTGTGTTTTCTGCATGTGTGACTCTGTTCTGTTTTGTAATTCAGTTCAAGTGTAACGGATTTTACATTCCCTCTATAAGTGACACCTTATGAGAAGTGTCCTTTTCTGTGTGACTTATTTCACTTAGAATCGTCGTACCTAAATCCACTCATCATGCTGCTACTAGCCTTATGACATTGATTTCATGGCTGAGTGATATTCCATTGTACATAAGGACCACAAATTTTTTATCCATTTTTCGCTTTCCTGGGATATTTAAGGTGGAATGAAGTGGAGGTCCTTGTCAACAGAGCAGCCCTAAACTTTGGGGTGCTTGTGTCTTGCTGATTTTCAATTTTCCCACTTTATCCCCCCATGCGTGGAAGTGCCCTATGCTCTCTAAGCTGTGTTTTTTAGATGTTTCAGGACACACCGTACCCTTCTCCAGAGTGGCTGTTGGCAATTTACATCCCGCCCATCAGTGTAGCAAGGCTCCCATTTCTCCATGGCCTGTCCTGCATTTCTGGTTTTGACACTTTTTTCAGCATGGCCCTTTTGACCGATGGGAAGCGAGACTTCTTTGTAGCGATGATTTGCCTTTCCAGGTTGTTTGGTTGGCCAAAAAGGGCGTATGCGTTTTTTCCTGAATATATTCAGGAAAAAACGCATACGCCCTTTTTGGCCAAGGGCATCATTGTCGATGTTTTGCCGCTTTTCATGTGCTTTAAAGGCGATTCGAATCTACCTACTGAAATCTGTTTCCTGCAATTCTGCCTTGATTTCAAATCCTCTTCTTTGCCTTCCCTCAATATATTTGTGGACGAGAGTTATCATTTATAACTGCAGGTTTGTGAATTGCAATGCCCTGAAGCTCCATTTTACAAGTCGCTTTTTTGGGAGCTGGCCGCAAAAGCGCAGGATGGCTTCAGGCCCTGTTCTGGTTCCGGGGGGCAGGCTGAGCCTGTGGTTAATTCTTCTTCCTGATGGGAAAATAGAGTGACCTGTGCCTGTCCCAACACCAAGAGCTAGTCTCTCATTGGTTCCCCGTCTTCCCGTTCATCCTCAGGACAAATTGCAACCTGTACGGAACAGGAGGTTAAAGGTGCTGATGCTCCAAGTAGGGAGATTGCTAGTAAAGTGGCTGGAAAGGCGAACCCGAGCACAAGGAGATGAGAAATGAGGTGCGTTTTAGAAACCTTTCCCCATCACACGGTGTACCATCTTCTGGGTTTCTCATGCATGTTTTCGATGTAGGAAGATGCCCTTGAACCTGGAGATTTGGGACCCATGCGATGGGTAGCACGCAGTATTACTTTAAAGGGTCTGCGTTTGCTCACCCAACCTCACCAAACCTCTCAGCCCCAAGAGTGTCCACCCTTATGTCTCATCCAGCTGTGGGTCTAGATATGGTCAATCCAGGTTGCATCACAGCCCCTGAACGAATTGTGTAAGAATTTCTCTCTCTTTCCCTGTCTTTGTTTCATGGGTTTTTAAAAGTAATTTATTTTTATAATGGGGTTTAGCTGCTTTTCACGGCTGTGTTTATGCCGCTTTACACCCACTTGACACACTAACAGAGAGATATCAATACATAGGTTTTAAGATTATTACTAGTCAGATATATTCTTGTGCGGTGAATCGGGCGTGTTGAGTCCAGTTCTCTGAGCAAGGAGTAGGTCTTGTCTATTACATATTGGGTTTATGGAACGGTATCTGAGCTAATTTGAAAGTCTTGTTTTATGTATCACCCCACCTCACCTTTCCCGTTAAGCAGCCATAGTGTGTTTTCTGCATGTGTGACTCTGTTCTGTTTTGTAATTCAGTTCAAGTGTAACGGTTTTTACATTCCCTCTATAAGTGACACCTTATGAGAAGTGTCCTTTTCTGTGTGACTTATTTCACTTAGAATCGTCGTACCTAAATCCACTCATCATGCTGCTACTAGCCTTATGACATTGATTTCATGGCTGAGTGATATTCCATTGTACATAAGGACCACAACTTTTTTATCCACTTTTCGCTTTCCTGGGATATTTAAGGTGGAATGAAGTGGAGGTCCTTGTCAACAGAGCAGCCCTAAACTTTGGGGTGCTTGTGTCTTGCTGATTTTCAATTTTCTCACTTTATCCCCCCATGCGTGGAAGTGCCCTATGCTCTCTAAGCTGTGTTTTTTAGATGTTTCAGGACACACCGTACCCTTCTCCAGAGTGGCTGTTGTCAATTTACATCCCGCCCATCAGTGTAGCAAGGCTCCCATTTCTCCATGGCCTGTCCTGCATTTCTGGTTTTGACACATTTTTCAGCATGGCCCTTTTGACCGATGGGAAGCGAGACTTCTTTGTAGCGCTGATTTGCCTTTCCAGGTTGCTTGGTTGGCCAAACAGGGCGTATGCGTTTTTTCCTGAATATATTCAGGAAAAAATGCATACGCCCTTTTTGGCAAGGGCATCATTGTCAAC
The DNA here is from genome assembly GCF_965194825.1 of Balaenoptera physalus. Classification (NCBI taxonomy): domain Eukaryota; kingdom Metazoa; phylum Chordata; class Mammalia; order Artiodactyla; family Balaenopteridae; genus Balaenoptera; species Balaenoptera physalus. The sequence continues at coordinate 184,108 of NW_028125910.1, read as the reverse complement.
GTTTTGCCGCTTTTCATGTGCTTTAAAGGCGATTCCAATCTACCTCCTGAAATCTGTTTCCTGCAATTCTGCCTTGATTTCAAATCCTCTTCTTTGCCTTCCCTCAATATATTTGTGGACGAGAGTTATCATTTATAACTCTGCAGGTTTGTGAAGTGCAGTGCCCTGAAGCTCCATTTTACAAGTCGCTTTTTTGGGAGCTGGCCGCAAAAGCGCAGGATGGCTTCTGGCCCTGTTCTGGTTCCGGGGGGCAGGCTGAGCCTGTGGTTAATTCTTCTTCCTGATGGGAAAATAGAGTGACCTGTGCCTGTCCCAACACCAAGAGCTAGTCTCTCATTGGTTCCCCGTCTTCCCGTTCATCCTCAGGACAAATTGCAACCTGTACGGAACAGGAGGTTAAAGGTGCTGATGCTCCAAGTAGGGAGATTGCTAGTAAAGTGGCTGGAATGGCGAACCCGAGCACAAGGAGATGAGAAATGAGGTGCGTTTTAGAAACCTTTCCCCATCACACGGTGTACCATCTTCTGGGTTTCTCATGCATGTTTTCGATGTAGGAAGATGCCCTTGAACCTGGAGATTTGGGACCCATGCGATGGGTAGCACGCAGTATTATTTTAAAGGGTCTGCGTTTGCTCACCCAACCTCACCAAACCTCTCAGCCCCAAGAGTGTCCACCCTTATGTCTCATCCAGCTGTGGGTCTAGATATGGTCAATCCAGGTTGCATCACAGCCCCTGAACGAATTGTGTAAGAATTTCTCTCTCTTTCCCTGTCTTTGTTTCATGGGTTTTTAAAAGTAATTTATTTTTATAATGGGGTTTAGCTGCTTTTCACGGCTGTGTTTATGCCGCTTTACACCCACTTGACACACTAACAGAGAGATATCAATACATAGGCTTTAAGATTATTACTAGTCAGATATATTCTTGTGCGGTGAATCGGGCGTGTTGAGTCCAGTTCTCTGAGCAAGGAGTAGGTCTTGTCTATTACATATTGGGTTTATGGAACGGTATCTGAGCTAATTTGAAAGTCTTGTTTTATGTATCACCCCACTTCACCTTTCCCGTTAAGCAGCCATAGTGTGTTTTCTGCATGTGTGACTCTGTTCTGTTTTGTAATTCAGTTCAAGTGTAACGGTTTTTACTTTCCCTCTATAAGTGACACCTTATGAGAAGTGTCCTTTTCTGTGTGACTTATTTCACTTAAAATCGTCGTACCTAAATCCACTCATCATGCTGCTACTAGCCTTATGACATTGATTTCATGGCTGAGTGATATTCCATTGTACATAAGGACCACAACTTTTTTATCCATTTTTCGCTTTCCTGGGATATTTAAGGTGGAATGAAGTGGAGGTCCTTGTCAACAGAGCAGCCCTAAACTTTGGGGTGCTTGTGTCTTGCTGATTTTCAATTTTCCCACTTTATCCCCCCATGCGTGGAAGTGCCCTATGCTCTCTAAGCTGTGTTTTTTAGCTGTTTCAGGACACACCGTACACTTCTCCAGTGTGGCTGTTGGCAATTGACATCCCGCCCATCAGTGTAGCAAGGCTCCCATTTCTCCATGGCCTGTCCTGCATTTCTGGTTTTGACACTTTTTTCAGCATGGCCCTTTTGACCGATGCGAAGCGAGACTTCTTTGTAGCGCTGATTTGCCTTTCCAGGTTGCTTGGTTGGCCAAAAAGGGCGTATGCGTTTTTTCCTGAATATATTCAGGAAAAAACGCATACGCCCTTTTTGGCCAAGGGCATCATTGTCGACGTTTTGCCGCTTTTCATGTGCTTTAAAGACGATTCGAATCTACCTCCTGAAATCTGTTTCCTGCAATTCTGCCTTGATTTCAAATCCTCTTCTTTGCCTTCCCTCAATATATTTGTGGACGAGAGTTATCATTTATAACTCTGCAGGTTTGTGAATTGCAGTGCCCTGAAGCTCCATTTTACAAGTCGCTTTTTTGGGAGCTGGCCGCCAAAGCGCAGGATGGCTTCAGGCCCTGTTCTGGTTCCGGGGGGCAGGCTGAGCCTGTGGTTAATTCTTCTTCCTGATGGGAAAATAGAGTGACCTGTGCCTGTCCCAACACCAAGAGCTAGTCTCTCATTGGTTCCCCGTCTTCCCGTTCATCCTCAGGACAAATTGCAACCTGTACGGAACAGGAGGTTAAAGGTGCTGTTGCTCCAAGTAGGGAGATTGCTAGTAAAGTGGCTGGAATGGCGAACCCGAGCACAAGGAGATGAGAAATGAGGTGCGTTTTAGAAACCTTTCCCCATCACACGGTGTACCATCTTCTGGGTTTCTCATGCATGTTTTCGATGTAGGAAGATGCCCTTGAACCTGGAGATTTGGGACCCATGCGATGGGTAGCACGCAGTATTACTTTAAAGGGTCTGCGTTTGCTCACCCAACCTCACCAAACCTCTCAGCCCCAAGAGTGTCCACCCTTATATCTCATCCAGCTGTGGGTCTAGATATGGTCAATCCAGGTTGCATCACAGCCCCTGAACGAATTGTGTAAGAATTTCTCTCTCTTTCCCTGTCTTTGTTTCATGGGTTTTTAAAAGTAATTTATTTTTATAATGGGGTTTAGCTGCTTTTCACGGCTGTGTTTATGCCGCTTTACACCCACTTGACACACTAACAGAGAGATATCAATACATAGGTTTTAAGATTATTACTAGTCAGATATATTCTTGTACGGTGAATCGGGCGTGTTGAGTCCAGTTCTCTGAGCAAGGAGTAGGTCTTGTCTATTACATATTGGGTTTATGGAACAGTATCTGAGCTAATTTGAAAGTCTTGTTTTATGTATCACCCCACCTCACCTTTCCCGTTAAGCAGCCATAGTGTGTTTTCTGCATGTGTGACTCTGTTCTGTTTTGTAATTCAGTTCAAGTGTAACGGATTTTACATTCCCTCTATAAGTGACACCTTATGAGAAGTGTCCTTTTCTGTGTGACTTATTTCACTTAGAATCGTCGTACCTAAATCCACTCATCATGCTGCTACTAGCCTTATGACATTGATTTCATGGCTGAGTGATATTCCATTGTACATAAGGACCACAAATTTTTTATCCATTTTTCGCTTTCCTGGGATATTTAAGGTGGAATGAAGTGGAGGTCCTTGTCAACAGAGCAGCCCTAAACTTTGGGGTGCTTGTGTCTTGCTGATTTTCAATTTTCTCACTTTATCCCCCCATGCGTGGAAGTGCCCTATGCTCTCTAAGCTGTGTTTTTTAGATGTTTCAGGACACACCATACCCTTCTCCAGAGTGGCTGTTGGCAATTTACATCCCGCCCATCAGTGTAGCAAGGCTCTCATTTCTCCATGGCCTGTCCTGCATTTCTGGTTTTGACACATTTTTCAGCATGGCCCTTTTGACCGATGGGAAGCGAGACTTCTTTGTAGCGCTGATTTGGCTTTCCAGGTTGCTTGGTTCGCCAAAAAGGGCGTATGCGTTTTTTCCTGAATATATTCAGGAAAAAACGCATACGCCCTTTTTGGCCAAGGGCATCATTGTCGATGTTTTGCCGCTTTTCATGTGCTTTAAAGGCGATTCGAATCTACCTACTGAAATCTGTTTCCTGCAATTCTGCCTTGATTTCAAATCCTCTTCTTTGCCTTCCCTCAATATATTTGTGGACGAGAGTTATCACTTATAACTCTGCAGGTTTGTGAATTGCAGTGCCCTGAAGCTCCATTTTACAAGTCGCTTTTTTGGGAGCTGGCCGCAAAAGCGCAGGATGGCTTCAGGCCCTGTTCTGGTTCCGGGGGGCAGGCTGAGCCTGTGGTTAATTCTTCTTCCTGATGGGAAAATAGAGTGACCTGTGCCTGTCCCAACACCAAGAGCTAGTCTCTCATTGGTTCCCCGTCTTCCCGTTCATCCTCAGGACAAATTGCAACCTGTACGGAACAGGAGGTTAAAGGTGCTGATGCTCCAAGTAGGGAGATTGCTAGTAAAGTGGCTGGAAAGGCGAACCCGAGCACAAGGAGATGAGAAATGAGGTGCGTTTTAGAAACCTTTCCCCATCACACGGTGTACCATCTTCTGGGTTTCTCATGCATGTTTTCGATGTAGGAAGATGCCCTTGAACCTGGAGATTTGGGACCCATGCGATGGGTAGCACGCAGTATTACTTTAAAGGGTCTGCGTTTGCTCACCCAACCTCACCAAACCTCTCAGCCCCAAGAGTGTCCACCCTTATGTCTCATCCAGCTGTGGGTCTAGATATGGTCAATCCAGGTTGCATCACAGCCCCTGAACGAATTGTGTAAGAATTTCTCTCTCTTTCCCTGTCTTTGTTTCATGGGTTTTTAAAAGTAATTTATTTTTATAATGGGGTTTAGCTGCTTTTCACGGCTGTGTTTATGCCGCTTTACACCCACTTGACACACTAACAGAGAGATATCAATACATAGGTTTTAAGATTATTACTAGTCAGATATATTCTTGTGCGGTGAATCGGGCGTGTTGAGTCCAGTTCTCTGAGCAAGGAGTAGGTCTTGTCTATTACATATTGGGTTTATGGAACGGTATCTGAGCTAATTTGAAAGTCTTGTTTTATGTATCACCCCACCTCACCTTTCCCGTTAAGCAGCCATAGTGTGTTTTCTGCATGTGTGACTCTGTTCTGTTTTGTAATTCAGTTCAAGTGTAACGGATTTTACATTCCCTCTATAAGTGACACCTTATGAGAAGTGTCCTTTTCTGTGTGACTTATTTCACTTAGAATCGTCGTACCTAAATCCACTCATCATGCTGCTACTAGCCTTATGACATTGATTTCATGGCTGAGTGATATTCCATTGTACATAAGGACCACAAATTTTTTATCCATTTTTCGCTTTCCTGGGATATTTAAGGTGGAATGAAGTGGAGGTCCTTGTCAACAGAGCAGCCCTAAACTTTGGGGTGCTTGTGTCTTGCTGATTTTCAATTTTCTCACTTTATCCCCCCATGCGTGGAAGTGCCCTATGCTCTCTAAGCTGTGTTTTTTAGATGTTTCAGGACACACCGTACCCTTCTCCAGAGTGGCTGTTGGCAATTTACATCCCGCCCATCAGTGTAGCAAGGCTCCCATTTCTCCATGGCCTGTCCTGCATTTCTGGTTTTGACACTTTTTTCAGCATGGCCCTTTTGACCGATGGGAAGCGAGACTTCTTTGTAGCGATGATTTGCCTTTCCAGGTTGCTTGGTTGGCCAAAAGGGGCGTATGCGTTTTTTCCTGAATATATTCAGGAAAAAACGCATACGCCCTTTTTGGCCAAGGGCATCATTGTCGATGTTTTGCCGCTTTTCATGTGCTTTAAAGGCGATTCGAATCTACCTACTGAAATCTGTTTCCTGCAATTCTGCCTTGATTTCAAATCCTCTTCTTTGCCTTCCCTCAATATATTTGTGGACGAGAGTTATCATTTATAACTGCAGGTTTGTGAATTGCAGTGCCCTGAAGCTCCATTTTACAAGTCGCTTTTTTGGGAGCTGGCCGCAAAAGCGCAGGATGGCTTCAGGCCCTGTTCTGGTTCCGGGGGGCAGGCTGAGCCTGTGGTTAATTCTTCTTCCTGATGGGAAAATAGAGTGACCTGTGCCTGTCCCAACACCAAGAGCTAGTCTCTCATTGGTTCCCCGTCTTCCCGTTCATCCTCAGGACAAATTGCAACCTGTACGGAACAGGAGGTTAAAGGTGCTGATGCTCCAAGTAGGGAGATTGCTAGTAAAGTGGCTGGAAAGGCGAACCCGAGCACAAGGAGATGAGAAATGAGGTGCGTTTTAGAAACCTTTCCCCATCACACGGTGTACCATCTTCTGGGTTTCTCATGCATGTTTTCGATGTAGGAAGATGCCCTTGAACCTGGAGATTTGGGACCCATGCGATGGGTAGCACGCAGTATTACTTTAAAGGGTCTGCGTTTGCTCACCCAACCTCACCAAACCTCTCAGCCCCAAGAGTGTCCACCCTTATGTCTCATCCAGCTGTGGGTCTAGATATGGTCAATCCAGGTTGCATCACAGCCCTTGAACGAATTGTGTAAGAATTTCTCTCTCTTTCCCTGTCTTTGTTTCATGGGTTTTTAAAAGTAATTTATTTTTATAATGGGGTTTAGCTGCTTTTCACGGCTGTGTTTATGCCGCTTTACACCCACTTGACACACTAACAGAGAGATATCAATACATAGGTTTTAAGATTATTACTAGTCAGATATATTCTTGTGCGGTGAATCGGGCGTGTTGAGTCCAGTTCTCTGAGCAAGGAGTAGGTCTTGTCTATTACATATTGGGTTTATGGAACGGTATCTGAGCTAATTTGAAAGTCTTGTTTTATGTATCACCCCACCTCACCTTTCCCGTTAAGCAGCCATAGTGTGTTTTCTGCATGTGTGACTCTGTTCTGTTTTGTAATTCAGTTCAAGTGTAACGGATTTTACATTCCCTCTATAAGTGACACCTTATGAGAAGTGTCCTTTTCTGTGTGACTTATTTCACTTAGAATCGTCGTACCTAAATCCACTCATCATGCTGCTACTAGCCTTATGACATTGATTTCATGGCTGAGTGATATTCCATTGTACATAAGGACCACAAATTTTTTATCCATTTTTCGCTTTCCTGGGATATTTAAGGTGGAATGAAGTGGAGGTCCTTGTCAACAGAGCAGCCCTAAACTTTGGGGTGCTTGTGTCTTGCTGATTTTCAATTTTCCCACTTTATCCCCCCATGCGTGGAAGTGCCCTATGCTCTCTAAGCTGTGTTTTTTAGATGTTTCAGGACACACCGTACCCTTCTCCAGAGTGGCTGTTGGCAATTTACATCCCGCCCATCAGTGTAGCAAGGCTCCCATTTCTCCATGGCCTGTCCTGCATTTCTGGTTTTGACACTTTTTTCAGCATGGCCCTTTTGACCGATGGGAAGCGAGACTTCTTTGTAGCGATGATTTGCCTTTCCAGGTTGCTTGGTTGGCCAAAAAGGGCGTATGCGTTTTTTCCTGAATATATTCAGGAAAAAACGCATACGCCCTTTTTGGCCAAGGGCATCATTGTCGATGTTTTGCCGCTTTTCATGTGCTTTAAAGGCGATTCGAATCTACCTACTGAAATCTGTTTCCTGCAATTCTGCCTTGATTTAAAATCCTCTTCTTTGCCTTCCCTCAATATATTTGTGGACGAGAGTTATCATTTATAACTGCAGGTTTGTGAATTGCAGTGCCCTGAAGCTCCATTTTACAAGTCGCTTTTTTGGGAGCTGGCCGCAAAAGCGCAGGATGGCTTCAGGCCCTGTTCTGGTTCCGGGGGGCAGGCTGAGCCTGTGGTTAATTCTTCTTCCTGATGGGAAAACAGAGTGACCTGTGCCTGTCCCAACACCAAGAGCTAGTCTCTCATTGGTTCCCCGTCTTCCCGTTCATCCTCAGGACAAATTGCAACCTGTACGGAACAGGAGGTTAAAGGTGCTGATGCTCCAAGTAGGGAGATTGCTAGTAAAGTGGCTGGAAAGGCGAACCCGAGCACAAGGAGATGAGAAATGAGGTGCGTTTTAGAAACCTTTCCCCATCACACGGTGTACCATCTTCTGGGTTTCTCATGCATGTTTTCGATGTAGGAAGATGCCCTTGAACCTGGAGATTTGGGACCCATGCGATGGGTAGCACGCAGTATTACTTTAAAGGGTCTGCGTTTGCTCACCCAACCTCACCAAACCTCTCAGCCCCAAGAGTGTCCACCCTTATGTCTCATCCAGCTGTGGGTCTAGATATGGTCAATCCAGGTTGCATCACAGCCCCTGAACGAATTGTGTAAGAATTTCTCTCTCTTTCCCTGTCTTTGTTTCATGGGTTTTTAAAAGTAATTTATTTTTATAATGGGGTTTAGCTGCTTTTCACGGCTGTGTTTATGCCGCTTTACACCCACTTGACACACTAACAGAGAGATATCAATACATAGGTTTTAAGATTATTACTAGTCAGATATATTCTTGTGCGGTGAATCGGGCGTGTTGAGTCCAGTTCTCTGAGCAAGGAGTAGGTCTTGTCTATTACATATTGGGTTTATGGAACGGTATCTGAGCTAATTTGAAAGTCTTGTTTTATGTATCACCCCACCTCACCTTTCCCGTTAAGCAGCCATAGTGTGTTTTCTGCATGTGTGACTCTGTTCTGTTTTGTAATTCAGTTCAAGTGTAACGGATTTTACATTCCCTCTATAAGTGACACCTTATGAGAAGTGTCCTTTTCTGTGTGACTTATTTCACTTAGAATCGTCGTACCTAAATCCACTCATCATGCTGCTACTAGCCTTATGACATTGATTTCATGGCTGAGTGATATTCCATTGTACATAAGGACCACAAATTTTTTATCCATTTTTCGCTTTCCTGGGATATTTAAGGTGGAATGAAGTGGAGGTCCTTGTCAACAGAGCAGCCCTAAACTTTGGGGTGCTTGTGTCTTGCTGATTTTCAATTTTCTCACTTTATCCCCCCATGCGTGGAAGTGCCCTATGCTCTCTAAGCTGTGTTTTTTAGATGTTTCAGGACACACCGTACCCTTCTCCAGAGTGGCTGTTGGCAATTTACATCCCGCCCATCAGTGTAGCAAGGCTCCCATTTCTCCATGGCCTGTCCTGCATTTCTGGTTTTGACACTTTTTTCAGCATGGCCCTTTTGACCGATGGGAAGCGAGACTTCTTTGTAGCGATGATTTGCCTTTCCAGGTTGCTTGGTTGGCCAAAAGGGGCGTATGCGTTTTTTCCTGAATATATTCAGGAAAAAACGCATACGCCCTTTTTGGCCAAGGGCATCATTGTCAACGTTTTGCCGCTTTTCATGTGCTTTAAAGGCGATTCGAATCTACCTCCTGAAATCTGTTTCCTGCAATTCTGCCTTGATTTCAAATCCTCTTCTTTGCCTTCCCTCAATATATTTGTGGACGAGAGTTATCATTTATAACTCTGCAGGTTTGTGAAGTGCAGTGCCCTGAAGCTCCATTTTACAAGTCGCTTTTTTGGGAGCTGGCCGCAAAAGCGCAGGATGGCTTCAGGCCCTGTTCTGGTTCCGGGGGGCAGGCTGAGCCTGTGGTTAATTCTTCTTCCTGATGGGAAAATAGAGTGACCTGTGCCTGTCCCAACACCAAGAGCTAGTCTCTCATTGGTTCCCCGTCTTCCCGTTCATCCTCAGGACAAATTGCAACCTGTACGGAACAGGAGGTTAAAGGTGCTGATGCTCCAAGTAGGGAGATTGCTAGTAAAGTGGCTGGAATGGCGAACCCGAGCACAAGGAGATGAGAAATGAGGTGCGTTTTAGAAACCTTTCCCCATCACACGGTGTACCATCTTCTGGGTTTCTCATGCATGTTTTCGATGTAGGAAGATGCCCTTGAACCTGGAGATTTGGGACCCATGCGATGGGTAGCACGCAGTATTACTTTAAAGGGTCTGCGTTTGCTCACCCAACCTCACCAAACCTCTCAGCCCCAAGAGTGTCCACCCTTATGTCTCATCCAGCTGTGGGTCTAGATATGGTCAATCCAGGTTGCATCACAGCCCCTGAACGAATTGTGTAAGAATTTCTCTCTCTTTCCCTGTCTTTGTTTCATGGGTTTTTAAAAGTAATTTATTTTTATCATGGGGTTTAGCTGCTTTTCACGGCTGTGTTTATGCCGCTTTACACCCACTTGACACACTAACAGAGAGATATCAATACATAAGCTTTAAGATTATTACTAGTCAGATATATTCTTGTGCGGTGAATCGGGCGTGTTGAGTCCAGTTCTCTGAGCAAGGAGTAGGTCTTGTCTATTACATATTGGGTTTATGGAACGGTATCTGAGCTAATTTGAAAGTCTTGTTTTATGTATCACCCCACCTCACCTTTCCCGTTAAGCAGCCATAGTGTGTTTTCTGCATGTGTGACTCTGTTCTGTTTTGTAATTCAGTTCAAGTGTAACGGATTTTACATTCCCTCTATAAGTGACACCTTATGAGAAGTGTCCTTTTCTGTGTGACTTATTTCACTTAGAATCGTCGTACCTAAATCCACTCATCATGCTGCTACTAACCTTATGACATTGATTTCATGGCTGAGTGATATTCCATTGTACATAAGGACCACAAATTTTTTATCCATTTTTCGCTTTCCTGGGATATTTAAGGTGGAATGAAGTGGAGGTCCTTGTCAACAGAGCAGCCCTAAACTTTGGGGTGCTTGTGTCTTGCTGATTTTCAATTTTCTCACTTTATCCCCCCAAGCGTGGAAGTGCCCTATGCTCTCTAAGCTGTGTTTTTTAGATGTTTCAGGACACACCATACCCTTCTCCAGAGTGGCTGTTGGCAATTTACATCCCGCCCATCAGTGTAGCAAGGCTCTCATTTCTCCATGGCCTGTCCTGCATTTCTGGTTTTGACACATTTTTCAGCATGGCCCTTTTGACCGATGGGAAGCGAGACTTCTTTGTAGCGCTGATTTGCCTTTCCAGGTTGCTTGGTTGGCCAAAAAGGGCGTATGCGTTTTTTCCTGAATATATTCAGGAAAAAACGCATACGCCCTTTTTGGCCAAGTGCATCATTGTCGATGTTTTGACGCTTTTCATGTGCTTTAAAGGCGATTCGAATCTACCTACTGAAATCTGTTTCCTGCAATTCTGCCTTGATTTCAAATCCTCTTCTTTGCCTTCCCTCAATATATTTGTGGACGAGAGTTATCATTTATAACTCTGCAGGTTTGTGAATTGAAGTGCCCTGAATCTCCATTTTACAAGTCGCTTTTTTGGGAGCTGGCCGCAAAAGCGCAGGATGGCTTCAGGCCCTGTTCTGGTTCCGGGGGGCAGGCTGAGCCTGTGGTTAATTCTTCTTCCTGATGGGAAAATAGAGTGACCTGTGCCTGTCCCAACACCAAGAGCTAGTCTCTCATTGGTTCCCCGTCTTCCCGTTCATCCTCAGGACAAATTGCAACCTGTACGGAACAGGAGGTTAAAGGTGCTGATGCTCCAAGTAGGGAGATTGCTAGTAAAGTGGCTGGAAAGGCGAACCCGAGCACAAGGAGATGAGAAGTGAGGTGCGTTTTAGAAACCTTTCCCCATCACACGGTGTACCATCTTCTGGGTTTCTCATGCATGTTTTTGATGTAGGAAGATGCCCTTGAACCTGGAGATTTGGGACCCATTCGATGGGTAGCACGCAGTATTACTTTAAAGGGTCTGCGTTTGCTCACCCAACCTCACCAAACCTCTCAGCCCCAAGAGTGTCCACCCTTATGTCTCATCCAGCTGTGGGTCTAGATATGGTCAATCCAGGTTGCATCACAGCCCTTGAACGAATTGTGTAAGAATTTCTCTCTCTTTCCCTATCTTTGTTTCATGGGTTTTTAAAAGTAATTTATTTTTATAATGGGGTTTAGCTGCTTTTCACGGCTGTGTTTATGCCGCTTTACACCCACTTGACACACTAACAGAGAGATATCAATACATAGGTTTTAAGATTATTACTAGTCAGATATATTCTTGTGCGGTGAATCGGGCGTGTTGAGTCCAGTTCTCTGAGCAAGGAGTAGGTCTTGTCTATTACATATTGGGTTTATGGAACGGTATCTGAGCTAATTTGAAAGTCTTGTTTTATGTATCACCCCACCTCACCTTTCCCGTTAAGCAGCCATAGTGTGTTTTCTGCATGTGTGACTCTGTTCTGTTTTGTAATTCAGTTCAAGTGTAACGGATTTTACATTCCCTCTATAAGTGACACCTTATGAGAAGTGTCCTTTTCTGTGTGACTTATTTCACTTAGAATCGTCGTACCTAAATCCACTCATCATGCTGCTACTAGCCTTATGACATTGATTTCATGGCTGAGTGATATTCCATTGTACATAAGGACCACAACTTTTTTATCCACTTTTCGCTTTCCTGGGATATTTAAGGTGGAATGAAGTGGAGGTCCTTGTCAACAGAGCAGCCCTAAACTTTTGGGTGCTTGTGTCTTGCTGATTTTCAATTTTCTCACTTTATCCCCCCATGCGTGGAAGTGCCCTATGCTCTCTAAGCTGTGTTTTTTAGATGTTTCAGGACACACCGTACCCTTCTCCAGAGTGGTTGTTGTCAATTTACATCCTGCCCATCAGTGTAGCAAGGCTCCCATTTCTCCATGGCCTGTCCTGCATTTCTGGTTTTGACACTTTTTTCAGCATGGCCCTTTTGACCGATGGGAAGCGAGACTTCTTTGTAGCGCTGATTTGCCTTTCCAGGTTGCTTGGTTGGCCAAAAAGGGCGTATGCGTTTTTTCCTGAATATATTCAGGAAAAAACGCATACGCCCTTTTTGGCCAAGGGCATCATTGTCAACGTTTTGCCGCTTTTCATGTGCTTTAAAGGCGATTCGAATCTACCTCCTGAAATCTGTTTCCTGCAATTCTGCCTTGATTTCAAATCCTCTTCTTTGCCTTCCCTCAATATATTTGTGGACGAGAGTTATCATTTATAACTCTGCAGGTTTGTGAAGTGCAGTGCCCTGAAGCTCCATTTTACAAGTCGCTTTTTTGGGAGCTGGCCGCAAAAGCGCAGGATGGCTTCAGGCCCTGTTCTGGTTCCGGGGGGCAGGCTGAGCCTGTGGTTAATTCTTCTTCCTGATGGGAAAATAGAGTGACCTGTGCCTGTCCCAACACCAAGAGCTAGTCTCTCATTGGTTCCCCGTCTTCCCGTTCATCCTCAGGACAAATTGCAACCTGTACGGAACAGGAGGTTAAAGGTGCTGTTGCTCCAAGTAGGGAGATTGCTAGTAAAGTGGCTGGAATAGCGAACCCGAGCACAAGGAGATGAGAAATGAGGTGCGTTTTAGAAACCTTTCCCCATCACACGGTGTACCATCTTCTGGGTTTCTCATGCATGTTTTCGATGTAGGAAGATGCCCTTGAACCTGGAGATTTGGGACCCATGCGATGGGTAGCACGCAGTATTACTTTAAAGGGTCTGCGTTTGCTCACCCAACCTCACCAAACCTCTCAGCCCCAAGAGTGTCCACCCTTATGTCTCATCCAGCTGTGGGTCTAGATATGGTCAATCCAGGTTGCATCACAGCCCCTGAACGAATTGTGTAAGAATTTCTCTCTCTTTCCCTGTCTTTGTTTCATGGGTTTTTAAAAGTAATTTATTTTTATAATGGGGTTTAGCTGCTTTTCACGGCTGTGTTTATGCCGCTTTACACCCACTTGACACACTAACAGAGAGATATCAATACATAGGTTTTAAGATTATTACTAGTCAGATATATTCTTGTGCGGTGAATCGGGCGTGTTGAGTCCAGTTCTCTGAGCAAGGAGTAGGTCTTGTCTATTACATATTGGGTTTATGGAACGGTATCTGAGCTAATTTGAAAGTCTTGTTTTATGTATCACCCCACCTCACCTTTCCCGTTAAGCAGCCATAGTGTGTTTTCTGCATGTGTGACTCTGTTCTGTTTTGTAATTCAGTTCAAGTGTAACGGATTTTACATTCCCTCTATAAGTGACACCTTATGAGAAGTGTCCTTTTCTGTGTGACTTATTTCACTTAGAATCGTCGTACCTAAATCCACTCATCATGCTGCTACTAGCCTTATGACATTGATTTCATGGCTGAGTGATATTCCATTGTACATAAGGACCACAAATTTTTTATCCATTTTTCGCTTTCCTGGGATATTTAAGGTGGAATGAAGTGGAGGTCCTTGTCAACAGAGCAGCCCTAAACTTTGGGGTGCTTGTGTCTTGCTGATTTTCAATTTTCCCACTTTATCCCCCCATGCGTGGAAGTGCCCTATGCTCTCTAAGCTGTGTTTTTTAGATGTTTCAGGACACACCGTACCCTTCTCCAGAGTGGCTGTTGGCAATTTACATCCCGCCCATCAGTGTAGCAAGGCTCCCATTTCTCCATGGCCTGTCCTGCATTTCTGGTTTTGACACTTTTTTCAGCATGGCCCTTTTGACCGATGGGAAGCGAGACTTCTTTGTAGCGATGATTTGCCTTTCCAGGTTGTTTGGTTGGCCAAAAAGGGCGTATGCGTTTTTTCCTGAATATATTCAGGAAAAAACGCATACGCCCTTTTTGGCCAAGGGCATCATTGTCGATGTTTTGCCGCTTTTCATGTGCTTTAAAGGCGATTCGAATCTACCTACTGAAATCTGTTTCCTGCAATTCTGCCTTGATTTCAAATCCTCTTCTTTGCCTTCCCTCAATATATTTGTGGACGAGAGTTATCATTTATAACTGCAGGTTTGTGAATTGCAATGCCCTGAAGCTCCATTTTACAAGTCGCTTTTTTGGGAGCTGGCCGCAAAAGCGCAGGATGGCTTCAGGCCCTGTTCTGGTTCCGGGGGGCAGGCTGAGCCTGTGGTTAATTCTTCTTCCTGATGGGAAAATAGAGTGACCTGTGCCTGTCCCAACACCAAGAGCTAGTCTCTCATTGGTTCCCCGTCTTCCCGTTCATCCTCAGGACAAATTGCAACCTGTACGGAACAGGAGGTTAAAGGTGCTGATGCTCCAAGTAGGGAGATTGCTAGTAAAGTGGCTGGAAAGGCGAACCCGAGCACAAGGAGATGAGAAATGAGGTGCGTTTTAGAAACCTTTCCCCATCACACGGTGTACCATCTTCTGGGTTTCTCATGCATGTTTTCGATGTAGGAAGATGCCCTTGAACCTGGAGATTTGGGACCCATGCGATGGGTAGCACGCAGTATTACTTTAAAGGGTCTGCGTTTGCTCACCCAACCTCACCAAACCTCTCAGCCCCAAGAGTGTCCACCCTTATGTCTCATCCAGCTGTGGGTCTAGATATGGTCAATCCAGGTTGCATCACAGCCCCTGAACGAATTGTGTAAGAATTTCTCTCTCTTTCCCTGTCTTTGTTTCATGGGTTTTTAAAAGTAATTTATTTTTATAATGGGGTTTAGCTGCTTTTCACGGCTGTGTTTATGCCGCTTTACACCCACTTGACACACTAACAGAGAGATATCAATACATAGGTTTTAAGATTATTACTAGTCAGATATATTCTTGTGCGGTGAATCGGGCGTGTTGAGTCCAGTTCTCTGAGCAAGGAGTAGGTCTTGTCTATTACATATTGGGTTTATGGAACGGTATCTGAGCTAATTTGAAAGTCTTGTTTTATGTATCACCCCACCTCACCTTTCCCGTTAAGCAGCCATAGTGTGTTTTCTGCATGTGTGACTCTGTTCTGTTTTGTAATTCAGTTCAAGTGTAACGGTTTTTACATTCCCTCTATAAGTGACACCTTATGAGAAGTGTCCTTTTCTGTGTGACTTATTTCACTTAGAATCGTCGTACCTAAATCCACTCATCATGCTGCTACTAGCCTTATGACATTGATTTCATGGCTGAGTGATATTCCATTGTACATAAGGACCACAACTTTTTTATCCACTTTTCGCTTTCCTGGGATATTTAAGGTGGAATGAAGTGGAGGTCCTTGTCAACAGAGCAGCCCTAAACTTTGGGGTGCTTGTGTCTTGCTGATTTTCAATTTTCTCACTTTATCCCCCCATGCGTGGAAGTGCCCTATGCTCTCTAAGCTGTGTTTTTTAGATGTTTCAGGACACACCGTACCCTTCTCCAGAGTGGCTGTTGTCAATTTACATCCCGCCCATCAGTGTAGCAAGGCTCCCATTTCTCCATGGCCTGTCCTGCATTTCTGGTTTTGACACAGTTTTCAGCATGGCCCTTTTGACCGATGGGAAGCGAGACTTCTTTGTAGCGCTGATTTGCCTTTCCAGGTTGCTTGGTTGGCCAAACAGGGCGTATGCGTTTTTTCCTGAATATATTCAGGAAAAAATGCATACGCCCTTTTTGGCAAGGGCATCATTGTCAACGTTTTGCCGCTTTTCATGTGCTTTAAAGGCGATTCCAATCTACCTCCTGAAATCTGTTTCCTGCAATTCTGCCTTGATTTCAAATCCTCTTCTTTGCCTTCCCTCAATATATTTGTGGACGAGAGTTATCATTTATAACTCTGCAGGTTTGTGAAGTGCAGTGCCCTGAAGCTCCATTTTACAAGTCGCTTTTTTGGGAGCTGGCCGCAAAAGCGCAGGATGGCTTCAGGCCCTGTTCTGGTTCCGGGGGGCAGGCTGAGCCTGTGGTTAATTCTTCTTCCTGATGGGAAAATAGAGTGACCTGTGCCTGTCCCAACACCAAGAGCTAGTCTCTCATTGGTTCCCCGTCTTCCCGTTCATCCTCAGGACAAATTGCAACCTGTACGGAACAGGAGGTTAAAGGTGCTGATGCTCCAAGTAGGGAGATTGCTAGTAAAGTGGCTGGAATGGCGAACCCGAGCACAAGGAGATGAGAAATGAGGTGCGTTTTAGAAACCTTTCCCCATCACACGGTGTACCATCTTCTGGGTTTCTCATGCATGTTTTCGATGTAGGAAGATGCCCTTGAACCTGGAGATTTGGGACCCATGCGATGGGTAGCACGCAGTATTATTTTAAAGGGTCTGCGTTTGCTCACCCAACCTCACCAAACCTCTCAGCCCCAAGAGTGTCCACCCTTATGTCTCATCCAGCTGTGGGTCTAGATATGGTCAATCCAGGTTGCATCACAGCCCCTGAACGAATTGTGTAAGAATTTCTCTCTCTTTCCCTGTCTTTGTTTCATGGGTTTTTAAAAGTAATTTATTTTTATAATGGGGTTTAGCTGCTTTTCACGGCTGTGTTTATGCCGCTTTACACCCACTTGACACACTAACAGAGAGATATCAATACATAGGCTTTAAGATTATTACTAGTCAGATATATTCTTGTGCGGTGAATCGGGCGTGTTGAGTCCAGTTCTCTGAGCAAGGAGTAGGTCTTGTCTATTACATATTGGGTTTATGGAACGGTATCTGAGCTAATTTGAAAGTCTTGTTTTATGTATCACCCCACTTCACCTTTCCCGTTAAGCAGCCATAGTGTGTTTTCTGCATGTGTGACTCTGTTCTGTTTTGTAATTCAGTTCAAGTGTAACGGTTTTTACTTTCCCTCTATAAGTGACACCTTATGAGAAGTGTCCTTTTCTGTGTGACTTATTTCACTTAAAATCGTCGTACCTAAATCCACTCATCATGCTGCTACTAGCCTTATGACATTGATTTCATGGCTGAGTGATATTCCATTGTACATAAGGACCACAAATTTTTATCCATTTTTCGCTTTCCTGGGATATTTAAGGTGGAATGAAGTGGAGGTCCTTGTCAACAGAGCAGCCCTAAACTTTGGGGTGCTTGTGTCTTGCTGATTTTCAATTTTCCCACTTTATCCCCCATGCGTGGAAGTGCCCTATGCTCTCTAAGCTGTGTTTTTTAGCTGTTTCAGGACACACCGTACACTTCTCCAGTGTGGCTGCTGGCAATTGACATCCCGCCCATCAGTGTAGCAAGGCTCCCATTTCTCCATGGCCTGTCCTGCATTTCTGGTTTTGACACTTTTTTCAGCATGGCCCTTTTGACCGATGGGAAGCGAGACTTCTTTGTAGCGCTGATTTGCCTTTCCAGGTTGCTTGGTTGGCCAAAAAGGGCGTATGCGTTTTTTCCTGAATATATTCAGGAAAAAACGCATACGCCCTTTTTGGCCAAGGGCATCATTGTCGACGTTTTGCCGCTTTTCATGTGCTTTAAAGACGATTCGAATCTACCTCCTGAAATCTGTTTCCTGCAATTCTGCCTTGATTTCAAATCCTCTTCTTTGCCTTCCCTCAATATATTTGTGGACGAGAGTTATCATTTATAACTCTGCAGGTTTGTGAATTGCAGTGCCCTGAAGCTCCATTTTACAAGTCGCTTTTTTGGGAGCTGGCCGCCAAAGCGCAGGATGGCTTCAGGCCCTGTTCTGGTTCCGGGGGGCAGGCTGAGCCTGTGGTTAATTCTTCTTCCTGATGGGAAAATAGAGTGACCTGTGCCTGTCCCAACACCAAGAGCGAGTCTCTCATTGGTTCCCCGTCTTCCCGTTCATCCTCAGGACAAATTGCAACCTGTACGGAACAGGAGGTTAAAGGTGCTGATGCTCCAAGTAGGGAGATTGCTAGTAAAGTGGCTGGAATAGCGAACCCGAGCACAAGGAGATGAGAAATGAGGTGCGTTTTAGAAACCTTTCCCCATCACACGGTGTACCATCTTCTGGGTTTCTCATGCATGTTTTCGATGTAGGAAGATGCCCTTGAACCTGGAGATTTGGGACCCATGCGATGGGTAGCACGCAGTATTACTTTAAAGGGTCTGCGTTTGCTCACCCAACCTCACCAAACCTCTCAGCCCCAAGAGTGTCCACCCTTATGTCTCATCCAGCTGTGGGTCTAGATATGGTCAATCCAGGTTGCATCACAGCCCCTGAACGAATTGTGTAAGAATTTCTCTCTCTTTCCCTGTCTTTGTTTCATGGGTTTTTAAAAGTAATTTATTTTTATAATGGGGTTTAGCTGCTTTTCACGGCTGTGTTTATGCCGCTTTACACCCACTTGACACACTAACAGAGAGATATCAATACATAGGTTTTAAGATTATTACTAGTCAGATATATTCTTGTGCGGTGAATCGGGCGTGTTGAGTCCAGTTCTCTGAGCAAGGAGTAGGTCTTGTCTATTACATATTGGGTTTATGGAACGGTATCTGAGCTAATTTGAAACTCTTGTTTTATGTATCACCCCACCTCACCTTTCCCGTTAAGCAGCCATAGTGTGTTTTCTGCATGTGTGACTCTGTTCTGTTTTGTAATTCAGTTCAAGTGTAACGGTTTTTACATTCCCTCTATAAGTGACACCTTATGAGAAGTGTCCTTTTCTGTGTGGCTTATTTCACTTAGAATCGTCGTACCTAAATCCACTCATCATGCTGCTACTAGCCTTATGACATTGATTTCATGGCTGAGTGATATTCCATTGTACATAAGGACCACAACTTTTTTATCCATTTTTCGCTTTCCTGGGATATTTAAGGTGGAATGAAGTGGAGGTCCTTGTCAACAGAGCAGCCCTAAACTTTGGGGTGCTTGTGTCTTGCTGATTTTCAATTTTCCCACTTTATCCCCCCATGCGTGGAAGTGCCCTATGCTCTCTAAGCTGTGTTTTTTAGCTGTTTCAGGACACACCGTACACTTCTCCAGTGTGGCTGTTGGCAATTGACATCCCGCCCATCAGTGTAGCAAGGCTCCCATTTCTCCATGGCCTGTCCTGCATTTCTGGTTTTGACACTTTTTTCAGCATGGCCCTTTTGACCGATGGGAAGCGAGACTTCTTTGTAGCGCTGATTTGCCTTTCCAGGTTGCTTGGTTGGCCAAAAAGGGCGTATGCGTTTTTTCCTGAATATATTCAGGAAAAAACGCATACGCCCTTTTTGGCCAAGGGCATCATTGTCGACGTTTTGCCGCTTTTCATGTGCTTTAAAGACGATTCGAATCTACCTCCTGAAATCTGTTTCCTGCAATTCTGCCTTGATTTCAAATCCTCTTCTTTGCCTTCCCTCAATATATTTGTGGACGAGAGTTATCATTTATAACTCTGCAGGTTTGTGAATTGCAGTGCCCTGAAGCTCCATTTTACAAGTCGCTTTTTTGGGAGCTGGCCGCCAAAGCGCAGGATGGCTTCAGGCCCTGTTCTGGTTCCGGGGGGCAGGCTGAGCCTGTGGTTAATTCTTCTTCCTGATGGGAAAATAGAGTGACCTGTGCCTGTCCCAACACCAAGAGCGAGTCTCTCATTGGTTCCCCGTCTTCCCGTTCATCCTCAGGACAAATTGCAACCTGTACGGAACAGGAGGTTAAAGGTGCTGATGCTCCAAGTAGGGAGATTGCTAGTAAAGTGGCTGGAATAGCGAACCCGAGCACAAGGAGATGAGAAATGAGGTGCGTTTTAGAAACCTTTCCCCATCACACGGTGTACCATCTTCTGGGTTTCTCATGCATGTTTTCGATGTAGGAAGATGCCCTTGAACCTGGAGATTTGGGACCCATGCGATGGGTAGCACGCAGTATTACTTTAAAGGGTCTGCGTTTGCTCACCCAACCTCACCAAACCTCTCAGCCCCAAGAGTGTCCACCCTTATGTCTCATCCAGCTGTGGGTCTAGATATGGTCAATCCAGGTTGCATCACAGCCCCTGAACGAATTGTGTAAGAATTTCTCTCTCTTTCCCTGTCTTTGTTTCATGGGTTTTTAAAAGTAATTTATTTTTATAATGGGGTTTAGCTGCTTTTCACGGCTGTGTTTATGCCGCTTTACACCCACTTGACACACTAACAGAGAGATATCAATACATAGGTTTTAAGATTATTACTAGTCAGATATATTCTGGTGCGGTGAATCGGGCGTGTTGAGTCCAGTTCTCTGAGCAAGGAGTAGGTCTTGTCTATTACATATTGGGTTTATGGAACGGTATCTGAGCTAATTTGAAAGTCTTGTTTTATGTATCACCCCACCTCACCTTTCCCGTTAAGCAGCCATAGTGTGTTTTCTGCATGTGTGACTCTGTTCTGTTTTGTAATTCAGTTCAAGTGTAACGGTTTTTACTTTCCCTCTATAAGTGACACCTTATGAGAAGTGTCCTTTTCTGTGTGACTTATTTCACTTAAAATCGTCGTACATAAATCCACTCATCCTGCTGCTACTAGCCTTATGACATTGATTTCATGGCTGAGTGATATTCCATTGTACATAAGGACCACAAATTTTTTATCCATTTTTCGCTTTCCTGGGATATTTAAGGTGGAATGAAGTGGAGGTCCTTGTCAACAGAGCAGCCCTAAACTTTGGGGTGCTTGTGTCTTGCTGATTTTCAATTTTCCCACTTTATCCCCCCATGCGTGGAAGTGCCCTATGCTCTCTAAGCTGTGTTTTTTAGCTGTTTCAGGACACACCGTACACTTCTCCAGTGTGGCTGTTGGCAATTGACATCCCGCCCATCAGTGTAGCAAGGCTCCCATTTCTCCATGGCCTGTCCTGCATTTCTGGTTTTGACACTTTTTTCAGCATGGCCCTTTTGACCGATGGGAAGCGAGACTTCTTTGTAGCGCTGATTTGCCTTTCCAGGTTGCTTGGTTGGCCAAAAAGGGCGTATGCGTTTTTTCCTGAATATATTCAGGAAAAAACGCATACGCCCTTTTTGGCCAAGGGCATCATTGTCAACGTTTTGCCGCTTTTCATGTGCTTTAAAGACGATTCGAATCTACCTCCTGAAATCTGTTACCTGCAATTCTGCCTTGATTTCAAATCCTCTTCTTTGCCTTCCCTCAATATATTTGTGGACGAGAGTTATCATTTATAACTCTGCAGGTTTGTGAATTGCAGTGCCCTGAAGCTCCATTTTACAAGTCGCTTTTTTGGGAGCTGGCCGCCAAAGCGCAGGATGGCTTCAGGCCCTGTTCTGGTTCCGGGGGGCAGGCTGAGCCTGTGGTTAATTCTTCTTCCTGATGGGAAAATAGAGTGACCTGTGCCTGTCCCAACACCAAGAGCTAGTCTCTCATTGGTTCCCCGTCTTCCCGTTCATCCTCAGGACAAATTGCAACCTGTACGGAACAGGAGGTTAAAGGTGCTGATGCTCCAAGTAGGGAGATTGCTAGTAAAGTGGCTGGAATGGCGAACCCGAGCACAAGGAGATGAGAAATGAGGTGCGTTTTAGAAACCTTTCCCCATCACACGGTGTACCATCTTCTGGGTTTCTCATGCATGTTTTCGATGTAGGAAGATGCCCTTGAACCTGGAGATTTGGGACCCATGCGATGGGTAGCACGCAGTATTACTTTAAAGGGTCTGCGTTTGCTCACCCAACCTCACCAAACCTCTCAGCCCCAAGAGTGTCCACCCTTATGTCTCATCCAGCTGTGGGTCTAGATATGGTCAATCCAGGTTGCATCACAGCCCCTGAACGAATTGTGTAAGAATATCTCTCTCTTTCCCTATCTTTGTTTCATGGGTTTTTAAAAGTAATTTATTTTTATAATGGGGTTTAGCTGCTTTTCACGGCTGTGTTTATGCCACTTTACACCCACTTGACACACTAACAGAGAGATATCAATACATAGGTTTTAAGATTATTACTAGTCAGATATATTCTTGTGCGGTGAATCGGGCGTGTTGAGTCCAGTTCTCTGAGCAAGGAGTAGGTCTTGTCTATTACATATTGGGTTTATGGAACGGTATCTGAGCTAATTTGAAAGTCTTGTTTTATGTATCACCCCACCTCACCTTTCCCGTTAAGCAGCCATAGTGTGTTTTCTGCATGTGTGACTCTGTTCTGTTTTGTAATTCGGTTCAAGTGTAACGGTTTTTACATTCCCTCTATAAGTGACACCTTATGAGAAGTGTCCTTTTCTGTGTGACTTATTTCACTTAGAATCGTCGTACCTAAATCCACTCATCATGCTGCTACTAGCCTTATGACATTGATTTCATGGCTGAGTGATATTCCATTGTACATAAGGACCACAACTTTTTTATCCATTTTTAGCTTTCCTGGGATATTTAAGGTGGAATGAAGTGGAGGTCCTTGTCAACAGAGCAGCCCTAAACTTTGGGGTGCTTGTGTCTTGCTGATTTTCAATTTTCCCACTTTATCCCCCCATGCGTGGAAGTGCCCTATGCTCTCTAAGCTGTGTTTTTTAGCTGTTTCAGGACACACCGTACACTTCTCCAGTGTGGCTGTTGGCAATTGACATCCCGCCCATCAGTGTAGCAAGGCTCCCATTTCTCCATGGCCTGTCCTGCATTTCTGGTTTTGACACTTTTTTCAGCATGGCCCTTTTGACCGATGGGAAGCGAGACTTCTTTGTAGCGCTGATTTGCCTTTCCAGGTTGCTTGGTTGGCCAAAAAGGGCGTATGTGTTTTTTCCTGAATATATTCAGGAAAAAACGCATACGCCCTTTTTGGCCAAGGGCATCATTGTCGACGTTTTGCCGCTTTTCATGTGCTTTAAAGACGATTCGAATCTACCTCCTGAAATCTGTTTCCTGCAATTCTGCCTTGATTTCAAATCCTCTTCTTTGCCTTCCCTCAATATATTTGTGGACGAGAGTTATCATTTATAACTCTGCAGGTTTGTGAATTGCAGTGCCCTGAAGCTCCATTTTACAAGTCGCTTTTTTGGGAGCTGGCCGCCAAAGCGCAGGATGGCTTCAGGCCCTGTTCTGGTTCCGGGGGGCAGGCTGAGCCTGTGGTTAATTCTTCTTCCTGATGGGAAAATAGAGTGACCTGTGCCTGTCCCAACACCAAGAGCGAGTCTCTCATTGGTTCCCCGTCTTCCCGTTCATCCTCAGGACAAATTGCAACCTGTACGGAACAGGAGGTTAAAGGTGCTGATGCTCCAAGTAGGGAGATTGCTAGTAAAGTGGCTGGAATAGCGAACCCGAGCACAAGGAGATGAGAAATGGGGTGCCTTTTAGAAACCTTTCCCCATCACACGGTGTACCATCTTCTGGGTTTCTCATGCATGTTTTCGATGTAGGAAGATGCCCTTGAACCTGGAGATTTGGGACCCATGCGATGGGTAGCACGCAGTATTACTTTAAAGGGTCTGCGTTTGCTCACCCAACCTCACCAAACCTCTCAGCCCCAAGAGTGTCCACCCTTATGTCTCATCCAGCTGTGGGTCTAGATATGGTCAATCCAGGTTGCATCACAGCCCCTGAACGAATTGTGTAAGAATTTCTCTCTCTTTCCCTGTCTTTGTTTCATGGGTTTTTAAAAGTAATTTATTTTTATAATGGGGTTTAGCTGTTTTTCACGGCTGTGTTTATGCCGCTTTACACCCACTTGACACACTAACAGAGAGATATCAATACATAGGTTTTAAGATTATTACTAGTTAGATATATTCTTGTGCGGTGAATCGGGCGTGTTGAGTCCAGTTCTCTGAGCAAGGGGTAGGTCTTGTCTATTACATATTGGGTTTATGGAACGGTATCTGAGCTAATTTGAAAGTCTTGTTTTATGTATCACCCCACCTCACCTTTCCCGTTAAGCAGCCATAGTGTGTTTTCTGCATGTGTGACTCTGTTCTGTTTTGTAATTCAGTTCAAGTGTAACGGTTTTTACTTTCCCTCTATAAGTGACACCTTATGAGAAGTGTCCTTTTCTGTGTGACTTATTTCACTTAAAATCATCGTACCTAAATCCACTCATCATGCTGCTACTAGCCTTATGACATTGATTTCATGGCTGAGTGATATTCCATTGTACATAAGGACCACAACTTTTTTATCCATTTTTCGCTTTCCTGGGATATTTAAGGTGGAATGAAGTGGAGGTCCTTGTCAACAGAGCAGCCCTAAACTTTGGGGTGCTTGTGTCTTGCTGATTTTCAATTTTCCCACTTTATCCCCCCATGCGTGGACGTGCCCTATGCTCTCTAAGCTGTGTTTTTTAGCTGTTTCAGGACAAACCGTACACTTCTCCAGTGTGGCTGTTGGCAATTGACATCCCGCCCATCAGTGTAGCAAGGCTCCCATTTCTCCATGGCCTGTCCTGCATTTCTGGTTTTGACACTTTTTTCAGCATGGCCCTTTTGACCGATGGGAAGCGAGACTTCTTTGTAGCGCTGATTTGCCTTTCCAGGTTGCTTGGTTGGCCAAAAAGGGCGTATGCGTTTTTTCCTGAATATATTCAGGAAAAAACGCATACGCCCTTTTTGGCCAAGGGCATCATTGTCGACGTTTTGCCGCTTTTCATGTGCTTTAAAGACGATTCGAATCTACCTCCTGAAATCTGTTTCCTGCAATTCTGCCTTGATTTCAAATCCTCTTCTTTGCCTTCCCTCAATATATTTGTGGACGAGAGTTATCATTTATAACTCTGCAGGTTTGTGAATTGCAGTGCCCTGAAGCTCCATTTTACAAGTCGCTTTTTTGGGAGCTGGCCGCCAAAGCGCAGGATGGCTTCAGGCCCTGTTCTGGTTCCGGGGGGCAGGCTGAGCCTGTGGTTAATTCTTCTTCCTGATGGGAAAATAGAGTGACCTGTGCCTGTCCCAACAACAAGAGCGAGTCTCTCATTGGTTCCCCGTCTTCCCGTTCATCCTCAGGACAAATTGCAACCTGTACGGAACAGGAGGTTAAAGGTGCTGATGCTCCAAGTAGGGAGATTGCTAGTAAAGTGGCTGGAATAGCGAACCCGAGCACAAGGAGATGAGAAATGAGGTGCGTTTTAGAAACCTTTGCCCATCACACGGTGTACCATCTTCTGGGTTTCTCATGCATGTTTTCGATGTAGGAAGATGCCCTTGAACCTGGAGATTTGGGACCCATGCGATGGGTAGCACGCAGTATTACTTTAAAGGGTCTGCGTTTGCTCACCCAACCTCACCAAACCTCTCAGCCCCAAGAGTGTCCACCCTTATGTCTCATCCAGCTGTGGGTCTAGATATGGTCAATCCAGGTTGCATCACAGCCCCTGAACGAATTGTGTAAGAATTTCTCTCTCTTTCCCTGTCTTTGTTTCATGGGTTTTTAAAAGTAATTTATTTTTATAATGGGGTTTAGCTGCTTTTCACGGCTGTGTTTATGCCGCTTTACACCCACTTGACACACTAACAGAGAGATATCAATACATAGGTTTTAAGATTATTACTAGTCAGATATATTCTGGTGCGGTGAATCGGGCGTGTTGAGTCCAGTTCTCTGAGCAAGGAGTAGGTCTTGTCTATTACATATTGGGTTTATGGAACGGTATCTGAGCTAATTTGAAAGTCTTGTTTTATGTATCACCCCACCTCACCTTTCCCGTTAAGCAGCCATAGTGTGTTTTCTGCATGTGTGACTCTGTTCTGTTTTGTAATTCAGTTCAAGTGTAACGGTTTTTACATTCCCTCTATAAGTGACACCTTATGAGAAGTGTCCTTTTCTGTGTGACTTATTTCACTTAGAATCGTCGTACCTAAATCCACTCATCATGCTGCTACTAGCCTTATGACATTGATTTCATGGCTGAGTGATATTCCATTGTACATAAGGACCACAACTTTTTTATCCATTTTTCGCTTTCCTGGGATATTTAAGGTGGAATGAAGTGGAGGTCCTTGTCAACAGAGCAGCCCTAAACTTTGGGGTGCTTGTGTCTTGCTGATTTTCAATTTTCCCACTTTATCCCCCCATGCGTGGAAGTGCCCTATGCTCTCTAAGCTGTGTTTTTTAGCTGTTTCAGGACACACCGTACACTTCTCCAGTGTGGCTGTTGGCAATTGACATCCCGCCCATCAGTGTAGCAAGGCTCCCATTTCTCCATGGCCTGTCCTGCATTTCTGGTTTTGACACTTTTTTCAGCATGGCCCTTTTGACCGATGGGAAGCGAGACTTCTTTGAAGCGCTGATTTGCCTTTCCAGGTTGCTTGGTTGGCCAAAAAGGGCGTATGCGTTTTTTCCTGAATATATTCAGGAAAAAACGCATACGCCCTTTTTGGCCAAGGGCATCATTGTCGATGTTTTGCCGCTTTTCATGTGCTTTAAAGGCGATTCGAATCTACCTCCTGAAATCTGTTTCCTGCAATTCTGCCTTGATTTCAAATCCTCTTCTTTGCCTTCCCTCAATATATTTGTGGACGAGAGTTATCATTTATAACTCTGCAGGTTTGTGAATTGCAGTGCCCTGAAGCTCCATTTTACAAGTCGCTTTTTTGGGAGCTGGTCGCCAAAGCGCAGGATGGCTTCAGGCCCTGTTCTGGTTCCGGGGGGCAGGCTGAGCCTGTGGTTAATTCTTCTTCCTGATGGGAAAATAGAGTGACCTGTGCCTGTCCCAACACCAAGAGCGAGTCTCTCATTGGTTCCCCGTCTTCCCGTTCATCCTCAGGACAAATTGCAACCTGTACGGAACAGGAGGTTAAAGGTGCTGATGCTCCAAGTAGGGAGATTGCTAGTAAAGTGGCTGGAATAGCGAACCCGAGCACAAGGAGATGAGAAATGAGGTGCGTTTTAGAAACCTTTCCCCATCACACGGTGTACCATCTTCTGGGTTTCTCATGCATGTTTTCGATGTAGGAAGATGCCCTTGAACCTGGAGATTTGGGACCCATGCGATGGGTAGCACGCAGTATTACTTTAAAGGGTCTGCGTTTGCTCACCCAACCTCACCAAACCTCTCAGCCCCAAGAGTGTCCACCCTTATGTCTCATCCAGCTGTGGGTCTAGATATGGTCAATCCAGGTTGCATCACAGCCCCTGAACGAATTGTGTAAGAATTTCTCTCTCTTTCCCTGTCTTTGTTTCATGGGTTTTTAAAAGTAATTTATTTTTATAATGGGGTTTAGCTGCTTTTCACGGCTGTGTTTATGCCGCTTTACACCCACTTGACACACTAACAGAGAGATATCAATGCATAGGTTTTAAGATTATTACTAGTCAGATATATTCTTGTGCGGTGAATCGGGCGTGTTGAGTCCAGTTCTCTGAGCAAGGAGTAGGTCTTGTCTATTACATATTGGGTTTATGGAACGGTATCTGAGCT
This sequence comes from Balaenoptera physalus, assembly GCF_965194825.1. NCBI lineage: Eukaryota > Metazoa > Chordata > Mammalia > Artiodactyla > Balaenopteridae > Balaenoptera > Balaenoptera physalus. The sequence goes on along the minus strand of NW_028125910.1, from coordinate 156,697 downwards.
AATTTGAAACTCTTGTTTTATGTATCACCCCACCTCACCTTTCCCGTTAAGCAGCCATAGTGTGTTTTCTGCATGTGTGACTCTGTTCTGTTTTGTAATTCAGTTCAAGTGTAACGGTTTTTACATTCCCTCTATAAGTGACACCTTATGAGAAGTGTCCTTTTCTGTGTGGCTTATTTCACTTAGAATCGTCGTACCTAAATCCACTCATCATGCTGCTACTAGCCTTATGACATTGATTTCATGGCTGAGTGATATTCCATTGTACATAAGGACCACAACTTTTTTATCCATTTTTCGCTTTCCTGGGATATTTAAGGTGGAATGAAGTGGAGGTCCTTGTCAACAGAGCAGCCCTAAACTTTTGGGTGCTTGTGTCTTGCTGATTTTCAATTTTCCCACTTTATCCCCCCATGCGTGGAAGTGCCCTATGCTCTCTAAGCTGTGTTTTTTAGCTGTTTCAGGACACACCGTACACTTCTCCAGTGTGGCTGTTGGCAATTGACATCCCGCCCATCAGTGTAGCAAGGCTCCCATTTCTCCATGGCCTGTCCTGCATTTCTGGTTTTGACACTTTTTTCAGCATGGCCCTTTTGACCGATGGGAAGCGAGACTTCTTTGTAGCGCTGATTTGCCTTTCCAGGTTGCTTGGTTGGCCAAAAAGGGCGTATGCGTTTTTTCCTGAATATATTCAGGAAAAAACGCATACGCCCTTTTTGGCCAAGGGCATCATTGTCGACGTTTTGCCGCTTTTCATGTGCTTTAAAGACGATTCGAATCTACCTCCTGAAATCTGTTTCCTGCAATTCTGCCTTGATTTCAAATCCTCTTCTTTGCCTTCCCTCAATATATTTGTGGACGAGAGTTATCATTTATAACTCTGCAGGTTTGTGAATTGCAGTGCCCTGAAGCTCCATTTTACAAGTCGCTTTTTTGGGAGCTGGCCGCCAAAGCGCAGGATGGCTTCAGGCCCTGTTCTGGTTCCGGGGGGCAGGCTGAGCCTGTGGTTAATTCTTCTTCCTGATGGGAAAATAGAGTGACCTGTGCCTGTCCCAACACCAAGAGCGAGTCTCTCATTGGTTCCCTGTCTTCCCGTTCATCCTCAGGACAAATTGCAACCTGTACGGAACAGGAGGTTAAAGGTGCTGATGCTCCAAGTAGGGAGATTGCTAGTAAAGTGGCTGGAATAGCGAACCCGAGCACAAGGAGATGAGAAATGAGGTGCGTTTTAGAAACCTTTCCCCATCAAACGGTGTACCATCTTCTGGGTTTCTCATGCATGTTTTCGATGTAGGAAGATGCCCTTGAACCTGGAGATTTGGGACCCATGCGATTGGTAGCACGCAGTATTACTTTAAAGGGTCTGCGTTTGCTCACCCAACCTCACCAAACCTCTCAGCCCCAAGAGTGTCCACCCTTATGTCTCATCCAGCTGTGGGTCTAGATATGGTCAATCCAGGTTGCATCACAGCCCCTGAACGAATTGTGTAAGAATTTCTCTCTCTTTCCCTGTCTTTGTTTCATGGGTTTTTAAAAGTAATTTATTTTTATAATGGGGTTTAGCTGCTTTTCACGGCTGTGTTTATGCCGCTTTACACCCACTTGACACACTAACAGAGAGATATCAATACATAGGTTTTAAGATTATTACTAGTCAGATATATTCTGGTGCGGTGAATCGGGCGTGTTGAGTCCAGTTCTCTGAGCAAGGAGTAGGTCTTGTCTATTACATATTGGGTTTATGGAACGGTATCTGAGCTAATTTGAAAGTCTTGTTTTATGTATCACCCCACCTCACCTTTCCCGTTAAGCAGCCATAGTGTGTTTTCTGCATGTGTGACTCTGTTCTGTTTTGTAATTCAGTTCAAGTGTAACGGTTTTTACTTTCCCTCTATAAGTGACACCTTATGAGAAGTGTCCTTTTCTGTGTGACTTATTTCACTTAAAATCGTCGTACATAAATCCACTCATCCTGCTGCTACTAGCCTTATGACATTGATTTCATGGCTGAGTGATATTCCATTGTACATAAGGACCACAAATTTTTTATCCATTTTTCGCTTTCCTGGGATATTTAAGGTGGAATGAAGTGGAGGTCCTTGTCAACAGAGCAGCCCTAAACTTTGGGGTGCTTGTGTCTTGCTGATTTTCAATTTTCCCACTTTATCCCCCCATGCGTGGAAGTGCCCTATGCTCTCTAAGCTGTGTTTTTTAGCTGTTTCAGGACACACCGTACACTTCTCCAGTGTGGCTGTTGGCAATTGACATCCCGCCCATCAGTGTAGCAAGGCTCCCATTTCTCCATGGCCTGTCCTGCATTTCTGGTTTTGACACTTTTTTCAGCATGGCCCTTTTGACCGATGGGAAGCGAGACTTCTTTGTAGCGCTGATTTGCCTTTCCAGGTTGCTTGGTTGGCCAAAAAGGGCGTATGCGTTTTTTCCTGAATATATTCAGGAAAAAACGCATACGCCCTTTTTGGCCAAGGGCATCATTGTCAACGTTTTGCCGCTTTTCATGTGCTTTAAAGACGATTCGAATCTACCTCCTGAAATCTGTTTCCTGCAATTCTGCCTTGATTTCAAATCCTCTTCTTTGCCTTCCCTCAATATATTTGTGGACGAGAGTTATCATTTATAACTCTGCAGGTTTGTGAATTGCAGTGCCCTGAAGCTCCATTTTACAAGTCGCTTTTTTGGGAGCTGGCCGCCAAAGCGCAGGATGGCTTCAGGCCCTGTTCTGGTTCCGGGGGGCAGGCTGAGCCTGTGGTTAATTCTTCTTCCTGATGGGAAAATAGAGTGACCTGTGCCTGTCCCAACACCAAGAGCTAGTCTCTCATTGGTTCCCCGTCTTCCCGTTCATCCTCAGGACAAATTGCAACCTGTACGGAACAGGAGGTTAAAGGTGCTGATGCTCCAAGTAGGGAGATTGCTAGTCAAGTGGCTGGAATGGCGAACCCGAGCACAAGGAGATGAGAAATGAGGTGCGTTTTGGAAACCTTTCCCCATCACACGGTGTACCATCTTCTGGGTTTCTCATGCATGTTTTCGATGTAGGAAGATGCCCTTGAACCTGGAGATTTGGGACCCATGCGATGGGTAGCACGCAGTATTACTTTAAAGGGTCTGCGTTTGCTCACCCAACCTCACCAAACCTCTCAGCCCCAAGAGTGTCCACCCTTATGTCTCATCCAGCTGTGGGTCTAGATATGGTCAATCCAGGTTGCATCACAGCCCCTGAACGAATTGTGTAAGAATATCTCTCTCTTTCCCTATCTTTGTTTCATGGGTTTTTAAAAGTAATTTATTTTTATAATGGGGTTTAGCTGCTTTTCACGGCTGTGTTTATGCCGCTTTACACCCACTTGACACACTAACAGAGAGATATCAATACATAGGTTTTAAGATTATTACTAGTCAGATATATTCTTGTGCGGTGAATCGGGCGTGTTGAGTCCAGTTCTCTGAGCAAGGAGTAGGTCTTGTCTATTACATATTGGGTTTATGGAACGGTATCTGAGCTAATTTGAAAGTCTTGTTTTATGTATCACCCCACCTCACCTTTCCCGTTAAGCAGCCATAGTGTGTTTTCTGCATGTGTGACTCTGTTCTGTTTTGTAATTCGGTTCAAGTGTAACGGTTTTTACATTCCCTCTATAAGTGACACCTTATGAGAAGTGTCCTTTTCTGTGTGACTTATTTCACTTAGAATCGTCGTACCTAAATCCACTCATCATGCTGCTACTAGCCTTATGACATTGATTTCATGGCTGAGTGATATTCCATTGTACATAAGGACCACAACTTTTTTATCCATTTTTAGCTTTCCTGGGATATTTAAGGTGGAATGAAGTGGAGGTCCTTGTCAACAGAGCAGCCCTAAACTTTGGGGTGCTTGTGTCTTGCTGATTTTCAATTTTCCCACTTTATCCCCCCATGCGTGGAAGTGCCCTATGCTCTCTAAGCTGTGTTTTTTAGCTGTTTCAGGACACACCGTACACTTCTCCAGTGTGGCTGTTGGCAATTGACATCCCGCCCATCAGTGTAGCAAGGCTCCCATTTCTCCATGGCCTGTCCTGCATTTCTGGTTTTGACACTTTTTTCAGCATGGCCCTTTTGACCGATGGGAAGCGAGACTTCTTTGTAGCGCTGATTTGCCTTTCCAGGTTGCTTGGTTGGCCAAAAAGGGCGTATGCGTTTTTTCCTGAATATATTCAGGAAAAAACGCATACGCCCTTTTTGGCCAAGGGCATCATTGTCGACGTTTTGCCGCTTTTCATGTGCTTTAAAGACGATTCGAATCTACCTCCTGAAATCTGTTTCCTGCAATTCTGCCTTGATTTCAAATCCTCTTCTTTGCCTTCCCTCAATATATTTGTGGACGAGAGTTATCATTTATAACTCTGCAGGTTTGTGAATTGCAGTGCCCTGAAGCTCCATTTTACAAGTCGCTTTTTTGGGAGCTGGCCGCCAAAGCGCAGGATGGCTTCAGGCCCTGTTCTGGTTCCGGGGGGCAGGCTGAGCCTGTGGTTAATTCTTCTTCCTGATGGGAAAATAGAGTGACCTGTGCCTGTCCCAACACCAAGAGCGAGTCTCTCATTGGTTCCCCGTCTTCCCGTTCATCCTCAGGACAAATTGCAACCTGTACGGAACAGGAGGTTAAAGGTGCTGATGCTCCAAGTAGGGAGATTGCTAGTAAAGTGGCTGGAATAGCGAACCCGAGCACAAGGAGATGAGAAATGGGGTGCCTTTTAGAAACCTTTCCCCATCACACGGTGTACCATCTTCTGGGTTTCTCATGCATGTTTTCGATGTAGGAAGATGCCCTTGAACCTGGAGATTTGGGACCCATGCGATGGGTAGCACGCAGTATTACTTTAAAGGGTCTGCGTTTGCTCACCCAACCTCACCAAACCTCTCAGCCCCAAGAGTGTCCACCCTTATGTCTCATCCAGCTGTGGGTCTAGATATGGTCAATCCAGGTTGCATCACAGCCCCTGAACGAATTGTGTAAGAATTTCTCTCTCTTTCCCTGTCTTTGTTTCATGGGTTTTTAAAAGTAATTTATTTTTATAATGGGGTTTAGCTGCTTTTCACGGCTGTGTTTATGCCGCTTTACACCCACTTGACACACTAACAGAGAGATATCAATACATAGGTTTTAAGATTATTACTAGTCAGATATATTCTTGTGCGGTGAATCGGGCGTGTTGAGTCCAGTTCTCTGAGCAAGGAGTAGGTCTTGTCTATTACATATTGGGTTTATGGAACGGTATCTGAGCTAATTTGAAAGTCTTGTTTTATGTATCACCCCACCTCACCTTTCCCGTTAAGCAGCCATAGTGTGTTTTCTGCATGTGTGACTCTGTTCTGTTTTGTAATTCAGTTCAAGTGTAACGGTTTTTACTTTCCCTCTATAAGTGACACCTTATGAGAAGTGTCCTTTTCTGTGTGACTTATTTCACTTAAAATCATCGTACCTAAATCCACTCATCATGCTGCTACTAGCCTTATGACATTGATTTCATGGCTGAGTGATATTCCATTGTACATAAGGACCACAACTTTTTTATCCATTTTTCGCTTTCCTGGGATATTTAAGGTGGAATGAAGTGGAGGTCCTTGTCAACAGAGCAGCCCTAAACTTTGGGGTGCTTGTGTCTTGCTGATTTTCAATTTTCCCACTTTATCCCCCCATGCGTGGAAGTGCCCTATGCTCTCTAAGCTGTGTTTTTTAGCTGTTTCAGGACAAACCGTACACTTCTCCAGTGTGGCTGTTGGCAATTGACATCCCGCCCATCAGTGTAGCAAGGCTCCCATTTCTCCATGGCCTGTCCTGCATTTCTGGTTTTGACACTTTTTTCAGCATGGCCCTTTTGACCGATGGGAAGCGAGACTTCTTTGTAGCGCTGATTTGCCTTTCCAGGTTGCTTGGTTGGCCAAAAAGGGCGTATGCGTTTTTTCCTGAATATATTCAGGAAAAAACGCATACGCCCTTTTTGGCCAAGGGCATCATTGTCGACGTTTTGCCGCTTTTCATGTGCTTTAAAGACGATTCGAATCTACCTCCTGAAATCTGTTTCCTGCAATTCTGCCTTGATTTCAAATCCTCTTCTTTGCCTTCCCTCAATATATTTGTGGACGAGAGTTATCATTTATAACTCTGCAGGTTTGTGAATTGCAGTGCCCTGAAGCTCCATTTTACAAGTCGCTTTTTTGGGAGCTGGCCGCCAAAGCGCAGGATGGCTTCAGGCCCTGTTCTGGTTCCGGGGGGCAGGCTGAGCCTGTGGTTAATTCTTCTTCCTGATGGGAAAATAGAGTGACCTGTGCCTGTCCCAACAACAAGAGCGAGTCTCTCATTGGTTCCCCGTCTTCCCGTTCATCCTCAGGACAAATTGCAACCTGTACGGAACAGGAGGTTAAAGGTGCTGATGCTCCAAGTAGGGAGATTGCTAGTAAAGTGGCTGGAATAGCGAACCCGAGCACAAGGAGATGAGAAATGAGGTGCGTTTTAGAAACCTTTGCCCATCACACGGTGTACCATCTTCTGGGTTTCTCATGCATGTTTTCGATGTAGGAAGATGCCCTTGAACCTGGAGATTTGGGACCCATGCGATGGGTAGCACGCAGTATTACTTTAAAGGGTCTGCGTTTGCTCACCCAACCTCACCAAACCTCTCAGCCCCAAGAGTGTCCACCCTTATGTCTCATCCAGCTGTGGGTCTAGATATGGTCAATCCAGGTTGCATCACAGCCCCTGAACGAATTGTGTAAGAATTTCTCTCTCTTTCCCTGTCTTTGTTTCATGGGTTTTTAAAAGTAATTTATTTTTATAATGGGGTTTAGCTGCTTTTCACGGCTGTGTTTATGCCGCTTTACACCCACTTGACACACTAACAGAGAGATATCAATACATAGGTTTTAAGATTATTACTAGTCAGATATATTCTGGTGCGGTGAATCGGGCGTGTTGAGTCCAGTTCTCTGAGCAAGGAGTAGGTCTTGTCTATTACATATTGGGTTTATGGAACGGTATCTGAGCTAATTTGAAAGTCTTGTTTTATGTATCAGCCCACCTCACCTTTCCCGTTAAGCAGCCATAGTGTGTTTTCTGCATGTGTGACTCTGTTCTGTTTTGTAATTCAGTTCAAGTGTAACGGTTTTTACATTCCCTCTATAAGTGACACCTTATGAGAAGTGTCCTTTTCTGTGTGACTTATTTCACTTAGAATCGTCGTACCTAAATCCACTCATCATGCTGCTACTAGCCTTATGACATTGATTTCATGGCTGAGTGATATTCCATTGTACATAAGGACCACAACTTTTTTATCCATTTTTCGCTTTCCTGGGATATTTAAGGTGGAATGAAGTGGAGGTCCTTGTCAACAGAGCAGCCCTAAACTTTGGGGTGCTTGTGTCTTGCTGATTTTCAATTTTCCCACTTTATCCCCCCATGCGTGGAAGTGCCCTATGCTCTCTAAGCTGTGTTTTTTAGCTGTTTCAGGACACACCGTACACTTCTCCAGTGTGGCTGTTGGCAATTGACATCCCGCCCATCAGTGTAGCAAGGCTCCCATTTCTCCATGGCCTGTCCTGCATTTCTGGTTTTGACACTTTTTTCAGCATGGCCCTTTTGACCGATGGGAAGCGAGACTTCTTTGAAGCGCTGATTTGCCTTTCCAGGTTGCTTGGTTGGCCAAAAAGGGCGTATGCGTTTTTTCCTGAATATATTCAGGAAAAAACGCATACGCCCTTTTTGGCCAAGGGCATCATTGTCAACGTTTTGCCGCTTTTCATGTGCTTTAAAGGCGATTCGAATCTACCTCCTGAAATCTGTTTCCTGCAATTCTGCCTTGATTTCAAATCCTCTTCTTTGCCTTCCCTCAATATATTTGTGGACGAGAGTTATCATTTATAACTCTGCAGGTTTGTGAATTGCAGTGCCCTGAAGCTCCATTTTACAAGTCGCTTTTTTGGGAGCTGGCCGCAAAAGCGCAGGATGGCTTCAGGCCCTGTTCTGGTTCCGGGGGGCAGGCTGAGCCTGTGGTTAATTCTTCTTCCTGATGGGAAAATAGAGTGACCTGTGCCTGTCCCAACACCAAGAGCTAGTCTCTCATTGGTTCCCCGTCTTCCCGTTCATCCTCAGGACAAATTGCAACCTGTACGGAACAGGAGGTTAAAGGTGCTGTTGCTCCAAGTAGGGAGATTGCTAGTAAAGTGGCTGGAATGGCGAACCCGAGCACAAGGAGATGAGAAATGAGGTGCGTTTTAGAAACCTTTCCCCATCACACGGTGTACCATCTTCTGGGTTTCTCATGCATGTTTTCGATGTAGGAAGATGCCCTTGAACCTGGAGATTTGGGACCCATGCGATGGGTAGCACGCAGTATTACTTTAAAGGGTCTGCGTTTGCTCACCCAACCTCACCAAACCTCTCAGCCCCAAGAGTGTCCACCCTTATGTCTCATCCAGCTGTGGGTCTAGATATGGTCAATCCAGGTTGCATCACAGCCCCTGAACGAATTGTGTAAGAATTTCTCTCTCTTTCCCTGTCTTTGTTTCATGGGTTTTTAAAAGTAATTTATTTTTATAATGGGGTTTAGCTGCTTTGCACGGCTGTGTTTATGCCGCTTTACACCCACTTGACACACTAACAGAGAGATATCAATACATAGGTTTTAAGATTATTACTAGTCAGATATATTCTTGTGCGGTGAATCGGGCGTGTTGAGTCCAGTTCTCTGAGCAAGGAGTAGGTCTTGTCTATTACATATTGGGTTTATGGAACGGTATCTGAGCTAATTTGAAACTCTTGTTTTATGTATCACCCCACCTCACCTTTCCCGTTAAGCAGCCATAGTGTGTTTTCTGCATGTGTGACTCTGTTCTGTTTTGTAATTCAGTTCAAGTGTAACGGTTTTTACATTCCCTCTATAAGTGACACCTTATGAGAAGTGTCCTTTTCTGTGTGACTTATTTCACTTAGAATCGTCGTACCTAAATCCACTCATCATGCTGCTACTAGCCTTATGACATTGATTTCATGGCTGAGTGATATTCCATTGTACATAAGGACCACAACTTTTTTATCCATTTTTCGCTTTCCTGGGATATTTAAGGTGGAATGAAGTGGAGGTCCTTGTCAACAGAGCAGCCCTAAACTTTGGGGTGCTTGTGTCTTGCTGATTTTCAATTTTCCCACTTTATCCCCCCATGCGTGGAAGTGCCCTATGCTCTCTAAGCTGTGTTTTTTAGCTGTTTCAGGACACACCGTACACTTCTCCAGTGTGGCTGTTGGCAATTGACATCCCGCCCATCAGTGTAGCAAGGCTCCCATTTCTCCATGGCCTGTCCTGCATTTCTGGTTTTGACACTTTTTTCATCATGGCCCTTTTGACCGATGGGAAGCGAGACTTCTTTGTAGCGCTGATTTGCCTTTCCAGGTTGCTTGGTTGGCCAAAAAGGGCGTATGCGTTTTTTCCTGAATATATTCAGGAAAAAACGCATACGCCCTTTTTGGCCAAGGGCATCATTGTCGACGTTTTGCCGCTTTTCATGTGCTTTAAAGACGATTCGAATCTACCTCCTGAAATCTGTTTCCTGCAATTCTGCCTTGATTTCAAATCCTCTTCTTTGCCTTCCCTCAATATATTTGTGGACGAGAGTTATCATTTATAACTCTGCAGGTTTGTGAATTGCAGTGCCCTGAAGCTCCATTTTACAAGTCGCTTTTTTGGGAGCTGGCCGCCAAAGCGCAGGATGGCTTCAGGCCCTGTTCTGGTTCCGGGGGGCAGGCTGAGCCTGTGGTTAATTCTTCTTCCTGATGGGAAAATAGAGTGACCTGTGCCTGTCCCAACACCAAGAGCGAGTCTCTCATTGGTTCCCCGTCTTCCCGTTCATCCTCAGGACAAATTGCAACCTGTACGGAACAGGAGGTTAAAGGTGCTGATGCTCCAAGTAGGGAGATTGCTAGTAAAGTGGCTGGAATAGCGAACCCGAGCACAAGGAGATGAGAAATGAGGTGCGTTTTAGAAACCTTTCCCCATCACACGGTGTACCATCTTCTGGGTTTCTCATGCATGTTTTCGATGTAGGAAGATGCCCTTGAACCTGGAGATTTGGGACCCATGTGATGGGTAGCACGCAGTATTACTTTAAAGGGTCTGCGTTTGCTCACCCAACCTCACCAAACCTCTCAGCCCCAAGAGTGTCCACCCTTATGTCTCATCCAGCTGTGGGTCTAGATATGGTCAATCCAGGTTGCATCACAGCCCCTGAACGAATTGTGTAAGAATTTCTCTCTCTTTCCCTGTCTTTGTTTCATGGGTTTTTAAAAGTAATTTATTTTTATAATGGGGTTTAGCTGCTTTTCACGGCTGTGTTTATGCCGCTTTACACCCACTTGACACACTAACAGAGAGATATCAATACATAGGTTTTAAGATTATTACTAGTCAGATATATTCTGGTGCGGTGAATCGGGCGTGTTGAGTCCAGTTCTCTGAGCAAGGAGTAGGTCTTGTCTATTACATATTGGGTTTATGGAACGGTATCTGAGCTAATTTGAAAGTCTTGTTTTATGTATCACCCCACCTCACCTTTCCCGTTAAGCAGCCATAGTGTGTTTTCTGCATGTGTGACTCTGTTCTGTTTTGTAATTCAGTTCAAGTGTAACGGTTTTTACTTTCCCTCTATAAGTGACACCTTATGAGAAGTGTCCTTTTCTGTGTGACTTATTTCACTTAAAATCGTCGTACATAAATCCACTCATCATGCTGCTACTAGCCTTATGACATTGATTTCATGGCTGAGTGATATTCCATTGTACATAAGGACCACAAATTTTTTATCCATTTTTCGCTTTCCTGGGATATTTAAGGTGGAATGAAGTGGAGGTCCTTGTCAACAGAGCAGCCCTAAACTTTGGGGTGCTTGTGTCTTGCTGATTTTCAATTTTCCCACTTTATCCCCCCATGCGTGGAAGTGCCCTATGCTCTCTAAGCTGTGTTTTTTAGCTGTTTCAGGACACACCGTACACTTCTCCAGTGTGGCTGTTGGCAATTGACATCCCGCCCATCAGTGTAGCAAGGCTCCCATTTCTCCATGGCCTGTCCTGCATTTCTGGTTTTGACACTTTTTTCAGCATGGCCCTTTTGACCGATGGGAAGCGAGACTTCTTTGTAGCGCTGATTTGCCTTTCCAGGTTGCTTGGTTGGCCAAAAAGGGCGTATGCGTTTTTTCCTGAATATATTCAGGAAAAAACGCATACGCCCTTTTTGGCCAAGGGCATCATTGTCGACGTTTTGCCGCTTTTCATGTGCTTTACAGACGATTCGAATCTACCTCCTGAAATCTGTTTCCTGCAATTCTGCCTTGATTTCAAATCCTCTTCTTTGCCTTCCCTCAATATATTTGTGGACGAGAGTTATCATTTATAACTCGCAGGTTTGTGAATTGCAGTGCCCTGAAGCTCCATTTTACAAGTCGCTTTTTTGGGAGCTGGCCGCCAAAGCGCAGGATGGCTTCAGGCCCTGTTCTGGTTCCGGGGGGCAGGCTGAGCCTGTGGTTAATTCTTCTTCCTGATGGGAAAATAGAGTGACCTGTGCCTGTCCCAACACCAAGAGCGAGTCTCTCATTGGTTCCCCGTCTTCCCGTTCATCCTCAGGACAAATTGCAACCTGTACTGAACAGGAGGTTAAAGGTGCTGATGCTCCAAGTAGGGAGATTGCTAGTAAAGTGGCTGGAATGGCGAACCCGAGCACAAGGAGATGAGAAATGAGGTGCGTTTTAGAAACCTTTCCCCATCACACGGTGTACCATCTTCTGGGTTTCTCATGCATGTTTTCGATGTAGGAAGATGCCCTTGAACCTGGAGATTTGGGACCCATGCGATGGGTAGCACGCAGTATTACTTTAAAGGGTCTGCGTTTGCTCACCCAACCTCACCAAACCTCTCAGCCCCAAGAGTGTCCACCCTTATGTCTCATCCAGCTGTGGGTCTAGATATGGTCAATCCAGGTTGCATCACAGCCCCTGAACGAATTGTGTAAGAATATCTCTCTCTTTCCCTATCTTTGTTTCATGGGTTTTTAAAAGTAATTTGTTTTTATAATGGGGTTTAGCTGCTTTTCACGGCTGTGTTTATGCCGCTTTACACCCACTTGACACACTAACAGAGAGATATCAATACATAGGTTTTAAGATTATTACTAGTCAGATATATTCTTGTGCGGTGAATCGGGCGTGTTGAGTCCAGTTCTCTGAGCAAGGAGTAGGTCTTGTCTATTACATATTGGGTTTATGGAACGGTATCTGAGCTAATTTGAAAGTCTTGTTTTATGTATCACCCCACCTCACCTTTCCCGTTAAGCAGCCATAGTGTGTTTTCTGCATGTGTGACTCTGTTCTGTTTTGTAATTCGGTTCAAGTGTAACGGTTTTTACATTCCCTCTATAAGTGACACCTTATGAGAAGTGTCCTTTTCTGTGTGACTTATTTCACTTAGAATCGTCGTACCTAAATCCACTCATCATGCTGCTACTAGCCTTATGACATTGATTTCATGGCTGAGTGATATTCCATTGTACATAAGGACCACAACTTTTTTATCCATTTTTCGCTTTCCTGGGATATTTAAGGTGGAATGAAGTGGAGGTCCTTGTCAACAGAGCAGCCCTAAACTTTGGGGTGCTTGTGTCTTGCTGATTTTCAATTTTCCCACTTTATCCCCCCATGCGTGGAAGTGCCCTATGCTCTCTAAGCTGTGGTTTTTAGCTGTTTCAGGACACACCGTACACTTCTCCAGTGTGGCTGTTGGCAATTGACATCCCGCCCATCAGTGTAGCAAGGCTCCCATTTCTCCATGGCCTGTCCTGCATTTCTGGTTTTGACACTTTTTTCAGCATGGCCCTTTTGACCGATGGGAAGCGAGACTTCTTTGTAGCGCTGATTTGCCTTTCCAGGTTGCTTGGTTGGCCAAAAAGGGCGTATGCGTTTTTTCCTGAATATATTCAGGAAAAAACGCATACGCCCTTTTTGGCCAAGGGCATCATTGTCGACGTTTTGCCGCTTTTCATGTGCTTTAAAGACGATTCGAATCTACCTCCTGAAATCTGTTTCCTGCAATTCTGCCTTGATTTCAAATCCTCTTCTTTGCCTTCCCTCAATATATTTGTGGACGAGAGTTATCATTTATAACTCGCAGGTTTGTGAATTGCAGTGCCCTGAAGCTCCATTTTACAAGTCGCTTTTTTGGGAGCTGGCCGCCAAAGCGCAGGATGGCTTCAGGCCCTGTTCTGGTTCCGGGGGGCAGGCTGAGCCTGTGGTTAATTCTTCTTCCTGATGGGAAAATAGAGTGACCTGTGCCTGTCCCAACACCAAGAGCGAGTCTCTCATTGGTTCCCCGTCTTCCCGTTCATCCTCAGGACAAATTGCAACCTGTACGGAACAGGAGGTTAAAGGTGCTGATGCTCCAAGTAGTGAGATTGCTAGTAAAGTGGCTGGAATAGCGAACCCGAGCACAAGGAGATGAGAAATGAGGTGCGTTTTAGAAACCTTTCCCCATCACACGGTGTACCATCTTCTGGGTTTCTCATGCATGTTTTCGATGTAGGAAGATGTCCTTGAACCTGGAGATTTGGGACCCATGCGATGGGTAGCACGCAGTATTACTTTAAAGGGTCTGCGTTTGCTCACCCAACCTCACCAAACCTCTCAGCCCCAAGAGTGTCCACCCTTATGTCTCATCCAGCTGTAGGTCTAGATATGGTCAATCCAGGTTGCATCACAGCCCCTGAAATAATTGTGTAAGAATTTCTCTCTCTTTCCCTGTCTTTGTTTCATGGGTTTTTAAAAGTAATTTATTTTTATAATGGGGTTTAGCTGCTTTTCACGGCTGTGTTTATGCCGCTTTACACCCACTTGACACACTAACAGAGAGATATCAATACATAGGTTTTAAGATTATTACTAGTCAGATATATTCTTGTGCGGTGAATCGGGCGTGTTGAGTCCAGTTCTCTGAGCAAGGAGTAGGTCTTGTCTATTACATATTGGGTTTATGGAACGGTATCTGAGCTAATTTGAAAGTCTTGTTTTATGTATCACCCCACCTCACCTTTCCCGTTAAGCAGCCATAGTGTGTTTTCTGCATGTGTGACTCTGTTCTGTTTTGTAATTCAGTTCAAGTGTAACGGTTTTTACATTCCCTCTATAAGTGACACCTTATGAGAAGTGTCCTTTTCTGTGTGACTTATTTCACTTAGAATCGTCGTACCTAAATCCACTCATCATGCTGCTACTAGCCTTATGACATTGATTTCATGGCTGAGTGATATTCCATTGTACATAAGGACCACAACTTTTTTATCCATTTTTCGCTTTCCTGGGATATTTAAGGTGGATTGAAGTGGAGGTCCTTGTCAACAGAGCAGCCCTAAACTTTGGGGTGCTTGTGTCTTGCTGATTTTCAATTTTCCCACTTTATCCCCCCATGCGTGGAAGTGCCCTATGCTCTCTAAGCTGTGTTTTTTAGCTGTTTCAGGACACACCGTACACTTCTCCAGTGTGGCTGTTGGCAATTGACATCCCGCCCATCAGTGTAGCAAGGCTCCCATTTCTCCATGGCCTGTCCTGCATTTCTGGTTTTGACACTTTTTTCAGCATGGCCCTTTTGACCGATGGGAAGCGAGACTTCTTTGTAGCGCTGATTTGCCTTTCCAGGTTGCTTGGTTGGCCAAAAAGGGCGTATGCGTTTTTTCCTGAATATATTCAGGAAAAAACGCATACGCCCTTTTTGGCCAAGGGCATCATTGTCGACGTTTTGCCGCTTTTCATGTGCTTTAAAGACGATTCGAATCTACCTCCTGAAATCTGTTTCCTGCAATTCTGCCTTGATTTCAAATCCTCTTCTTTGCCTTCCCTCAATATATTTGTGGACGAGAGTTATCATTTATAACTCGCAGGTTTGTGAATTGCAGTGCCCTGAAGCTCCATTTTACAAGTCGCTTTTTTGGGAGCTGGCCGCCAAAGCGCAGGATGGCTTCAGGCCCTGTTCTGGTTCCGGGGGGCAGGCTGAGCCTGTGGTTAATTCTTCTTCCTGATGGGAAAATAGAGTGACCTGTGCCTGTCCCAACACCAAGAGCGAGTCTCTCATTGGTTCCCCGTCTTCCCGTTCATCCTCAGGACAAATTGCAACCTGTACGGAACAGGAGGTTAAAGGTGCTGATGCTCCAAGTAGGGAGATTGCTAGTAAAGTGGCTGGAATAGCGAACCCGAGCACAAGGAGATGAGAAATGAGGTGCGTTTTAGAAACCTTTCCCCATCACACGGTGTACCATCTTCTGGGTTTCTCATGCATGTTTTCGATGTAGGAAGATGCCCTTGAACCTGGAGATTTGGGACCCATGCGATGGGTAGCACGCAGTATTACTTTAAAGGGTCTGCGTTTGCTCACCCAACCTCACCAAACCTCTCAGCCCCAAGAGTGTCCACCCTTATGTCTCATCCAGCTGTAGGTCTAGATATGGTCAATCCAGGTTGCATCACAGCCCCTGAAATAATTGTGTAAGAATTTCTCTCTCTTTCCCTGTCTTTGTTTCATGGGTTTTTAAAAGTAATTTATTTTTATAATGGGGTTTAGCTGCTTTTCACGGCTGTGTTTATGCCGCTTTACACCCACTTGACACACTAACAGAGAGATATCAATACATAGGTTTTAAGATTATTACTAGTCAGATATATTCTTGTGCGGTGAATCGGGCGTGTTGAGTCCAGTTCTCTGAGCAAGGAGTAGGTCTTGTCTATTACATATTGGGTTTATGGAACGGTATCTGAGCTAATTTGAAACTCTTGTTTTATGTATCACCCCACCTCACCTTTCCCGTTAAGCAGCCATAGTGTGTTTTCTGCATGTGTGACTCTGTTCTGTTTTGTAATTCAGTTCAAGTGTAACGGTTTTTACATTCCCTCTATAAGTGACACCTTATGAGAAGTGTCCTTTTCTGTGTGACTTATTTCACTTAGAATCGTCGTACCTAAATCCACTCATCATGCTGCTACTAGCCTTATGACATTGATTTCATGGCTGAGTGATATTCCATTGTACATAAGGACCACAACTTTTTTATCCATTTTTCGCTTTCCTGGGATATTTAAGGTGGAATGAAGTGGAGGTCCTTGTCAACAGAGCAGCCCTAAACTTTGGGGTGCTTGTGTCTTGCTGATTTTCAATTTTCCCACTTTATCCCCCCATGCGTGGAAGTGCCCTATGCTCTCTAAGCTGTGTTTTTTAGCTGTTTCAGGACACACCGTACACTTCTCCAGTGTGGCTGTTGGCAATTGACATCCCGCCCATCAGTGTAGCAAGGCTCCCATTTCTCCATGGCCTGTCCTGCATTTCTGGTTTTGACACTTTTTTCAGCATGGCCCTTTTGACCGATGGGAAGCGAGACTTCTTTGTAGCGCTGATTTGCCTTTCCAGGTTGCTTGGTTGGCCAAAAAGGGCGTATGCGTTTTTTCCTGAATATATTCAGGAAAAAACGCATACGCCCTTTTTGGCCAAGGGCATCATTGTCGACGTTTTGCCGCTTTTCATGTGCTTTAAAGACGATTCGAATCTACCTCCTGAAATCTGTTTCCTGCAATTCTGCCTTGATTTCAAATCCTCTTCTTTGCCTTCCCTCAATATATTTGTGGACGAGAGTTATCATTTATAACTCGCAGGTTTGTGAATTGCAGTGCCCTGAAGCTCCATTTTACAAGTCGCTTTTTTGGGAGCTGGCCGCCAAAGCGCAGGATGGCTTCAGGCCCTGTTCTGGTTCCGGGGGGCAGGCTGAGCCTGTGGTTAATTCTTCTTCCTGATGGGAAAATAGAGTGACCTGTGCCTGTCCCAACACCAAGAGCGAGTCTCTCATTGGTTCCCCGTCTTCCCGTTCATCCTCAGGACAAATTGCAACCTGTACGGAACAGGAGGTTAAAGGTGCTGATGCTCCAAGTAGGGAGATTGCTAGTAAAGTGGCTGGAATAGCGAACCCGAGCACAAGGAGATGAGAAATGAGGTGCGTTTTAGAAACCTTTCCCCATCACACGGTGTACCATCTTCTGGGTTTCTCATGCATGTTTTCGATGTAGGAAGATGCCCTTGAACCTGGAGATTTGGGACCCATGCGATGGGTAGCACGCAGTATTACTTTAAAGGGTCTGCGTTTGCTCACCCAACCTCACCAAACCTCTCAGCCCCAAGAGTGTCCACCCTTATGTCTCATCCAGCTGTAGGTCTAGATATGGTCAATCCAGGTTGCATCACAGCCCCTGAAATAATTGTGTAAGAATTTCTCTCTCTTTCCCTGTCTTTGTTTCATGGGTTTTTAAAAGTAATTTATTTTTATAATGGGGTTTAGCTGCTTTTCACGGCTGTGTTTATGCCGCTTTACACCCACTTGACACACTAACAGAGAGATATCAATACATAGGTTTTAAGATTATTACTAGTCAGATATATTCTTGTGCGGTGAATCGGGCGTGTTGAGTCCAGTTCTCTGAGCAAGGAGTAGGTCTTGTCTATTACATATTGGGTTTATGGAACGGTATCTGAGCTAATTTGAAAGTCTTGTTTTATGTATCACCCCACCTCACCTTTCCCGTTAAGCAGCCATAGTGTGTTTTCTGCATGTGTGACTCTGTTCTGTTTTGTAATTCAGTTCAAGTGTAACGGTTTTTACATTCCCTCTATAAGTGACACCTTATGAGAAGTGTCCTTTTCTGTGTGACTTATTTCACTTAGAATCGTCGTACCTAAATCCACTCATCATGCTGCTACTAGCCTTATGACATTGATTTCATGGCTGAGTGATATTCCATTGTACATAAGGACCACAACTTTTTTATCCATTTTTCGCTTTCCTGGGATATTTAAGGTGGAATGAAGTGGAGGTCCTTGTCAACAGAGCAGCCCTAAACTTTGGGGTGCTTGTGTCTTGCTGATTTTCAATTTTCCCACTTTATCCCCCCATGCGTGGAAGTGCCCTATGCTCTCTAAGCTGTGTTTTTTAGCTGTTTCAGGACACACCGTACACTTCTCCAGTGTGGCTGTTGGCAATTGACATCCCGCCCATCAGTGTAGCAAGGCTCCCATTTCTCCATGGCCTGTCCTGCATTTCTGGTTTTGACACTTTTTTCAGCATGGCCCTTTTGACCGATGGGAAGCGAGACTTCTTTGTAGCGCTGATTTGCCTTTCCAGGTTGCTTGGTTGGCCAAAAAGGGCGTATGCGTTTTTTCCTGAATATATTCAGGAAAAAACGCATACGCCCTTTTTGGCCAAGGGCATCATTGTCGACGTTTTGCCGCTTTTCATGTGCTTTAAAGACGATTCGAATCTACCTCCTGAAATCTGTTTCCTGCAATTCTGCCTTGATTTCAAATCCTCTTCTTTGCCTTCCCTCAATATATTTGTGGACGAGAGTTATCATTTATAACTCTGCAGGTTTGTGAATTGCAGTGCCCTGAAGCTCCATTTTACAAGTCGCTTTTTTGGGAGCTGGCCGCAAAAGCGCAGGATGGCTTCAGGCCCTGTTCTGGTTCCGGGGGGCAGGCTGAGCCTGTGGTTAATTCTTCTTCCTGATGGGAAAATAGAGTGACCTGTGCCTGTCCCAACACCAAGAGCTAGTCTCTCATTGGTTCCCCGTCTTCCCGTTCATCCTCAGGACAAATTGCAACCTGTACGGAACAGGAGGTTAAAGGTGCTGTTGCTCCAAGTAGGGAGATTGCTAGTAAAGTGGCTGGAATGGCGAACCCGAGCACAAGGAGATGAGAAATGAGGTACGTTTTAGAAACCTTTCCCCATCACACGGTGTACCATCTTCTGGGTTTCTCATGCATGTTTTCGATGTAGGAAGATGCCCTTGAACCTGGAGATTTGGGACCCATGCGATGGGTAGCACGCAGTATTACTTTAAAGGGTCTGCGTTTGCCCACCCAACCTCACCAAACCTCTCAGCCCCAAGAGTGTCCACCCTTATGTCTCATCCAGCTGTGGGTCTAGATATGGTCAATCCAGGTTGCATCACAGCCCCTGAACGAATTGTGTAAGAATTTCTCTCTCTTTCCCTGTCTTTGTTTCATGGGTTTTTAAAAGTAATTTATTTTTATAATGGGGTTTAGCTGCTTTTCACGGCTGTGTTTATGCCGCTTTACACCCACTTGACACACTAACAGAGAGATATCAATACATAGGTTTTAAGATTATTACTAGTCAGATATATTCTTGTGCGGTGAATCGGGCGTGTTGAGTCCAGTTCTCTGAGCAAGGAGTAGGTCTTGTCTATTACATATTGGGTTTATGGAACGGTATCTGAGCTAATTTGAAACTCTTGTTTTATGTATCACCCCACCTCACCTTTCCCGTTAAGCAGCCATAGTGTGTTTTCTGCATGTGTGACTCTGTTCTGTTTTGTAATTCAGTTCAAGTGTAACGGTTTTTACATTCCCTCTATAAGTGACACCTTATGAGAAGTTTCCTTTTCTGTGTGACTTATTTCACTTAGAATCGTCGTACCTAAATCCACTCATCATGCTGCTACTAGCCTTATGACATTGATTTCATGGCTGAGTGATATTCCATTGTACATAAGGACCACAACTTTTTTATCCATTTTTCGCTTTCCTGGGATATTTAAGGTGGAATGAAGTGGAGGTCCTTGTCAACAGAGCAGCCCTAAACTTTGGGGTGCTTGTGTCTTGCTGATTTTCAATTTTCCCACTTTATCCCCCCATGCGTGGAAGTGCCCTATGCTCTCTAAGCTGTGTTTTTTAGCTGTTTCAGGACACACCGTACACTTCTCCAGTGTGGCTGTTGGCAATTGACATCCCGCCCATCAGTGTAGCAAGGCTCCCATTTCTCCATGGCCTGTCCTGCATTTCTGGTTTTGACACTTTTTTCAGCATGGCCCTTTTGACCGATGGGAAGCGAGACTTCTTTGTAGCGCTGATTTGCCTTTCCAGGTTGCTTGGTTGGCCAAAAAGGGCGTATGCGTTTTTTCCTGAATATATTCAGGAAAAAACGCATACGCCCTTTTTGGCCAAGGGCATCATTGTCGACGTTTTGCCGCTTTTCATGTGCTTTAAAGACGATTCGAATCTACCTCCTGAAATCTGTTTCCTGCAATTCTGCCTTGATTTCAAATCCTCTTCTTTGCCTTCCCTCAATATATTTGTGGACGAGAGTTATCATTTATAACTCTGCAGGTTTGTGAATTGCAGTGCCCTGAAGCTCCATTTTACAAGTCGCTTTTTTGGGAGCTGGCCGCCAAAGCGCAGGATGGCTTCAGGCCCTGTTCTGGTTCCGGGGGGCAGGCTGAGCCTGTGGTTAATTCTTCTTCCTGATGGGAAAATAGAGTGACCTGTGCCTGTCCCAACACCAAGAGCGAGTCTCTCATTGGTTCCCCGTCTTCCCGTTCATCCTCAGGACAAATTGCAACCTGTACGGAACAGGAGGTTAAAGGTGCTGATGCTCCAAGTAGGGAGATTGCTAGTAAAGTGGCTGGAATAGCGAACCCGAGCACAAGGAGATGAGAAATGAGGTGCGTTTTAGAAACCTTTCCCCATCACACGGTGTACCATCTTCTGGGTTTCTCATGCATGTTTTCGATGTAGGAAGATGCCCTTGAACCTGGAGATTTGGGACCCATGCGATGGGTAGCACGCAGTATTACTTTAAAGGGTCTGCGTTTGCTCACCCAACCTCACCAAACCTCTCAGCCCCAAGAGTGTCCACCCTTATGTCTCATCCAGCTGTGGGTCTAGATATGGTCAATCCAGGTTGCATCACAGCCCCTGAAATAATTGTGTAAGAATTTCTCTCTCTTTCCCTGTCTTTGTTTCATGGGTTTTTAAAAGTAATTTATTTTTATAATGGGGTTTAGCTGCTTTACACGGCTGTGTTTATGCCGCTTTACACCCACTTGACACACTAACAGAGAGATATCAATACATAGGTTTTAAGATTATTACTAGTCAGATATATTCTTGTGCGGTGAATCGGGCGTGTTGAGTCCAGTTCTCTGAGCAAGGAGTAGGTCTTGTCTATTACATATTGGGTTTATGGAACGGTATCTGAGCTAATTTGAAACTCTTGTTTTATGTATCACCCCACCTCACCTTTCCCGTTAAGCAGCCATAGTGTGTTTTCTGCATGTGTGACTCTGTTCTGTTTTGTAATTCAGTTGAAGTGTAACGGTTTTTACATTCCCTCTATAAGTGACACCTTATGAGAAGTGTCCTTTTCTGTGTGACTTATTTCACTTAGAATCGTCGTACCTAAATCCACTCATCATGCTGCTACTAGCCTTATGACATTGATTTCATGGCTGAGTGATATTCCATTGTACATAAGGACCACAACTTTTTTATCCATTTTTCGCTTTCCTGGGATATTTAAGGTGGAATGAAGTGGAGGTCCTTGTCAACAGAGCAGCCCTAAACTTTGGGGTGCTTGTGTCTTGCTGATTTTCAATTTTCCCACTTTATCCCCCCATGCGTGGAAGTGCCCTATGCTCTCTAAGCTGTGTTTTTTAGCTGTTTCAGGACACACCGTACACTTCTCCAGTGTGGCTGTTGGCAATTGACATCCCGCCCATCAGTGTAGCAAGGCTCCCATTTCTCCATGGCCTGTCCTGCATTTCTGGTTTTGACACTTTTTTCAGCATGGCCCTTTTGACCGATGGGAAGCGAGACTTCTTTGTAGCGCTGATTTGCCTTTCCAGGTTGCTTGGTTGGCCAAAAAGGGCGTATGCGTTTTTTCCTGAATATATTCAGGAAAAAACGCATACGCCCTTTTTGGCCAAGGGCATCATTGTCGACGTTTTGCCGCTTTTCATGTGCTTTAAAGACGATTCGAATCTACCTCCTGAAATCTGTTTCCTGCAATTCTGCCTTGATTTCAAATCCTCTTCTTTGCCTTCCCTCAATATATTTGTGGACGAGAGTTATCATTTATAACTCTGCAGGTTTGTGAATTGCAGGGCCCTGAAGCTCCATTTTACAAGTCGCTTTTTTGGGAGCTGGCCGCAAAAGCGCAGGATGGCTTCAGGCCCTGTTCTGGTTCCAGGGGGCAGGCTGAGCCTGTGGTTAATTCTTCTTCCTGATGGGAAAATAGAGTGACCTGTGCCTGTCCCAACACCAAGAGCTAGTCTCTCATTGGTTCCCCGTCTTCCCGTTCATCCTCAGGACAAATTGCAACCTGTACGGAACAGGAGGTTAAAGGTGCTGTTGCTCCAAGTAGGGAGATTGCTAGTAAAGTGGCTGGAATGGCGAACCCGAGCACAAGGAGATGAGAACTGAGGTGCGTTTTAGAAACCTTTCCCCATCACACGGTGTACCATCTTCTGGGTTTCTCATGCATGTTTTCGATGTAGGAAGATGCCCTTGAACCTGGAGATTTGGGACCCATGCGATGGGTAGCACGCAGTATTACTTTAAAGGGTCTGCGTTTGCTCACCCAACCTCACCAAACCTCTCAGCCCCAAGAGTGTCCACCCTTATGTCTCATCCAGCTGTGGGTCTAGATATGGTCAATCCAGGTTGCATCACAGCCCCTGAAATAATTGTGTAAGAATTTCTCTCTCTTTCCCTGTCTTTGTTTCATGGGTTTTTAAAAGTAATTTATTTTTATAATGGGGTTTAGCTGCTTTACACGGCTGTGTTTATGCCGCTTTACACCCACTTGACACACTAACAGAGAGATATCAATACATAGGTTTTAAGATTATTACTAGTCAGATATATTCTTGTGCGGTGAATCGGGCGTGTTGAGTCCAGTTCTCTGAGCAAGGAGTAGGTCTTGTCTATTACATATTGGGTTTATGGAACGGTATCTGAGCTAATTTGAAAGTCTTGTTTTATGTATCACCCCACCTCACCTTTCCCGTTAAGCAGCCATAGTGTGTTTTCTGCATGTGTGACTCTGTTCTGTTTTGTAATTCAGTTGAAGTGTAACGGTTTTTACATTCCCTCTATAAGTGACACCTTATGAGAAGTGTCCTTTTCTGTGTGACTTATTTCACTTAGAATCGTCGTACCTAAATCCACTCATCATGCTGCTACTAGCCTTATGACATTGATTTCATGGCTGAGTGATATTCCATTGTACATAAGGACCACAACTTTTTTATCCATTTTTCGCTTTCCTGGGATATTTAAGGTGGAATGAAGTGGAGGTCCTTGTCAACAGAGCAGCCCTAAACTTTGGGGTGCTTGTGTCTTGCTGATTTTCAATTTTCCCACTTTATCCCCCCATGTGTGGAAGTGCCCTATGCTCTCTAAGCTGTGTTTTTTAGCTGTTTCAGGACACACCGTACACTTCTCCAGT
The DNA here is from genome assembly GCF_965194825.1 of Balaenoptera physalus. Lineage (NCBI taxonomy): Eukaryota > Metazoa > Chordata > Mammalia > Artiodactyla > Balaenopteridae > Balaenoptera > Balaenoptera physalus. The sequence goes on along the minus strand of NW_028125910.1, from coordinate 133,334 downwards.
GTGGCTGTTGGCAATTGACATCCCGCCCATCAGTGTAGCAAGGCTCCCATTTCTCCATGGCCTGTCCTGCATTTCTGGTTTTGACACTTTTTTCAGCATGGCCCTTTTGACCGATGGGAAGCGAGACTTCTTTGTAGCGCTGATTTGCCTTTCCAGGTTGCTTGGTTGGCCAAAAAGGGCGTATGCGTTTTTTCCTGAATATATTCAGGAAAAAACGCATACGCCCTTTTTGGCCAAGGGCATCATTGTCAACGTTTTGCCGCTTTTCATGTGCTTTAAAGACGATTCGAATCTACCTCCTGAAATCTGTTTCCTGCAATTCTGCCTTGATTTCAAATCCTCTTCTTTGCCTTCCCTCAATATATTTGTGGACGAGAGTTATCATTTATAACTCTGCAGGTTTGTGAATTGCAGTGCCCTGAAGCTCCATTTTACAAGTCGCTTTTTTGGGAGCTGGCCGCAAAAGCGCAGGATGGCTTCAGGCCCTGTTCTGGTTCCGGGGGGCAGGCTGAGCCTGTGGTTAATTCTTCTTCCTGATGGGAAAATAGAGTGACCTGTGCCTGTCCCAACACCAAGAGCTAGTCTCTCATTGGTTCCCCGTCTTCCCGTTCATCCTCAGGACAAATTGCAACCTGTACGGAACAGGAGGTTAAAGGTGCTGTTGCTCCAAGTAGGGAGATTGCTAGTAAAGTGGCTGGAATGGCGAACCCGAGCACAAGGAGATGAGAAATGAGGTACGTTTTAGAAACCTTTCCCCATCACACGGTGTACCATCTTCTGGGTTTCTCATGCATGTTTTCGATGTAGGAAGATGCCCTTGAACCTGGAGATTTGGGACCCATGCGATGGGTAGCACGCAGTATTACTTTAAAGGGTCTGCGTTTGCTCACCCAACCTCACCAAACCTCTCAGCCCCAAGAGTGTCCACCCTTATGTCTCATCCAGCTGTGGGTCTAGATATGGTCAATCCAGGTTGCATCACAGCCCCTGAACGAATTGTGTAAGAATTTCTCTCTCTTTCCCTGTCTTTGTTTCATGGGTTTTTAAAAGTAATTTATTTTTAGAATGGGGTTTAGCTGCTTTTCACGGCTGTGTTTATGCCGCTTTACACCCACTTGACACACTAACAGAGAGATATCAATACATAGGTTTTAAGATTATTACTAGTCAGATATATTCTTGTGCGGTGAATCGGGCGTGTTGAGTCCAGTTCTCTGAGCAAGGAGTAGGTCTTGTCTATTACATATTGGGTTTATGGAACGGTATCTGAGCTAATTTGAAACTCTTGTTTTATGTATCACCCCACCTCACCTTTCCCGTTAAGCAGCCATAGTGTGTTTTCTGCATGTGTGACTCTGTTCTGTTTTGTAATTCAGTTGAAGTGTAACGGTTTTTACATTCCCTCTATAAGTGACACCTTATGAGAAGTGTCCTTTTCTGTGTGACTTATTTCACTTAGAATCGTCGTACCTAAATCCACTCATCATGCTGCTACTAGCCTTATGACATTGATTTCATGGCTGAGTGATATTCCATTGTACATAAGGACCACAACTTTTTTATCCATTTTTCGCTTTCCTGGGATATTTAAGGTGGAATGAAGTGGAGGTCCTTGTCAACAGAGCAGCCCTAAACTTTGGGGTGCTTGTGTCTTGCTGATTTTCAATTTTCCCACTTTATCCCCCCATGCGTGGAAGTGCCCTATGCTCTCTAAGCTGTGTTTTTTAGCTGTTTCAGGACACACCGTACACTTCTCCAGTGTGGCTGTTGGCAATTGACATCCCGCCCATCAGTGTAGCAAGGCTCCCATTTCTCCATGGCCTGTCCTGCATTTCTGGTTTTGACACTTTTTTCAGCATGGCCCTTTTGACCGATGGGAAGCGAGACTTCTTTGTAGCGCTGATTTGCCTTTCCAGGTTGCTTGGTTGGCCAAAAAGGGCGTATGCGTTTTTTCCTGAATATATTCAGGAAAAAACGCATACGCCCTTTTTGGCCAAGGGCATCATTGTCGACGTTTTGCCGCTTTTCATGTGCTTTAAAGACGATTCGAATCTACCTCCTGAAATCTGTTTCCTGCAATTCTGCCTTGATTTCAAATCCTCTTCTTTGCCTTCCCTCAATATATTTGTGGACGAGAGTTATCATTTATAACTCTGCAGGTTTGTGAATTGCAGTGCCCTGAAGCTCCATTTTACAAGTCGCTTTTTTGGGAGCTGACCGCAAAAGCGCAGGATGGCTTCAGGCCCTGTTCTGGTTCCGGGGGGCAGGCTGAGCCTGTGGTTAATTCTTCTTCCTGATGGGAAAATAGAGTGACCTGTGCCTGTCCCAACACCAAGAGCTAGTCTCTCATTGGTTCCCCGTCTTCCCGTTCATCCTCAGGACAAATTGCAACCTGTACGGAACAGGAGGTTAAAGGTGCTGTTGCTCCAAGTAGGGAGATTGCTAGTAAAGTGGCTGGAATGGCGAACCCGAGCACAAGGAGATGAGAAATGAGGTGCGTTTTAGAAACCTTTCCCCATCACACGGTGTACCATCTTCTGGGTTTCTCATGCACGTTTTCGATGTAGGAAGATGCCCTTGAACCTGGAGATTTGGGACCCATGCGATGGGTAGCACGCAGTATTACTTTAAAGGGTCTGCGTTTGCTCACCCAACCTCACCAAACCTCTCAGCCCCAAGAGTGTCCACCCTTATGTCTCATCCAGCTGTGGGTCTAGATATGGTCAATCCAGGTTGCATCACAGCCCCTGAACGAATTGTGTAAGAATTTCTTTCTCTTTCCCTGTCTTTGTTTCATGGGTTTTTAAAAGTAATTTATTTTTATAATGGGGTTTAGCTGCTTTTCACGGCTGTGTTTATGCCGCTTTACACCCACTTGACACACTAACAGAGAGATATCAATACATAGGTTTTAAGATTATTACTAGTCAGATATATTCTTGTGCGGTGAATCGGGCGTGTTGAGTCCAGTTCTCTGAGCAAGGAGTAGGTCTTGTCTATTACATATTGGGTTTATGGAACGGTATCTGAGCTAATTTGAAAGTCTTGTTTTATGTATCACCCCACCTCACCTTTCCCGTTAAGCAGCCATAGTGTGTTTTCTGCATGTGTGACTCTGTTCTGTTTTGTAATTCAGTTCAAGTGTAACGGTTTTTACATTCCCTCTATAAGTGACACCTTATGAGAAGTGTCCTTTTCTGTGTGACTTATTTCACTTAGAATCGTCGTACCTAAATCCACTCATCATGCTGCTACTAGCCTTATGACATTGATTTCATGGCTGAGTGATATTCCATTGTACATAAGGACCACAACTTTTTTATCCATTTTTCGCTTTCCTGGGATATTTAAGGTGGAATGAAGTGGAGGTCCTTGTCAACAGAGCAGCCCTAAACTTTGGGGTGCTTGTGTCTTGCTGATTTTCAATTTTCCCACTTTATCCCCCCATGCGTGGAAGTGCCCTATGCTCTCTAAGCTGTGTTTTTTAGCTGTTTCAGGACAGACCGTACACTTCTCCAGTGTGGCTGTTGGCAATTGACATCCCGCCCATCAGTGTAGCAAGGCTCCCATTTCTCCATGGCCTGTCCTGCATTTCTGGTTTTGACACTTTTTTCATCATGGCCCTTTTGACCGATGGGAAGCGAGACTTCTTTGTAGCGCTGATTTGCATTTCCAGGTTGCTTGGTTGGCCAAAAAGGGCGTATGCGTTTTTTCCTGAATATATTCAGGAAAAAACGCATACGCCCTTTTTGGCCAAGGGCATCATTGTCGACGTTTTGCCGCTTTTCATGTGCTTTAAAGACGATTCGAATCTACCTCCTGAAATCTGTTTCCTGCAATTCTGCCTTGATTTCAAATCCTCTTCTTTGCCTTCCCTCAATATATTTGTGGACGAGAGTTATCATTTATAACTCTGCAGGTTTGTGAATTGCAGTGCCCTGAAGCTCCATTTTACAAGTCACTTTTTTGGGAGCTGGCCGCAAAAGCGCAGGATGGCTTCAGGCCCTGTTCTGGTTCCGGGGGGCAGGCTGAGCCTGTGGTTAATTCTTCTTCCTGATGGGAAAATAGAGTGACCTGTGCCTGTCCCAACACCAAGAGCGAGTCTCTCATTGGTTCCCCGTCTTCCCGTTCATCCTCAGGACAAATTGCAACCTGTACGGAACAGGAGGTTAAAGGTGCTGATGCTCCAAGTAGGGAGATTGCTAGTAAAGTGGCTGGAATAGCGAACCCGAGCACAAGGAGATGAGAAATGAGGTGCGTTTTAGAAACCTTTCCCCATCACACGGTGTACCATCTTCTGGGTTTCTCATGCATGTTTTCGATGTAGGAAGATGCCCTTGAACCTGGAGATTTGGGACCCATGCGATGGGTAGCACGCAGTATTACTTTAAAGGGTCTACGTTTGCTCACCCAACCTCACCAAACCTCTCAGCCCCAAGAGTGTCCACCCTTATGTCTCATCCAGCTGTGGGTCTAGATATGGTCAATCCAGGTTGCATCACAGCCCCTGAACGAATTGTGTAAGAATTTCTCTCTCTTTCCCTGTCTTTGTTTCATGGGTTTTTAAAAGTAATTTATTTTTATAATGGGGTTTAGCTGCTTTTCACGGCTGTGTTTATGCCGCTTTACACCCACTTGACACACTAACAGAGAGATATCAATACATAGGTTTTAAGATTATTACTAGTCAGATATATTCTTGTGCGGTGAATCGGGCGTGTTGAGTCCAGTTCTCTGAGCAAGGAGTAGGTCTTGTCTATTACATATTGGGTTTATGGAACGGTATCTGAGCTAATTTGAAAGTCTTGTTTTATGTATCACCCCACCTCACCTTTCCCGTTAAGCAGCCATAGTGTGTTTTCTGCATGTGTGACTCTGTTCTGTTTTGTAATTCAGTTCAAGTGTAACGGTTTTTACATTCCCTCTATAAGTGACACCTTATGAGAAGTGTCCTTTTCTGTGTGACTTATTTCACTTAGAATCGTCGTACCTAAATCCACTCATCATGCTGCTACTAGCCTTATGACATTGATTTCATGGCTGAGTGATATTCCATTGTACATAAGGACCACAACTTTTTTATCCATTTTTCGCTTTCCTGGGATATTTAAGGTGGAATGAAGTGGAGGTCCTTGTCAACAGAGCAGCCCTAAACTTTGGGGTGCTTGTGTCTTGCTGATTTTCAATTTTCCCACTTTATCCCCCCATGCGTGGAAGTGCCCTATGCTCTCTAAGCTGTGTTTTTTAGCTGTTTCAGGACACACCGTACACTTCTCCAGTGTGGCTGTTGGCAATTGACATCCCGCCCATCAGTGTAGCAAGGCTCCCATTTCTCCATGGCCTGTCCAGCATTTCTGGTTTTGACACTTTTTTCAGCATGGCCCTTTTGACCGATGGGAAGCGAGACTTCTTTGTAGCGCTGATTTGCATTTCCAGGTTGCTTGGTTGGCCAAAAAGGGCGTATGCGTTTTTTCCTGAATATATTCAGGAAAAAACGCATACGCCCTTTTTGGCCAAGGGCATCATTGTCGACGTTTTGCTGCTTTTCATGTGCTTTAAAGACGATTCGAATCTACCTCCTGAAATCTGTTTCCTGCAATTCTGCCTTGATTTCAAATCCTCTTCTTTGCCTTCCCTCAATATATTTGTGGACGAGAGTTATCATTTATAACTCTGCAGGTTTGTGAATTGCAGTGCCCTGAAGCTCCATTTTACAAGTCGCTTTTTTGGGAGCTGGCCGCAAAAGCGCAGGATGGCTTCAGGCCCTGTTCTGGTTCCGGGGGGCAGGCTGAGCCTGTGGTTAATTCTTCTTCCTGATGGGAAAATAGAGTGACCTGTGCCTGTCCCAACACCAAGAGCGAGTCTCTCATTGGTTCCCCGTCTTCCCGTTCATCCTCAGGACAAATTGCAACCTGTACGGAACAGGAGGTTAAAGGTGCTGATGCTCCAAGTAGGGAGATTGCTAGTAAAGTGGCTGGAATAGCGAACCCGAGCACAAGGAGATGAGAAATGAGGTGCGTTTTAGAAACCTTTCCCCATCACACGGTGTACCATCTTCTGGGTTTCTCATGCATGTTTTCGATGTAGGAAGATGCCCTTGAACCTGGAGATTTGGGACCCATGCGATGGGTAGCACGCAGTATTACTTTAAAGGGTCTGCGTTTGCTCACCCAACCTCACCAAACCTCTCAGCCCCAAGAGTGTCCACCCTTATGTCTCATCCAGCTGTGGGTCTAGATATGGTCAATCCAGGTTGCATCACAGCCCCTGAAATAATTGTGTAAGAATTTCTCTCTCTTTCCCTGTCTTTGTTTCATGGGTTTTTAAAAGTAATTTATTTTTATAATGGGGTTTAGCTGCTTTTCACGGCTGTGTTTATGCCGCTTTACACCCACTTGACACACTAACAGAGAGATATCAATACATAGGTTTTAAGATTATTACTAGTCAGATATATTCTTGTGCGGTGAATCGGGCGTGTTGAGTCCAGTTCTCTGAGCAAGGAGTAGGTCTTGTCTATTACATATTGGGTTTATGGAACGGTATCTGAGCTAATTTGAAAGTCTTGTTTTATGTATCACCCCACCTCACCTTTCCCGTTAAGCAGCCATAGTGTGTTTTCTGCATGTGTGACTCTGTTCTGTTTTGTAATTCAGTTCAAGTGTAACTGTTTTTACATTCCCTCTATAAGTGACACCTTATGAGAAGTGTCCTTTTCTGTGTGACTTATTTCACTTAGAATCGTCGTACCTAAATCCACTCATCATGCTGCTACTAGCCTTATGACATTGATTTCATGGCTGAGTGATATTCCATTGTACATAAGGACCACAACTTTTTTATCCATTTTTCGCTTTCCTGGGATATTTAAGGTGGAATGAAGTGGAGGTCCTTGTCAACAGAGCAGCCCTAAACTTTGGGGTGCTTGTGTCTTGCTGATTTTCAATTTTCCCACTTTATCCCCCCATGCGTGGAAGTGCCCTATGCTCTCTAAGCTGTGTTTTTTAGCTGTTTCAGGACACACCGTACACTTCTCCAGTGTGGCTGTTGGCAATTGACATCCCGCCCATCAGTGTAGCAAGGCTCCCATTTCTCCATGGCCTGTCCTGCATTTCTGGTTTTGACACTTTTTTCAGCATGGCCCTTTTGACCGATGGGAAGCGAGACTTCTTTGTAGCGCTGATTTGCCTTTCCAGGTTGCTTGGTTGGCCAAAAAGGGCGTATGCGTTTTTTCCTGAATATATTCAGGAAAAAACGCATACGCCCTTTTTGGCCAAGGGCATCATTGTCGACGTTTTGCCGCTTTTCATGTGCTTTAAAGACGATTCGAATCTACCTCCTGAAATCTGTTTCCTGCAATTCTGCCTTGATTTCAAATCCTCTTCTTTGCCTTCCCTCAATATATTTGTGGACGAGAGTTATCATTTATAACTCTGCAGGTTTGTGAATTGCAGTGCCCTGAAGCTCCATTTTACAAGTCGCTTTTTTGGGAGCTGGCCGCCAAAGCGCAGGATGGCTTCAGGCCCTGTTCTGGTTCCGGGGGGCAGGCTGAGCCTGTGGTTAATTCTTCTTCCTGATGGGAAAATAGAGTGACCTGTGCCTGTCCCAACACCAAGAGCGAGTCTCTCATTGGTTCCCCGTCTTCCCGTTCATCCTCAGGACAAATTGCAACCTGTACGGAACAGGAGGTTAAAGGTGCTGATGCTCCAAGTAGGGAGATTGCTAGTAAAGTGGCTGGAATAGCGAACCCGAGCACAAGGAGATGAGAAATGAGGTGCGTTTTAGAAACCTTTCCCCATCACACGGTGTACCATCTTCTGGGTTTCTCATGCATGTTTTCGATGTAGGAAGATGCCCTTGAACCTGGAGATTTGGGACCCATGCGATGGGTAGCACGCAGTATTACTTTAAAGGGTCTGCGTTTGCTCACCCAACCTCACCAAACCTCTCAGCCCCAAGAGTGTCCACCCTTATGTCTCATCCAGCTGTGGGTCTAGATATGGTCAATCCAGGTTGCATCACAGCCCCTGAAATAATTGTGTAAGAATTTCTCTCTCTTTCCCTGTCTTTGTTTCATGGGTTTTTAAAAGTAATTTATTTTTATAATGGGGTTTAGCTGCTTTACACGGCTGTGTTTATGCCGCTTTACACCCACTTGACACACTAACAGAGAGATATCAATACATAGGTTTTAAGATTATTACTAGTCAGATATATTCTTGTGCGGTGAATCGGGCGTGTTGAGTCCAGTTCTCTGAGCAAGGAGTAGGTCTTGTCTATTACATATTGGGTTTATGGAACGGTATCTGAGCTAATTTGAAACTCTTGTTTTATGTATCACCCCACCTCACCTTTCCCGTTAAGCAGCCATAGTGTGTTTTCTGCATGTGTGACTCTGTTCTGTTTTGTAATTCAGTTGAAGTGTAACGGTTTTTACATTCCCTCTATAAGTGACACCTTATGAGAAGTGTCCTTTTCTGTGTGACTTATTTCACTTAGAATCGTCGTACCTAAATCCACTCATCATGCTGCTACTAGCCTTATGACATTGATTTCATGGCTGAGTGATATTCCATTGTACATAAGGACCACAACTTTTTTATCCATTTTTCGCTTTCCTGGGATATTTAAGGTGGAATGAAGTGGAGGTCCTTGTCAACAGAGCAGCCCTAAACTTTGGGGTGCTTGTGTCTTGCTGATTTTCAATTTTCCCACTTTATCCCCCCATGCGTGGAAGTGCCCTATGCTCTCTAAGCTGTGTTTTTTAGCTGTTTCAGGACACACCGTACACTTCTCCAGTGTGGCTGTTGGCAATTGACATCCCGCCCATCAGTGTAGCAAGGCTCCCATTTCTCCATGGCCTGTCCTGCATTTCTGGTTTTGACACTTTTTTCAGCATGGCCCTTTTGACCGATGGGAAGCGAGACTTCTTTGTAGCGCTGATTTGCCTTTCCAGGTTGCTTGGTTGGCCAAAAAGGGCGTATGCGTTTTTTCCTGAATATATTCAGGAAAAAACGCATACGCCCTTTTTGGCCAAGGGCATCATTGTCGACGTTTTGCCGCTTTTCATGTGCTTTAAAGACGATTCGAATCTACCTCCTGAAATCTGTTTCCTGCAATTCTGCCTTGATTTCAAATCCTCTTCTTTGCCTTCCCTCAATATATTTGTGGACGAGAGTTATCATTTATAACTCTGCAGGTTTGTGAATTGCAGGGCCCTGAAGCTCCATTTTACAAGTCGCTTTTTTGGGAGCTGGCCGCAAAAGCGCAGGATGGCTTCAGGCCCTGTTCTGGTTCCAGGGGGCAGGCTGAGCCTGTGGTTAATTCTTCTTCCTGATGGGAAAATAGAGTGACCTGTGCCTGTCCCAACACCAAGAGCTAGTCTCTCATTGGTTCCCCGTCTTCCCGTTCATCCTCAGGACAAATTGCAACCTGTACGGAACAGGAGGTTAAAGGTGCTGTTGCTCCAAGTAGGGAGATTGCTAGTAAAGTGGCTGGAATGGCGAACCCGAGCACAAGGAGATGAGAACTGAGGTGCGTTTTAGAAACCTTTCCCCATCACACGGTGTACCATCTTCTGGGTTTCTCATGCATGTTTTCGATGTAGGAAGATGCCCTTGAACCTGGAGATTTGGGACCCATGCGATGGGTAGCACGCAGTATTACTTTAAAGGGTCTGCGTTTGCTCACCCAACCTCACCAAACCTCTCAGCCCCAAGAGTGTCCACCCTTATGTCTCATCCAGCTGTGGGTCTAGATATGGTCAATCCAGGTTGCATCACAGCCCCTGAAATAATTGTGTAAGAATTTCTCTCTCTTTCCCTGTCTTTGTTTCATGGGTTTTTAAAAGTAATTTATTTTTATAATGGGGTTTAGCTGCTTTACACGGCTGTGTTTATGCCGCTTTACACCCACTTGACACACTAACAGAGAGATATCAATACATAGGTTTTAAGATTATTACTAGTCAGATATATTCTTGTGCGGTGAATCGGGCGTGTTGAGTCCAGTTCTCTGAGCAAGGAGTAGGTCTTGTCTATTACATATTGGGTTTATGGAACGGTATCTGAGCTAATTTGAAAGTCTTGTTTTATGTATCACCCCACCTCACCTTTCCCGTTAAGCAGCCATAGTGTGTTTTCTGCATGTGTGACTCTGTTCTGTTTTGTAATTCAGTTCAAGTGTAACGGTTTTTACATTCCCTCTATAAGTGACACCTTATGAGAAGTGTCCTTTTCTGTGTGACTTATTTCACTTAGAATCGTCGTACCTAAATCCACTCATCATGCTGCTACTAGCCTTATGACATTGATTTCATGGCTGAGTGATATTCCATTGTACATAAGGACCACAACTTTTTTATCCATTTTTCGCTTTCCTGGGATATTTAAGGTGGAATGAAGTGGAGGTCCTTGTCAACAGAGCAGCCCTAAACTTTGGGGTGCTTGTGTCTTGCTGATTTTCAATTTTCCCACTTTATCCCCCCATGTGTGGAAGTGCCCTATGCTCTCTAAGCTGTGTTTTTTAGCTGTTTCAGGACACACCGTACACTTCTCCAGTGTGGCTGTTGGCAATTGACATCCCGCCCATCAGTGTAGCAAGGCTCCCATTTCTCCATGGCCTGTCCTGCATTTCTGGTTTTGACACTTTTTTCAGCATGGCCCTTTTGACCGATGGGAAGCGAGACTTCTTTGTAGCGCTGATTTGCCTTTCCAGGTTGCTTGGTTGGCCAAAAAGGGCGTATGCGTTTTTTCCTGAATATATTCAGGAAAAAACGCATACGCCCTTTTTGGCCAAGGGCATCATTGTCAACGTTTTGCCGCTTTTCATGTGCTTTAAAGACGATTCGAATCTACCTCCTGAAATCTGTTTCCTGCAATTCTGCCTTGATTTCAAATCCTCTTCTTTGCCTTCCCTCAATATATTTGTGGACGAGAGTTATCATTTATAACTCTGCAGGTTTGTGAATTGCAGTGCCCTGAAGCTCCATTTTACAAGTCGCTTTTTTGGGAGCTGGCCGCAAAAGCGCAGGATGGCTTCAGGCCCTGTTCTGGTTCCGGGGGGCAGGCTGAGCCTGTGGTTAATTCTTCTTCCTGATGGGAAAATAGAGTGACCTGTGCCTGTCCCAACACCAAGAGCTAGTCTCTCATTGGTTCCCCGTCTTCCCGTTCATCCTCAGGACAAATTGCAACCTGTACGGAACAGGAGGTTAAAGGTGCTGTTGCTCCAAGTAGGGAGATTGCTAGTAAAGTGGCTGGAATGGCGAACCCGAGCACAAGGAGATGAGAAATGAGGTACGTTTTAGAAACCTTTCCCCATCACACGGTGTACCATCTTCTGGGTTTCTCATGCATGTTTTCGATGTAGGAAGATGCCCTTGAACCTGGAGATTTGGGACCCATGCGATGGGTAGCACGCAGTATTACTTTAAAGGGTCTGCGTTTGCTCACCCAACCTCACCAAACCTCTCAGCCCCAAGAGTGTCCACCCTTATGTCTCATCCAGCTGTGGGTCTAGATATGGTCAATCCAGGTTGCATCACAGCCCCTGAACGAATTGTGTAAGAATTTCTCTCTCTTTCCCTGTCTTTGTTTCATGGGTTTTTAAAAGTAATTTATTTTTAGAATGGGGTTTAGCTGCTTTTCACGGCTGTGTTTATGCCGCTTTACACCCACTTGACACACTAACAGAGAGATATCAATACATAGGTTTTAAGATTATTACTAGTCAGATATATTCTTGTGCGGTGAATCGGGCGTGTTGAGTCCAGTTCTCTGAGCAAGGAGTAGGTCTTGTCTATTACATATTGGGTTTATGGAACGGTATCTGAGCTAATTTGAAACTCTTGTTTTATGTATCACCCCACCTCACCTTTCCCGTTAAGCAGCCATAGTGTGTTTTCTGCATGTGTGACTCTGTTCTGTTTTGTAATTCAGTTGAAGTGTAACGGTTTTTACATTCCCTCTATAAGTGACACCTTATGAGAAGTGTCCTTTTCTGTGTGACTTATTTCACTTAGAATCGTCGTACCTAAATCCACTCATCATGCTGCTACTAGCCTTATGACATTGATTTCATGGCTGAGTGATATTCCATTGTACATAAGGACCACAACTTTTTTATCCATTTTTCGCTTTCCTGGGATATTTAAGGTGGAATGAAGTGGAGGTCCTTGTCAACAGAGCAGCCCTAAACTTTGGGGTGCTTGTGTCTTGCTGATTTTCAATTTTCCCACTTTATCCCCCCATGCGTGGAAGTGCCCTATGCTCTCTAAGCTGTGTTTTTTAGCTGTTTCAGGACACACCGTACACTTCTCCAGTGTGGCTGTTGGCAATTGACATCCCGCCCATCAGTGTAGCAAGGCTCCCATTTCTCCATGGCCTGTCCTGCATTTCTGGTTTTGACACTTTTTTCAGCATGGCCCTTTTGACCGATGGGAAGCGAGACTTCTTTGTAGCGCTGATTTGCCTTTCCAGGTTGCTTGGTTGGCCAAAAAGGGCGTATGCGTTTTTTCCTGAATATATTCAGGAAAAAACGCATACGCCCTTTTTGGCCAAGGGCATCATTGTCGACGTTTTGCCGCTTTTCATGTGCTTTAAAGACGATTCGAATCTACCTCCTGAAATCTGTTTCCTGCAATTCTGCCTTGATTTCAAATCCTCTTCTTTGCCTTCCCTCAATATATTTGTGGACGAGAGTTATCATTTATAACTCTGCAGGTTTGTGAATTGCAGTGCCCTGAAGCTCCATTTTACAAGTCGCTTTTTTGGGAGCTGACCGCAAAAGCGCAGGATGGCTTCAGGCCCTGTTCTGGTTCCGGGGGGCAGGCTGAGCCTGTGGTTAATTCTTCTTCCTGATGGGAAAATAGAGTGACCTGTGCCTGTCCCAACACCAAGAGCTAGTCTCTCATTGGTTCCCCGTCTTCCCGTTCATCCTCAGGACAAATTGCAACCTGTACGGAACAGGAGGTTAAAGGTGCTGTTGCTCCAAGTAGGGAGATTGCTAGTAAAGTGGCTGGAATGGCGAACCCGAGCACAAGGAGATGAGAAATGAGGTGCGTTTTAGAAACCTTTCCCCATCACACGGTGTACCATCTTCTGGGTTTCTCATGCACGTTTTCGATGTAGGAAGATGCCCTTGAACCTGGAGATTTGGGACCCATGCGATGGGTAGCACGCAGTATTACTTTAAAGGGTCTGCGTTTGCTCACCCAACCTCACCAAACCTCTCAGCCCCAAGAGTGTCCACCCTTATGTCTCATCCAGCTGTGGGTCTAGATATGGTCAATCCAGGTTGCATCACAGCCCCTGAACGAATTGTGTAAGAATTTCTTTCTCTTTCCCTGTCTTTGTTTCATGGGTTTTTAAAAGTAATTTATTTTTATAATGGGGTTTAGCTGCTTTTCACGGCTGTGTTTATGCCGCTTTACACCCACTTGACACACTAACAGAGAGATATCAATACATAGGTTTTAAGATTATTACTAGTCAGATATATTCTTGTGCGGTGAATCGGGCGTGTTGAGTCCAGTTCTCTGAGCAAGGAGTAGGTCTTGTCTATTACATATTGGGTTTATGGAACGGTATCTGAGCTAATTTGAAAGTCTTGTTTTATGTATCACCCCACCTCACCTTTCCCGTTAAGCAGCCATAGTGTGTTTTCTGCATGTGTGACTCTGTTCTGTTTTGTAATTCAGTTCAAGTGTAACGGTTTTTACATTCCCTCTATAAGTGACACCTTATGAGAAGTGTCCTTTTCTGTGTGACTTATTTCACTTAGAATCGTCGTACCTAAATCCACTCATCATGCTGCTACTAGCCTTATGACATTGATTTCATGGCTGAGTGATATTCCATTGTACATAAGGACCACAACTTTTTTATCCATTTTTCGCTTTCCTGGGATATTTAAGGTGGAATGAAGTGGAGGTCCTTGTCAACAGAGCAGCCCTAAACTTTGGGGTGCTTGTGTCTTGCTGATTTTCAATTTTCCCACTTTATCCCCCCATGCGTGGAAGTGCCCTATGCTCTCTAAGCTGTGTTTTTTAGCTGTTTCAGGACAGACCGTACACTTCTCCAGTGTGGCTGTTGGCAATTGACATCCCGCCCATCAGTGTAGCAAGGCTCCCATTTCTCCATGGCCTGTCCTGCATTTCTGGTTTTGACACTTTTTTCATCATGGCCCTTTTGACCGATGGGAAGCGAGACTTCTTTGTAGCGCTGATTTGCATTTCCAGGTTGCTTGGTTGGCCAAAAAGGGCGTATGCGTTTTTTCCTGAATATATTCAGGAAAAAACGCATACGCCCTTTTTGGCCAAGGGCATCATTGTCGACGTTTTGCCGCTTTTCATGTGCTTTAAAGACGATTCGAATCTACCTCCTGAAATCTGTTTCCTGCAATTCTGCCTTGATTTCAAATCCTCTTCTTTGCCTTCCCTCAATATATTTGTGGACGAGAGTTATCATTTATAACTCTGCAGGTTTGTGAATTGCAGTGCCCTGAAGCTCCATTTTACAAGTCACTTTTTTGGGAGCTGGCCGCAAAAGCGCAGGATGGCTTCAGGCCCTGTTCTGGTTCCGGGGGGCAGGCTGAGCCTGTGGTTAATTCTTCTTCCTGATGGGAAAATAGAGTGACCTGTGCCTGTCCCAACACCAAGAGCGAGTCTCTCATTGGTTCCCCGTCTTCCCGTTCATCCTCAGGACAAATTGCAACCTGTACGGAACAGGAGGTTAAAGGTGCTGATGCTCCAAGTAGGGAGATTGCTAGTAAAGTGGCTGGAATAGCGAACCCGAGCACAAGGAGATGAGAAATGAGGTGCGTTTTAGAAACCTTTCCCCATCACACGGTGTACCATCTTCTGGGTTTCTCATGCATGTTTTCGATGTAGGAAGATGCCCTTGAACCTGGAGATTTGGGACCCATGCGATGGGTAGCACGCAGTATTACTTTAAAGGGTCTACGTTTGCTCACCCAACCTCACCAAACCTCTCAGCCCCAAGAGTGTCCACCCTTATGTCTCATCCAGCTGTGGGTCTAGATATGGTCAATCCAGGTTGCATCACAGCCCCTGAACGAATTGTGTAAGAATTTCTCTCTCTTTCCCTGTCTTTGTTTCATGGGTTTTTAAAAGTAATTTATTTTTATAATGGGGTTTAGCTGCTTTTCACGGCTGTGTTTATGCCGCTTTACACCCACTTGACACACTAACAGAGAGATATCAATACATAGGTTTTAAGATTATTACTAGTCAGATATATTCTTGTGCGGTGAATCGGGCGTGTTGAGTCCAGTTCTCTGAGCAAGGAGTAGGTCTTGTCTATTACATATTGGGTTTATGGAACGGTATCTGAGCTAATTTGAAAGTCTTGTTTTATGTATCACCCCACCTCACCTTTCCCGTTAAGCAGCCATAGTGTGTTTTCTGCATGTGTGACTCTGTTCTGTTTTGTAATTCAGTTCAAGTGTAACGGTTTTTACATTCCCTCTATAAGTGACACCTTATGAGAAGTGTCCTTTTCTGTGTGACTTATTTCACTTAGAATCGTCGTACCTAAATCCACTCATCATGCTGCTACTAGCCTTATGACATTGATTTCATGGCTGAGTGATATTCCATTGTACATAAGGACCACAACTTTTTTATCCATTTTTCGCTTTCCTGGGATATTTAAGGTGGAATGAAGTGGAGGTCCTTGTCAACAGAGCAGCCCTAAACTTTGGGGTGCTTGTGTCTTGCTGATTTTCAATTTTCCCACTTTATCCCCCCATGCGTGGAAGTGCCCTATGCTCTCTAAGCTGTGTTTTTTAGCTGTTTCAGGACACACCGTACACTTCTCCAGTGTGGCTGTTGGCAATTGACATCCCGCCCATCAGTGTAGCAAGGCTCCCATTTCTCCATGGCCTGTCCAGCATTTCTGGTTTTGACACTTTTTTCAGCATGGCCCTTTTGACCGATGGGAAGCGAGACTTCTTTGTAGCGCTGATTTGCATTTCCAGGTTGCTTGGTTGGCCAAAAAGGGCGTATGCGTTTTTTCCTGAATATATTCAGGAAAAAACGCATACGCCCTTTTTGGCCAAGGGCATCATTGTCGACGTTTTGCTGCTTTTCATGTGCTTTAAAGACGATTCGAATCTACCTCCTGAAATCTGTTTCCTGCAATTCTGCCTTGATTTCAAATCCTCTTCTTTGCCTTCCCTCAATATATTTGTGGACGAGAGTTATCATTTATAACTCTGCAGGTTTGTGAATTGCAGTGCCCTGAAGCTCCATTTTACAAGTCGCTTTTTTGGGAGCTGGCCGCAAAAGCGCAGGATGGCTTCAGGCCCTGTTCTGGTTCCGGGGGGCAGGCTGAGCCTGTGGTTAATTCTTCTTCCTGATGGGAAAATAGAGTGACCTGTGCCTGTCCCAACACCAAGAGCGAGTCTCTCATTGGTTCCCCGTCTTCCCGTTCATCCTCAGGACAAATTGCAACCTGTACGGAACAGGAGGTTAAAGGTGCTGATGCTCCAAGTAGGGAGATTGCTAGTAAAGTGGCTGGAATAGCGAACCCGAGCACAAGGAGATGAGAAATGAGGTGCGTTTTAGAAACCTTTCCCCATCACACGGTGTACCATCTTCTGGGTTTCTCATGCATGTTTTCGATGTAGGAAGATGCCCTTGAACCTGGAGATTTGGGACCCATGCGATGGGTAGCACGCAGTATTACTTTAAAGGGTCTGCGTTTGCTCACCCAACCTCACCAAACCTCTCAGCCCCAAGAGTGTCCACCCTTATGTCTCATCCAGCTGTGGGTCTAGATATGGTCAATCCAGGTTGCATCACAGCCCCTGAAATAATTGTGTAAGAATTTCTCTCTCTTTCCCTGTCTTTGTTTCATGGGTTTTTAAAAGTAATTTATTTTTATAATGGGGTTTAGCTGCTTTTCACGGCTGTGTTTATGCCGCTTTACACCCACTTGACACACTAACAGAGAGATATCAATACATAGGTTTTAAGATTATTACTAGTCAGATATATTCTTGTGCGGTGAATCGGGCGTGTTGAGTCCAGTTCTCTGAGCAAGGAGTAGGTCTTGTCTATTACATATTGGGTTTATGGAACGGTATCTGAGCTAATTTGAAAGTCTTGTTTTATGTATCACCCCACCTCACCTTTCCCGTTAAGCAGCCATAGTGTGTTTTCTGCATGTGTGACTCTGTTCTGTTTTGTAATTCAGTTCAAGTGTAACTGTTTTTACATTCCCTCTATAAGTGACACCTTATGAGAAGTGTCCTTTTCTGTGTGACTTATTTCACTTAGAATCGTCGTACCTAAATCCACTCATCATGCTGCTACTAGCCTTATGACATTGATTTCATGGCTGAGTGATATTCCATTGTACATAAGGACCACAACTTTTTTATCCATTTTTCGCTTTCCTGGGATATTTAAGGTGGAATGAAGTGGAGGTCCTTGTCAACAGAGCAGCCCTAAACTTTGGGGTGCTTGTGTCTTGCTGATTTTCAATTTTCCCACTTTATCCCCCCATGCGTGGAAGTGCCCTATGCTCTCTAAGCTGTGTTTTTTAGCTGTTTCAGGACACACCGTACACTTCTCCAGTGTGGCTGTTGGCAATTGACATCCCGCCCATCAGTGTAGCAAGGCTCCCATTTCTCCATGGCCTGTCCTGCATTTCTGGTTTTGACACTTTTTTCAGCATGGCCCTTTTGACCGATGGGAAGCGAGACTTCTTTGTAGCGCTGATTTGCCTTTCCAGGTTGCTTGGTTGGCCAAAAAGGGCGTATGCGTTTTTTCCTGAATATATTCAGGAAAAAACGCATACGCCCTTTTTGGCCAAGGGCATCATTGTCAACGTTTTGCCGCTTTTCATGTGCTTTAAAGACGATTCGAATCTACCTCCTGAAATCTGTTTCCTGCAATTCTGCCTTGATTTCAAATCCTCTTCTTTGCCTTCCCTCAATATATTTGTGGACAACAGTTATCATTTATAACTCTGCAGGTTTGTGAATTGCAGTGCCCTGAAGCTCCATTTTACAAGTCGCTTTTTTGGGAGCTGGCCGCAAAAGCGCAGGATGGCTTCAGGCCCTGTTCTGGTTCCGGGGGGCAGGCTGAGCCTGTGGTTAATTCTTCTTCCTGATGGGAAAATAGAGTGAGCTGTGCCTGTCCCAACACCAAGAGCTAGTATCTCATTGGTTCCCCGTCTTCCCGTTCATCCTCAGGACAAATTGCAACCTGTACAGAACAGGAGGTTAAAGGTGCTGTTGCTCCAATAGGGAGATTGCTAGTAAAGTGGCTGGAATGGCGAAGCCGAGCACAAGGAGATGTGAAATGTGGTGCGTTTTAGAAACCTTTCCCCATCACACGGTGTACCATCTTCTGGGTTTCTCATGCATGTTTTCGATGTAGGAAGATGCCCTTGAACCTGGAGATTTGGGACCCATGCGATGGGTAGCACGCAGTATTACTTTAAAGGGTCTACGTTTGCTCACCCAACCTCACCAAACCTCTCAGCCCCAAGAGTGGCCACCCTTATGTCTCATCCAGCTGTGGGTCTAGATATGGTCAATCCAGGTTGCATCACAGCCCCTGAACGAATTGTGTAAGAATTTCTCTCTCTTTCCCTGTCTTTGTTTCATGGGTTTTTCAAAGTAATTTATTTTTATAATGGGGTTTAGCTGCTTTTCACGGCTGTGTTTATGCCGCTTTACACCCACTTGACACACTAACAGAGAGATATCAATACATAGGTTTTAAGATTATTACTAGTCAGATATATTCTTGTGCGGTGAATCGGGCGTGTTGAGTCCAGTTCTCTGAGCAAGGAGTAGGTCTTGTCTATTACATATTGGGTTTATGGAACGGTATCTGAGCTAATTTGAAAGTCTTGTTTTATGTATCACCCCACCTCACCTTTCCCGTTAAGCAGCCATAGTGTGTTTCCTGCATGTGTGACTCTGTTCTGTTTTGTAATGCAGTTCAAGTGTAACGGTTTTTACATTCCCTCTATAAGTGACACCTTATGAGAAGTGTCCTTTTCTGTGTGACTTATTTCACTTAGAATCGTCGTACCTAAATCCACTCATCATGCTGCTACTAGCCTTATGACATTGATTTCATGGCTGAGTGATATTCCATTGTACATAAGGACCACAACTTTTTTATCCATTTTTCGCTTTCCTGGGATATTTAAGGTGGAATGAAGTGGAGGTCCTTGTCAACAGAGCAGCCCTAAACTTTGGGGTGCTTGTGTCTTGCTGATTTTCAATTTTCCCACTTTATCCCCCCATGCGTGGAAGTGCCCTATGCTCTCTAAGCTGTGTTTTTTAGCTGTTTCAGGACACACCGTACACTTCTCCAGTGTGGCTGTTGGCAATTGACATCCCGCCCATCAGTGTAGCAAGGCTCCCATTTCTCCATGGCCTGTCCTGCATTTCTGGTTTTGACACTTTTTTCAGCATGGCCCTTTTGACCGATGGGAAGCGAGACTTCTTTGTAGCGCTGATTTGCCTTTCCAGGTTGCTTGGTTGGCCAAAAAGGGCGTATGCGTTTTTTCCTGAATATATTCAGGAAAAAACGCATACGCCCTTTTTTCCAAGGGCATCATTGTCGACGTTTTGCCGCTTTTCATGTGCTTTAAAGACGATTCGAATCTACCTCCTGAAATCTGTTTCCTGCAATTCTGCCTTGATTTCAAATCCTCTTCTTTGCCTTCCCTCAATATATTTGTGGACGAGAGTTATCATTTATAACTCTGCAGGTTTGTGAATTGCAGTGCCCTGAAGCTCCATTTTACAAGTAGCTTTTTTGGGAGCTGGCCGCCAAAGCGCAGGATGGCTTCAGGCCCTGTTCTGGTTCCGGGGGGCAGGCTGAGCCTGTGGTTAATTCTTCTTCCTGATGGGAAAATAGAGTGACCTGTGCCTGTCCCAACACCAAGAGCGAGTCTCTCATTGGTTCCCCGTCTTCCCGTTCATCCTCAGGACAAATTGCAACCTGTACGGAACAGGAGGTTAAAGGTGCTGATGCTCCAAGTAGGGAGATTGCTAGTAAAGTGGCTGGAATAGCGAACCCGAGCACAAGGAGATGAGAAATGAGGTGCGTTTTAGAAACCTTTCCCCATCACACGGTGTACCATCTTCTGGGTTTCTCATGCATGTTTTCGATGTAGGAAGATGCCCTTGAACCTGGAGATTTGGGACCCATGCGATGGGTAGCACGCAGTATTACTTTAAAGGGTCTGCGTTTGCTCACCCAACCTCACCAAACCTCTCAGCCCCAAGAGTGTCCACCCTTATGTCTCATCCAGCTGTGGGTCTAGATATGGTCAATCCAGGTTGCATCACAGCCCCTGAAATAATTGTGTAAGAATTTCTCTCTCTTTCCCTGTCTTTGTTTCATGGGTTTTTAAAAGTAATTTATTTTTATAATGGGGTTTAGCTGCTTTTCACGGCTGTGTTTATGCCGCTTTACACCCACTTGACACACTAACAGAGAGATATCAATACATAGGTTTTAAGATTATTACTAGTCAGATATATTCTTGTGCGGTGAATCGGGCGTGTTGAGTCCAGTTCTCTGAGCAAGGAGTAGGTCTTGTCTATTACATATTGGGTTTATGGAACGGTATCTGAGCTAATTTGAAAGTCTTGTTTTATGTATCACCCCACCTCACCTTTCCCGTTAAGCAGCCATAGTGTGTTTTCTGCATGTGTGACTCTGTTCTGTTTTGTAATTCAGTTCAAGTGTAACTGTTTTTACATTCCCTCTATAAGTGACACCTTATGAGAAGTGTCCTTTTCTGTGTGACTTATTTCACTTAGAATCGTCGTACCTAAATCCACTCATCATGCTGCTACTAGCCTTATGACATTGATTTCATGGCTGAGTGATATTCCATTGTACATAAGGACCACAACTTTTTTATCCATTTTTCGCTTTCCTGGGATATTTAAGGTGGAATGAAGTGGAGGTCCTTGTCAACAGAGCAGCCCTAAACTTTGGGGTGCTTGTGTCTTGCTGATTTTCAATTTTCCCACTTTATCCCCCCATGCGTGGAAGTGCCCTATGCTCTCTAAGCTGTGTTTTTTAGCTGTTTCAGGACACACCGTACACTTCTCCAGTGTGGCTGTTGGCAATTGACATCCCGCCCATCAGTGTAGCAAGGCTCCCATTTCTCCATGGCCTGTCCTGCATTTCTGGTTTTGACACTTTTTTCAGCATGGCCCTTTTGACCGATGGGAAGCGAGACTTCTTTGTAGCGCTGATTTGCCTTTCCAGGTTGCTTGGTTGGCCAAAAAGGGCGTATGCGTTTTTTCCTGAATATATTCAGGAAAAAACGCATACGCCCTTTTTGGCCAAGGGCATCATTGTCAACGTTTTGCCGCTTTTCATGTGCTTTAAAGACGATTCGAATCTACCTCCTGAAATCTGTTTCCTGCAATTCTGCCTTGATTTCAAATCCTCTTCTTTGCCTTCCCTCAATATATTTGTGGACAACAGTTATCATTTATAACTCTGCAGGTTTGTGAATTGCAGTGCCCTGAAGCTCCATTTTACAAGTCGCTTTTTTGGGAGCTGGCCGCAAAAGCGCAGGATGGCTTCAGGCCCTGTTCTGGTTCCGGGGGGCAGGCTGAGCCTGTGGTTAATTCTTCTTCCTGATGGGAAAATAGAGTGAGCTGTGCCTGTCCCAACACCAAGAGCTAGTATCTCATTGGTTCCCCGTCTTCCCGTTCATCCTCAGGACAAATTGCAACCTGTACGGAACAGGAGGTTAAAGGTGCTGTTGCTCCAATAGGGAGATTGCTAGTAAAGTGGCTGGAATGGCGAAGCCGAGCACAAGGAGATGTGAAATGTGGTGCGTTTTAGAAACCTTTCCCCATCACACGGTGTACCATCTTCTGGGTTTCTCATGCATGTTTTCGATGTAGGAAGATGCCCTTGAACCTGGAGATTTGGGACCCATGCGATGGGTAGCACGCAGTATTACTTTAAAGGGTCTACGTTTGCTCACCCAACCTCACCAAACCTCTCAGCCCCAAGAGTGGCCACCCTTATGTCTCATCCAGCTGTGGGTCTAGATATGGTCAAT
This sequence comes from Balaenoptera physalus, assembly GCF_965194825.1. Taxonomy (NCBI): domain Eukaryota; kingdom Metazoa; phylum Chordata; class Mammalia; order Artiodactyla; family Balaenopteridae; genus Balaenoptera; species Balaenoptera physalus. The sequence continues at coordinate 111,249 of NW_028125910.1, read as the reverse complement.
CCAGGTTGCATCACAGCCCCTGAACGAATTGTGTAAGAATTTCTCTCTCTTTCCCTGTCTTTGTTTCATGGGTTTTTCAAAGTAATTTATTTTTATAATGGGGTTTAGCTGCTTTTCACGGCTGTGTTTATGCCGCTTTACACCCACTTGACACACTAACAGAGAGATATCAATACATAGGTTTTAAGATTATTACTAGTCAGATATATTCTTGTGCGGTGAATCGGGCGTGTTGAGTCCAGTTCTCTGAGCAAGGAGTAGGTCTTGTCTATTACATATTGGGTTTATGGAACGGTATCTGAGCTAATTTGAAAGTCTTGTTTTATGTATCACCCCACCTCACCTTTCCCGTTAAGCAGCCATAGTGTGTTTCCTGCATGTGTGACTCTGTTCTGTTTTGTAATTCAGTTCAAATGTAACGGTTTTTACATTCCCTCTATAAGTGACACCTTATGAGAAGTGTCCTTTTCTGTGTGACTTATTTCACTTAGAATCGTCGTACCTAAATCCACTCATCATGCTGCTACTAGCCTTATGACATTGATTTCATGGCTGAGTGATATTCCATTGTACATAAGGACCACAACTTTTTTATCCATTTTTCGCTTTCCTGGGATATTTAAGGTGGAATGAAGTGGAGGTCCTTGTCAACAGAGCAGCCCTAAACTTTGGGGTGCTTGTGTCTTGCTGATTTTCAATTTTCCCACTTTATCCCCCCATGCGTGGAAGTGCCCTATGCTCTCTAAGCTGTGTTTTTTAGCTGTTTCAGGACACACCGTACACTTCTCCAGTGTGGCTGTTGGCAATTGACATCCCGCCCATCAGTGTAGCAAGGCTCCCATTTCTCCATGGCCTGTCCTGCATTTCTGGTTTTGACACTTTTTTCAGCATGGCCCTTTTGACCGATGGGAAGCGAGACTTCTTTGTAGCGCTGATTTGCCTTTCCAGGTTGCTTGGTTGGCCAAAAAGGGCGTATGCGTTTTTTCCTGAATATATTCAGGAAAAAACGCATACGCCCTTTTTTCCAAGGGCATCATTGTCGACGTTTTGCCGCTTTTCATGTGCTTTAAAGACGATTCGAATCTACCTCCTGAAATCTGTTTCCTGCAATTCTGCCTTGATTTCAAATCCTCTTCTTTGCCTTCCCTCAATATATTTGTGGACGAGAGTTATCATTTATAACTCTGCAGGTTTGTGAATTGCAGTGCCCTGAAGCTCCATTTTACAAGTAGCTTTTTTGGGAGCTGGCCGCCAAAGCGCAGGATGGCTTCAGGCCCTGTTCTGGTTCCGGGGGGCAGGCTGAGCCTGTGGTTAATTCTTCTTCCTGATGGGAAAATAGAGTGACCTGTGCCTGTCCCAACACCAAGAGCGAGTCTCTCATTGGTTCCCCGTCTTCCCGTTCATCCTCAGGACAAATTGCAACCTGTACGGAACAGGAGGTTAAAGGTGCTGATGCTCCAAGTAGGGAGATTGCTAGTAAAGTGGCTGGAATAGCGAACCCGAGCACAAGGAGATGAGAAATGAGGTGCGTTTTAGAAACCTTTCCCCATCACACGGTGTACCATCTTCTGGGTTTCTCATGCATGTTTTCGATGTAGGAAGATGCCCTTGAACCTGGAGATTTGGGACCCATGCGATGGGTAGCACGCAGTATTACTTTAAAGGGTCTGCGTTTGCTCACCCAACCTCACCAAACCTCTCAGCCCCAAGAGTGTCCACCCTTATGTCTCATCCAGCTGTGGGTCTAGATATGGTCAATCCAGGTTGCATCACAGCCCCTGAAATAATTGTGTAAGAATTTCTCTCTCTTTCCCTGTCTTTGTTTCATGGGTTTTTAAAAGTAATTTATTTTTATAATGGGGTTTAGCTGCTTTTCACGGCTGTGTTTATGCCGCTTTACACCCACTTGACACACTAACAGAGAGATATCAATACATAGGTTTTAAGATTATTACTAGTCAGATATATTCTTGTGCGGTGAATCGGGCGTGTTGAGTCCAGTTCTCTGAGCAAGGAGTAGGTCTTGTCTATTACATATTGGGTTTATGGAACGGTATCTGAGCTAATTTGAAAGTCTTGTTTTATGTATCACCCCACCTCACCTTTCCCGTTAAGCAGCCATAGTGTGTTTTCTGCATGTGTGACTCTGTTCTGTTTTGTAATTCAGTTCAAGTGTAACGGTTTTTACATTCCCTCTATAAGTGACACCTTATGAGAAGTGTCCTTTTCTGTGTGACTTATTTCACTTAGAATCGTCGTACCTAAATCCACTCATCATGCTGCTACTAGCCTTATGACATTGATTTCATGGCTGAGTGATATTCCATTGTACATAAGGACCACAACTTTTTTATCCATTTTTCGCTTTCCTGGGATATTTAAGGTGGAATGAAGTGGAGGTCCTTGTCAACAGAGCAGCCCTAAACTTTGGGGTGCTTGTGTCTTGCTGATTTTCAATTTTCCCACTTTATCCCCCCATGCGTGGAAGTGCCCTATGCTCTCTAAGCTGTGTTTTTTAGCTGTTTCAGGACACACCGTACACTTCTCCAGTGTGGCTGTTGGCAATTGACATCCCGCCCATCAGTGTAGCAAGGCTCCCATTTCTCCATGGCCTGTCCTGCATTTCTGGTTTTGACACTTTTTTCAGCATGGCCCTTTTGACCGATGGGAAGCGAGACTTCTTTGTAGCGCTGATTTGCCTTTCCAGGTTGCTTGGTTGGCCAAAAAGGGCGTATGCGTTTTTTCCTGAATATATTCAGGAAAAAACGCATACGCCCTTTTTGGCCAAGGGCATCATTGTCAACGTTTTGCCGCTTTTCATGTGCTTTAAAGACGATTCGAATCTACCTCCTGAAATCTGTTTCCTGCAATTCTGCCTTGATTTCAAATCCTCTTCTTTGCCTTCCCTCAATATATTTGTGGACGAGAGTTATCATTTATAACTCTGCAGGTTTGTGAATTGCAGTGCCCTGAAGCTCCATTTTACAAGTCGCTTTTTTGGGAGCTGGCCGCCAAAGCGCAGGATGGCTTCAGGCCCTGTTCTGGTTCCGGGGGGCAGGCTGAGCCTGTGGTTAATTCTTCTTCCTGATGGGAAAATAGAGTGACCTGTGCCTGTCCCAACACCAAGAGCGAGTCTCTCATTGGTTCCCCGTCTTCCCGTTCATCCTCAGGACAAATTGCAACCTGTACGGAACAGGAGGTTAAAGGTGCTGTTGCTCCAATAGGGAGATTGCTAGTAAAGTGGCTGGAATAGCGAACCCGAGCACAAGGAGATGAGAAATGAGGTGCGTTTTAGAAACATTTCCCCATCACACGGTGTACCATCTTCTGGGTTTCTCATGCATGTTTTCGATGTAGGAAGATGCCCTTGAACCTGGAGATTTGGGACCCATGCGATGGGTAGCACGCAGTATTACTTTAAAGGGTCTGCGTTTGCTCACCCAACCTCACCAAACCTCTCAGCCCCAAGAGTGTCCACCCTTATGTCTCATCCAGCTGTGGGTCTAGATATGGTCAATCCAGGTTGCATCACAGCCCCTGAAATAATTGTGTAAGAATTTCTCTCTCTTTCCCTGTCTTTGTTTCATGGGTTTTTAAAAGTAATTTATTTTTATAATGGGGTTTAGCTGCTTTTCACGGCTGTGTTTATGCCGCTTTACACCCACTTGACACACTAACAGAGAGATATCAATACATAGGTTTTAAGATTATTACTAGTCAGATATATTCTTGTGCGGTGAATCGGGCGTGTTGAGTCCAGTTCTCTGAGCAAGGAGTAGGTCTTGTCTATTACATATTGGGTTTATGGAACGGTATCTGAGCTAATTTGAAAGTCTTGTTTTATGTATCACCCCACCTCACCTTTCCCGTTAAGCAGCCATAGTGTGTTTTCTGCATGTGTGACTCTGTTCTGTTTTGTAATTCAGTTCAAGTGTAACGGTTTTTACATTCCCTCTATAAGTGACACCTTATGAGAAGTGTCCTTTTCTGTGTGACTTATTTCACTTAGAATCGTCGTACCTAAATCCACTCATCATGCTGCTACTAGCCTTATGACATTGATTTCATGGCTGAGTGATATTCCATTGTACATAAGGACCACAACTTTTTTATCCATTTTTCGCTTTCCTGGGATATTTAAGGTGGAATGAAGTGGAGGTCCTTGTCAACAGAGCAGCCCTAAACTTTGGGGTGCTTGTGTCTTGCTGATTTTCAATTTTCCCACTTTATCCCCCCATGCGTGGAAGTGCCCTATGCTCTCTAAGCTGTGTTTTTTAGCTGTTTCAGGACACACCGTACACTTCTCCAGTGTGGCTGTTGGCAATTGACATCCCGCCCATCAGTGTAGCAAGGCTCCCATTTCTCCATGGCCTGTCCTGCATTTCTGGTTTTGACACTTTTTTCAGCATGGCCCTTTTGACCGATGGGAAGCGAGACTTCTTTGTAGCGCTGATTTGCCTTTCCAGGTTGCTTGGTTGGCCAAAAAGGGCGTATGCGTTTTTTCCTGAATATATTCAGGAAAAAACGCATACGCCCTTTTTGGCCAAGGGCATCATTGTCAACGTTTTGCCGCTTTTCATGTGCTTTAAAGACGATTCGAATCTACCTCCTGAAATCTGTTTCCTGCAATTCTGCCTTGATTTCAAATCCTCTTCTTTGCCTTCCCTCAATATATTTGTGGACGAGAGTTATCATTTATAACTCTGCAGGTTTGTGAATTGCAGTGCCCTGAAGCTCCATTTTACAAGTCGCTTTTTTGGGAGCTGGCCGCCAAAGCGCAGGATGGCTTCAGGCCCTGTTCTGGTTCCGGGGGGCAGGCTGAGCCTGTGGTTAATTCTTCTTCCTGATGGGAAAATAGAGTGACCTGTGCCTGTCCCAACACCAAGAGCGAGTCTCTCATTGGTTCCCCGTCTTCCCGTTCATCCTCAGGACAAATTGCAACCTGTACGGAACAGGAGGTTAAAGGTGCTGTTGCTCCAATAGGGAGATTGCTAGTAAAGTGGCTGGAATGGCGAACCCGAGCACAAGGAGATGAGAAATGAGGTGCGTTTTAGAAACCTTTCCCCATCACACGGTGTACCATCTTCTGGGTTTCTCATGCATGTTTTCGATGTAGGAAGATGCCCTTGAACCTGGAGATTTGGGACCCATGCGATGGGTAGCACGCAGTATTACTTTAAAGGGTCTGCGTTTGCTCACCCAACCTCACCAAACCTCTCAGCCCCAAGAGTGTCCACCCTTATGTCTCATCCAGCTGTGGGTCTAGATATGGTCAATCCAGGTTGCATCACAGCCCCTGAAATAATTGTGTAAGAATTTCTCTCTCTTTCCCTGTCTTTGTTTCATGGGTTTTTAAAAGTAATTTATTTTTATAATGGGGTTTAGCTGCTTTTCACGGCTGTGTTTATGCCGCTTTACACCCACTTGACACACTAACAGAGAGATATCAATACATAGGTTTTAAGATTATTACTAGTCAGATATATTCTTGTGCGGTGAATCGGGCGTGTTGAGTCCAGTTCTCTGAGCAAGGAGTAGGTCTTGTCTATTACATATTGGGTTTATGGAACGGTATCTGAGCTAATTTGAAAGTCTTGTTTTATGTATCACCCCACCTCACCTTTCCCGTTAAGCAGCCATAGTGTGTTTTCTGCATGTGTGACTCTGTTCTGTTTTGTAATTCAGTTCAAGTGTAACGGTTTTTACATTCCCTCTATAAGTGACACCTTATGAGAAGTGTCCTTTTCTGTGTGACTTATTTCACTTAGAATCGTCATACCTAAATCCACTCATCATGCTGCTACTAGCCTTATGACATTGATTTCATGGCTGAGTGATATTCCATTGTACATAAGGACCACAACTTTTTTATCCATTTTTCGCTTTCCTGGGATATTTAAGGTGGAATGAAGTGGAGGTCCTTGTCAACAGAGCAGCCCTAAACTTTGGGGTGCTTGTGTCTTGCTGATTTTCAATTTTCCCACTTTATCCCCCCATGCGTGGAAGTGCCCTATGCTCTCTAAGCTGTGTTTTTTAGCTGTTTCAGGACACACCGTACACTTCTCCAGTGTGGCTGTTGGCAATTGACATCCCGCCCATCAGTGTAGCAAGGCTCCCATTTCTCCATGGCCTGTCCTGCATTTCTGGTTTTGACACTTTTTTCAGCATGGCCCTTTTGACCGATGGGAAGCGAGACTTCTTTGTAGCGCTGATTTGCCTTTCCAGGTTGCTTGGTTGGCCAAAAAGGGCGTATGCGTTTTTTCCTGAATATATTCAGGAAAAAACGCATACGCCCTTTTTGGCCAAGGGCATCATTGTCAACGTTTTGCCGCTTTTCATGTGCTTTAAAGACGATTCGAATCTACCTCCTGAAATCTGTTTCCTGCAATTCTGCCTTGATTTCAAATCCTCTTCTTTGCCTTCCCTCAATATATTTGTGGACAACAGTTATCATTTATAACTCTGCAGGTTTGTGAATTGCAGTGCCCTGAAGCTCCATTTTACAAGTCGCTTTTTTGGGAGCTGGCCGCAAAAGCGCAGGATGGCTTCAGGCCCTGTTCTGGTTCCGGGGGGCAGGCTGAGCCTGTGGTTAATTCTTCTTCCTGATGGGAAAATAGAGTGAGCTGTGCCTGTCCCAACACCAAGAGCTAGTATCTCATTGGTTCCCCGTCTTCCCGTTCATCCTCAGGACAAATTGCAACCTGTACGGAACAGGAGGTTAAAGGTGCTGTTGCTCCAATAGGGAGATTGCTAGTAAAGTGGCTGGAATGGCGAACCCGAGCACAAGGAGATGTGAAATGTGGTGCGTTTTAGAAACCTTTCCCCATCACACGGTGTACCATCTTCTGGGTTTCTCATGCATGTTTTCGATGTAGGAAGATGCCCTTGAACCTGGAGATTTGGGACCCATGCGATGGGTAGCACGCAGTATTACTTTAAAGGGTCTACGTTTGCTCACCCAACCTCACCAAACCTCTCAGCCCCAAGAGTGGCCACCCTTATGTCTCATCCAGCTGTGGGTCTAGATATGGTCAATCCAGGTTGCATCACAGCCCCTGAACGAATTGTGTAAGAATTTCTCTCTCTTTCCCTGTCTTTGTTTCATGGGTTTTTCAAAGTAATTTATTTTTATAATGGGGTTTAGCTGCTTTTCACGGCTGTGTTTATGCCGCTTTACACCCACTTGACACACTAACAGAGAGATATCAATACATAGGTTTTAAGATTATTACTAGTCAGATATATTCTTGTGCGGTGAATCGGGCGTGTTGAGTCCAGTTCTCTGAGCAAGGAGTAGGTCTTGTCTATTACATATTGGGTTTATGGAACGGTATCTGAGCTAATTTGAAAGTCTTGTTTTATGTATCACCCCACCTCACCTTTCCCGTTAAGCAGCCATAGTGTGTTTTCTGCATGTGTGACTCTGTTCTGTTTTGTAATTCAGTTCAAGTGTAACGGTTTTTACATTCCCTCTATAAGTGACACCTTATGAGAAGTGTCCTTTTCTGTGTGACTTATTTCACTTAGAATCGTCGTACCTAAATCCACTCATCATGCTGCTACTAGCCTTATGACATTGATTTCATGGCTGAGTGATATTCCATTGTACATAAGGACCACAACTTTTTTATCCATTTTTCGCTTTCCTGGGATATTTAAGGTGGAATGAAGTGGAGGTCCTTGTCAACAGAGCAGCCCTAAACTTTGGGGTGCTTGTGTCTTGCTGATTTTCAATTTTCCCACTTTATCCCCCCATGCGTGGAAGTGCCCTATGCTCTCTAAGCTGTGTTTTTTAGCTGTTTCAGGACACACCGTACACTTCTGCAGTGTGGCTGTTGGCAATTGACATCCCGCCCATCAGTGTAGCAAGGCTCCCATTTCTCCATGGCCTGTCCTGCATTTCTGGTTTTGACACTTTTTTCAGCATGGCCCTTTTGACCGATGGGAAGCGAGACTTCTTTGTAGCGCTGATTTGCCTTTCCAGGTTGCTTGGTTGGCCAAAAAGGGCGTATGCGTTTTTTCCTGAATATATTCAGGAAAAAACGCATACGCCCTTTTTGGCCAAGGGCATCATTGTCGACGTTTTGCCGCTTTTCATGTGCTTTAAAGACGATTCGAATCTACCTCCTGAAATCTGTTTCCTGCAATTCTGCCTTGATTTCAAATCCTCTTCTTTGCCTTCCCTCAATATATTTGTGGACGAGAGTTATCATTTATAACTCTGCAGGTTTGTGAATTGCAGTGCCCTGAAGCTCCATTTTACAAGTAGCTTTTTTGGGAGGTGGCCGCCAAAGCGCAGGATGGCTTCAGGCCCTGTTCTGGTTCCGGGGGGCAGGCTGAGCCTGTGGTTAATTCTTCTTCCTGATGGGAAAATAGAGTGACCTCTGCCTGTCCCAACACCAAGAGCGAGTCTCTCATTGGTTCCCCGTCTTCCCGTTCATCCTCAGGACAAATTGCAACCTGTACGGAACAGGAGGTTAAAGGTGCTGATGCTCCAAGTAGGGAGATTGCTAGTAAAGTGGCTGGAATAGCGAACCCGAGCACAAGGAGATGAGAAATGAGGTGCGTTTTAGAAACCTTTCCCCATCACACGGTGTACCATCTTCTGGGTTTCTCATGCATGTTTTCGATGTAGGAAGATGCCCTTGAACCTGGAGATTTGGGACCCATGCGATGGGTAGCACGCAGTATTACTTTAAAGGGTCTGCGTTTGCTCACCCAACCTCACCAAACCTCTCAGCCCCAAGAGTGTCCACCCTTATGTCTCATCCAGCTGTGGGTCTAGATATGGTCAATCCAGGTTGCATCACAGCCCCTGAAATAATTGTGAAGAATTTCTCTCTCTTTCCCTGTCTTTGTTTCATGGGTTTTTAAAAGTAATTTATTTTTATAATGGGGTTTAGCTGCTTTTCACGGCTGTGTTTATGCCGCTTTACACCCACTTGACACACTAACAGAGAGATATCAATACATAGGTTTTAAGATTATTACTAGTCAGATATATTCTTGTGCGGTGAATCGGGCGTGTTGAGTCCAGTTCTCTGAGCAAGGAGTAGGTCTTGTCTATTACATATTGGGTTTATGGAACGGTATCTGAGCTAATTTGAAAGTCTTGTTTTATGTATCACCCCACCTCACCTTTCCCGTTAAGCAGCCATAGTGTGTTTTCTGCATGTGTGACTCTGTTCTGTTTTGTAATTCAGTTCAAGTGTAACGGTTTTTACATTCCCTCTATAAGTGACACCTTATGAGAAGTGTCCTTTTCTGTGTGACTTATTTCACTTAGAATCGTCGTACCTAAATCCACTCATCATGCTGCTACTAGCCTTATGACATTGATTTCATGGCTGAGTGATATTCCATTGTACATAAGGACCACAACTTTTTTATCCATTTTTCGCTTTCCTGGGATATTTAAGGTGGAATGAAGTGGAGGTCCTTGTCAACAGAGCAGCCCTAAACTTTGGGGTGCTTGTGTCTTGCTGATTTTCAATTTTCCCACTTTATCCCCCCATGCGTGGAAGTGCCCTATGCTCTCTAAGCTGTGTTTTTTAGCTGTTTCAGGACACACCGTACACTTCTGCAGTGTGGCTGTTGGCAATTGACATCCCGCCCATCAGTGTAGCAAGGCTCCCATTTCTCCATGGCCTGTCCTGCATTTCTGGTTTTGACACTTTTTTCAGCATGGCCCTTTTGACCGATGGGAAGCGAGACTTCTTTGTAGCGCTGATTTGCCTTTCCAGGTTGCTTGGTTGGCCAAAAAGGGCGTATGCGTTTTTTCCTGAATATATTCAGGAAAAAACGCATACGCCCTTTTTGGCCAAGGGCATCATTGTCGACGTTTTGCCGCTTTTCATGTGCTTTAAAGACGATTCGAATCTACCTCCTGAAATCTGTTTCCTGCAATTCTGCCTTGATTTCAAATCCTCTTCTTTGCCTTCCCTCAATATATTTGTGGACGAGAGTTATCATTTATAACTCTGCAGGTTTGTGAATTGCAGTGCCCTGAAGCTCCATTTTACAAGTAGCTTTTTTGGGAGGTGGCCGCCAAAGCGCAGGATGGCTTCAGGCCCTGTTCTGGTTCCGGGGGGCAGGCTGAGCCTGTGGTTAATTCTTCTTCCTGATGGGAAAATAGAGTGACCTCTGCCTGTCCCAACACCAAGAGCGAGTCTCTCATTGGTTCCCCGTCTTCCCGTTCATCCTCAGGACAAATTGCAACCTGTACGGAACAGGAGGTTAAAGGTGCTGATGCTCCAAGTAGGGAGATTGCTAGTAAAGTGGCTGGAATAGCGAACCCGAGCACAAGGAGATGAGAAATGAGGTGCGTTTTAGAAACCTTTCCCCATCACACGGTGTACCATCTTCTGGGTTTCTCATGCATGTTTTCGATGTAGGAAGATGCCCTTGAACCTGGAGATTTGGGACCCATGCGATGGGTAGCACGCAGTATTACTTTAAAGGGTCTGCGTTTGCTCACCCAACCTCACCAAACCTCTCAGCCCCAAGAGTGTCCACCCTTATGTCTCATCCAGCTGTGGGTCTAGATATGGTCAATCCAGGTTGCATCACAGCCCCTGAAATAATTGTGAAGAATTTCTCTCTCTTTCCCTGTCTTTGTTTCATGGGTTTTTAAAAGTAATTTATTTTTATAATGGGGTTTAGCTGCTTTTCACGGCTGTGTTTATGCCGCTTTACACCCACTTGACACACTAACAGAGAGATATCAATACATAGGTTTTAAGATTATTACTAGTCAGATATATTCTTGTGCGGTGAATCGGGCGTGTTGAGTCCAGTTCTCTGAGCAAGGAGTAGGTCTTGTCTATTACATATTGGGTTTATGGAACGGTATCTGAGCTAATTTGAAACTCTTGTTTTATGTATCACCCCACCTCACCTTTCCCGTTAAGCAGCCATAGTGTGTTTTCTGCATGTGTGACTCTGTTCTGTTTTGTAATTCAGTTCAAGTGTAACGGTTTTTACATTCCCTCTATAAGTGACACCTTATGAGAAGTGTCCTTTTCTGTGTGACTTATTTCACTTAGAATCGTCGTACCTAAATCCACTCATCATGCTGCTACTAGCCTTATGACATTGATTTCATGGCTGAGTGATATTCCATTGTACATAAGGACCACAACTTTTTTATCCATTTTTCGCTTTCCTGGGATATTTAAGGTGGAATGAAGTGGAGGTCCTTGTCAACAGAGCAGCCCTAAACTTTGGGGTGCTTGTGTCTTGCTGATTTTCAATTTTCCCACTTTATCCCCCCATGCGTGGAAGTGCCCTATGCTCTCTAAGCTGTGTTTTTTAGCTGTTTCAGGACACACCGTACACTTCTCCAGTGTGGCTGTTGGCAATTGACATCCCGCCCATCAGTGTAGCAAGGCTCCCATTTCTCCATGGCCTGTCCTGCATTTCTGGTTTTGACACTTTTTTCAGCATGGCCCTTTTGACCGATGGGAAGCGAGACTTCTTTGTAGCGCTGATTTGCCTTTCCAGGTTGCTTGGTTGGCCAAAAAGGGCGTATGCGTTTTTTCCTGAATATATTCAGGAAAAAACGCATACGCCCTTTTTGGCCAAGGGCATCATTGTCAACGTTTTGCCGCTTTTCATGTGCTTTAAAGATGATTCGAATCTACCTCCTGAAATCTGTTTCCTGCAATTCTGCCTTGATTTCAAATCCTCTTCTTTGCCTTCCCTCAATATATTTGTGGACAAGAGTTATCATTTATAACTCTGCAGGTTTGTGAATTGCAGTGCCCTGAAGCTCCATTTTACAAGTCGCTTTTTTGGGAGCTGGCCGCAAAAGCGCAGGATGGCTTCAGGCCCTGTTCTGGTTCCGGGGGGCAGGCTGAGCCTGTGGTTAATTCTTCTTCCTGATGGGAAAATAGAGTGACCTGTGCCTGTCCCAACACCAAGAGCTAGTCTCTCATTGGTTCCCCGTCTTCCCGTTCATCCTCAGGACAAATTGCAACCTGTACGGAACAGGAGGTTAAAGGTGCTGTTGCTCCAAGTAGGGAGATTGCTAGTAAAGTGGCTGGAATGGCGAACCCGAGCACAAGGAGATGTGAAATGAGGTGCGTTTTAGAAACCTTTCCCCATCACACGGTGTACCATCTTCTGGGTTTCTCATGCATGTTTTCGATGTAGGAAGATGCCCTTGAACCTGGAGATTTGGGACCCATGCGATGGGTAGCACGCAGTATTACTTTAAAGGTTCTGCGTTTGCTCACCCAACCTCACCAAACCTCTCAGCCCCAAGAGTGTCCACCCTTATGTCTCATCCAGCTGTGGGTCTAGATATGGTCAATCCAGGTTGCATCACAGCCCCTGAACGAATTGTGTAAGAATTTCTCTCTCTTTCCCTGTCTTTGTTTCATGGGTTTTTAAAAGTAATTTATTTTTATAATGGGGTTTAGCTGCTTTTCACGGCTGTGTTTATGCCGCTTTACACCCACTTGACACACTAACAGAGAGATATCAATACATAAGTTTTAAGATTATTACTAGTCAGATATATTCTTGTGCGGTGAATCGGGCGTGTTGAGTCCAGTTCTCTGAGCAAGGAGTAGGTCTTGTCTATTACATATTGGGTTTATGGAACGGTATCTGAGCTAATTTGAAAGTCTTGTTTTATGTATCACCCCACCTCACCTTTCCCGTTAAGCAGCCATAGTGTGTTTTCTGCATGTGTGACTCTGTTCTGTTTTGTAATTCAGTTCAAGTGTAACGGTTTTTACATTCCCTCTATAAGTGACACCTTATGAGAAGTGTCCTTTTCTGTGTGACTTATTTCACTTAGAATCGTCGTACCTAAATCCACTCATCATGCTGCTACTAGCCTTATGACATTGATTTCATGGCTGAGTGATATTCCATTGTACATAAGGACCACAACTTTTTTATCCATTTTTCACTTTCCTGGGATATTTAAGGTGGAATGAAGTGGAGGTCCTTGTCAACAGAGCAGCCCTAAACTTTGGGGTGCTTGTGTCTTGCTGATTTTCAATTTTCCCACTTTATCCCCCCATGCGTGGAAGTGCCCTATGCTCTCTAAGCTGTGTTTTTTAGCTGTTTCAGGACACACCGTACACTTCTCCAGTGTGGCTGTTGGCAATTTACATCCCGCCCATCAGTGTAGCAAGGCTCCCATTTCTCCATGGCCTGTCCTGCATTTCTGGTTTTAACACTTTTTTCAGCATGGCCCTTTTGACCGATGGGAAGCGAGACTTCTTTGTAGCGCTGATTTGTCTTTCCAGGTTGCTTGGTTGGCCAAAAAGGGCGTATGCGTTTTTTCCTGAATATATTCAGGAAAAAACGCATACGCCCTTTTTGGCCAAGGGCATCATTGTCGACGTTTTGCCGCTTTTCATGTGCTTTAAAGACGATTCGAATCTACCTCCTGAAATCTGTTTCCTGCAATTCTGCCTTGATTTCAAATCCTCTTCTTTGCCTTCCCTCAATATATTTGTGGACGAGAGTTATCATTTATAACTCTGCAGGTTTGTGAATTGCAGTGCCCTGAAGCTCCATTTTACAAGTCGCTTTTTTGGGAGCTGGCCGCCAAAGCACAGGATGGCTTCAGGCCCTGTTCTGGTTCTGGGGGGCAGGCTGAGCCTGTGGTTAATTCTTCTTCCTGATGGGAAAATAGAGTGACCTGTGCCTGTCCCAACACCAAGAGCGAGTCTCTCATTGGTTCCCCGTCTTCCCGTTCATCCTCAGGACAAATTGCAACCTGTACGGAACAGGAGGTTAAAGGTGCTGATGCTCCAAGTAGGGAGATTGCTAGTAAAGTGGCTGGAATAGCGAACCCGAGCACAAGGAGATGAGAAATGAGGTGCGTTTTAGAAACCTTTCCCCATCACACGGTGTACCATCTTCTGGGTTTCTCATGCATGTTTTCGATGTAGGAAGATGCCCTTGAACCTGGAGATTTGGGACCCATGCGATGGGTAGCACGCAGTATTACTTTAAAGGGTCTGCGTTTGCTCACCCAACCTCACCAAACCTCTCAGCCCCAAGAGTGTCCACCCTTATGTCTCATCCAGCTGTGGGTCTAGATATGGTCAATCCAGGTTGCATCACAGCCCCTGAACGAATTGTGTAAGAATTTCTCTCTCTTTCCCTGTCTTTGTTTCATGGGTTTTTAAAAGTAATTTATTTTTATAATGGGGTTTAGCTGCTTTTCACGGCTGTGTTTATGCCGCCTTACACCCACTTGACACACTAACAGAGAGATATCAATACATAGGTTTTAAGATTATTACTAGTCAGATATATTCATGTGCGGTGAATCGGGCGTGTTGAGTCCAGTTCTCTGAGCAAGGAGTAGGTCTTGTCTATTACATATTGGGTTTATGGAACGGTATCTGAGCTAATTTGAAAGTCTTGTTTTATGTATCACCCCACCTCACCTTTCCCGTTAAGCAGCCATAGTGTGTTTTCTGCATGTGTGACTCTGTTCTGTTTTGTAATTCAGTTCAAGTGTAACGGTTTTTACATTCCCTCTATAAGTGACACCTTATGAGAAGTGTCCTTTTCTGTGTGACTTATTTCACTTAGAATCGTCGTACCTAAATCCACTCATCATGCTGCTACTAGCCTTATGACATTGATTTCATGGCTGAGTGATATTCCATTGTACATAAGGACCACAACTTTTTTATCCATTTTTCGCTTTCCTGGGATATTTAAGGTGGAATGAAGTGGAGGTCCTTGTCAACAGAGCAGCCCTAAACTTTGGGGTGCTTGTGTCTTGCTGATTTTCAATTTTCCCACTTTATCCCCCCATGCGTGGAAGTGCCCTATGCTCTCTAAGCTGTGTTTTTTAGCTGTTTCAGGACACACCGTACACTTCTCCAGTGTGGCTGTTGGCAATTGACATCCCGCCCATCAGTGTAGCAAGGCTCCCATTTCTCCATGGCCTGTCCTGCATTTCTGGTTTTGACACTTTTTTCAGCATGGCCCTTTTGACCGATGGGAAGCGAGACTTCTTTGTAGCGCTGATTTGCCTTTCCAGGTTGCTTGGTTGGCCAAAAAGGGCGTATGCGTTTTTTCCTGAATATATTCAGGAAAAAACGCATACGCCCTTTTTGGCCAAGGGCATCATTGTCAACGTTTTGCCGCTTTTCATGTGCTTTAAAGACGATTCGAATCTACCTCCTGAAATCTGTTTCCTGCAATTCTGCCTTGATTTCAAATCCTCTTCTTTGCCTTCCCTCAATATATTTGTGGACAAGAGTTATCATTTATAACTCTGCAGGTTTGTGAATTGCAGTGCCCTGAAGCTCCATTTTACAAGTCGCTTTTTTGGGAGCTGGCCGCCAAAGCGCAGGATGGCTTCAGGCCCTGTTCTGGTTCCGGGGGGCAGGCTGAGCCTGTGGTTAATTCTTCTTCCTGATGGGAAAATAGAGTGACCTGTGCCTGTCCCAACACCAAGAGCTAGTCTCTCATTGGTTCCCCGTCTTCCCGTTCATCCTCAGGACAAATTGCAACCTGTACGGAACAGGAGCTTAAAGGTGCTGTTGCTCCAAGTAGGGAGATTGCTAGTAAAGTGGCTGGAATGGCGAACCCGAGCACAAGGAGATGTGAAATGAGGTGCGTTTTAGAAACCTTTCCCCATCACACGGTGTACCATCTTCTAGGTTTCTCATGCATGTTTTCGATGTAGGAAGATGCCCTTGAACCTGGAGATTTGGGACCCATGCAATGGGTAGCACGCAGTATTACTTTAAAGGGTCTGTGTTTGCTCACCCAACCTCACCAAACCTCTCAGCCCCAAGAGTGTCCACCCTTATGTCTCATCCAGCTGTGGGTCTAGATATGGTCAATTCAGGTTGCATCACAGCCCCTGAACGAATTGTGTAAGAATTTCTCTCTCTTTCCCTGTCTTTGTTTCATGGGTTTTTAAAAGTAATTTATTTTTATAATGGGGTTTAGCTGCTTTTCACGGCTGTGTTTATGCCGCTTTACACACACTTGACACACTAACAGAGAGATATCAATACATAGGTTTTAAGATTATTACTAGTCAGATATATTCTTGTGCGGTGAATCGGGCGTGTTGAGTCCAGTTCTCTGAGCAAGGAGTAGGTCTTGTCTATTACATATTGGGTTTATGGAACAGTATCTGAGCTAATTTGAAAGTCTTGTTTTATGTATCACCCCACCTCACCTTTCCCGTTAAGCAGCCATAGTGTGTTTTCTGCATGTGTGACTCTGTTCTGTTTTGTAATTCAGTTCAAGTGTAACGGTTTTTACTTTCCCTCTATAAGTGACACCTTATGAGAAGTGTCCTTTTCTGTGTGACTTATTTCACTTAAAATCGTCGTACCTAAATCCACTCATCATGCTGCTACTAGCCTTATGACATTGATTTCATGGCTGAGTGATATTCCATTGTACATAAGGACCACAAATTTTTTATCCATTTTTCGCTTTCCTGAGATATTTAAGGTGGAATGAAGTGGAGGTCCTTGTCAACAGAGCAGCCCTAAACTTTGGGGTGCTTGTGTCTTGCTGATTTTCAATTTTCCCACTTTATCCCCCCATGCGTGGAAGTGCCCTATGCTCTCTAAGCTGTGTTTTTTAGCTGTTTCAGGACACACCGTACACTTCTCCAGTGTGGCTGTTGGCAATTGACATCCCGCCCATCAGTGTAGCAAGGCTCCCATTTCTCCATGGCCTGTCCTGCATTTCTGGTTTTGACACTTTTTTCAGCATGGCCCTTTTGACCGATGGGAAGCGAGACTTCTTTGTAGCGCTGATTTGTCTTTCCAGGTTGCTTGGTTGGCCAAAAAGGGCGTATGCGTTTTTTCCTGAATATATTCAGGAAAAAACGCATACGCCCTTTTTGGCCAAGGGCATCATTGTCGACGTTTTGCCGCTTTTCATGTGCTTTAAAGACGATTCGAATCTACCTCCTAAAATCTGTTTCCTGCAATTCTGCCTTGATTTCAAATCCTCTTCTTTGCCTTCCCTCAATATATTTGTGGACGAGAGTTATCATTTATAACTCTGCAGGTTTGTGAATTGCAGTGCCCTGAAGCTCCATTTTACAAGTCGCTTTTTTGGGAGCTGACCGCCAAAGCGCAGGATGGCTTCAGGCCCTGTTCTGGTTCCGGGGGGCAGGCTGAGCCTGTGGTTAATTCTTCTTCCTGATGGGAAAATAGAGTGACCTGTGCCTGTCCCAACACCAAGAGCGAGTCTCTCATTGGTTCCCCGTCTTCCCGTTCATCCTCAGGACAAATTGCAACCTGTACGGAACAGGAGGTTAAAGGTGCTGATGCTCCAAGTAGGGAGATTGCTAGTAAAGTGGCTGGAATAGCGAACCCGAGCACAAGGAGATGAGAAATGAGGTGCGTTTTAGAAACCTTTCCCCATCACACGGTGTACCATCTTCTGGGTTTCTCATGCATGTTTTCGATGTAGGAAGATGCCCTTGAACCTGGAGATTTGGGACCCATGCGATGGGTAGCACGCAGTATTACTTTAAATGGTCTGCGTTTGCTCACCCAACCTCACCAAACCTCTCAGCCCCAAGAGTGTCCACCCTTATGTCTCATCCAGCTGTGGGTCTAGATATGGTCAATCCAGGTTGCATCACAGCCCCTGAACGAATTGTGTAAGAATTTCTCTCTCTTTCCCTGTCTTTGTTTCATGGGTTTTAAAAAGTAATTTATTTTTATAATGGGGTTTAGCTGCTTTTCACGGCTGTGTTTATGCTGCTTTACACCCACTTGACACACTAACAGAGAGATATCAATACATAGGTTTTAAGATTATTACTAGTCAGATATATTCTTGTGCGGTGAATCGGGCGTGTTGAGTCCAGTTCTCTGAGCAAGGAGTAGGTCTTGTCTATTACATATTGGGTTTATGGAACGGTATCTGAGCTAATTTGAAAGTATTGTTTTATGTATCACCCCACCTCACCTTTCCCGTTAAGCAGCCATAGTGTGTTTTCTGCATGTGTGACTCTGTTCTGTTTTGTAATTCAGTTCAAGTGTAACGGTTTTTACATTCCCTCTATAAGTGACACCTTATGAGAAGTGTCCTTTTCTGTGTGACTTATTTCACTTAGAATCGTCGTACCTAAATCCACTCATCATGCTGCTACTAGCCTTATGACATTGATTTCATGGCTGAGTGATATTCCATTGTACATAAGGACCACAACTTTTTTATCCATTTTTCGCTTTCCTGGGATATTTAAGGTGGAATGAAGTGGAGGTCCTTGTCAACAGAGCAGCCCTAAACTTTGGGGTGCTTGTGTCCTGCTGATTTTCAATTTTCCCACTTTATCCCCCCATGCGTGGAAGTGCCCTATGCTCTCTAAGCTGTGTTTTTTAGCTATTTCAGGACACACCGTACACTTCTACAGTGTGGCTGTTGGCAATTGACATCACGCCCATCAGTGTAGCAAGGCTCCCATTTCTCCATGGCCTGTCCTGCATTTCTGGTTTTGACACTTTTTTCAGCATGGCCCTTTTGACCGAAGGGAAGCGAGACTTCTTTGTAGCGCTGATTTGCCTTTCCAGGTTGCTTGGTTGGCCAAAAAGGGCGTATGCGTTTTTTCCTGAATATATTCAGGAAAAAACGCATACGCCCTTTTTGGCCAAGGGCATCATTGTCAACGTTTTGCCGCTTTTCATGTGCTTTAAAGACGATTCGAATCTACCTCCTGAAATCTGTTTCCTGCAATTCTGCCTTGATTTCAAATCCTCTTCTTTGCCTTCCCTCAATATATTTGTGGACGAGAGTTATCATTTATAACTCTGCAGGTTTGTGAATTGCAGTGCCCTGAAGCTCCATTTTACAAGTCGCTTTTTTGGGAGCTGGCCGCAAAAGCGCAGGATGGCTTCAGGCCCTGTTCTGGTTCCGGGGGGCAGGCTGAGCCTGTGGTTAATTCTTCTTCCTGATGGGAAAATAGAGTGACCTGTGCCTGTCCCAACACCAAGAGCTAGTCTCTCATTGGTTCCCCGTCTTCCCGTTCATCCTCAGGACAAATTGCAACCTGTACGGAACAGGAGGTTAAAGGTGCTGTTGCTCCAAGTAGGGAGATTGCTAGTAAAGTGGCTGGAATGGCGAAACCGAGCACAAGGAGATGAGAAATGAGGTGCGTTTTAGAAACCTTTCCCCATCACACGGTGTACCATCTTCTGGGTTTCTCATGCATGTTTTCGATGTAGGAAGATGCCCTTGAACCTGGAGATTTGGGACCCATGCGATGGGTAGCACGCAGTATTACTTTAAAGGGTCTGCGTTTGCTCACCCAACCTCACCAAACCTCTCAGCCCCAAGAGTGTCCACCCTTATGTCTCATCCAGCTGTAGGTCTAGATATGGTCAATCCAGGTTGCATCACAGCCCCTGAACGAATTGTGTAAGAATTTCTCTCTCTTTCCCTGTCTTTGTTTCATGGGTTTTTAAAAGTAATTTATTTTTATAATGGGGTTTAGCTGCTTTTCACGGCTGTGTTTATGCCGCTTTACACCCACTTGACACACTAACAGAGAGATATCAATACATAGGTTTTAAGATTATTACTAGTCAGATATATTCTTGTGCGGTGAATCGGGCGTGTTGAGTCCAGTTCTCTGAGCAAGGAGTAGGTCTTGTCTATTACATATTGGGTTTATGGAACGGTATCTGAGCTAATTTGAAAGTCTTGTTTTATGTATCACCCCACCTCACCTTTCCCGTTAAGCAGCCATAGTGTGTTTTCTGCATGTGTGACTCTGTTCTGTTTTGTAATTCAGTTCAAGTGTAACGGTTTTTACATTCCCTCTATAAGTGACACCTTATGAGAAGTGTCCTTTTCTGTGTGACTTATTTCACTTAGAATCGTCGTACCTAAATCCACTCATCATGCTGCTACTAGCCTTATGACATTGATTTCATGGCTGAGTGATATTCCATTGTACATAAGGACCACAACTTTTTTATCCATTTTTCGCTTTCCTGGGATAGTTAAGGTGGAATGAAGTGGAGGTCCTTGTCAACAGAGCAGCCCTAAACTTTGGGGTGCTTGTGTCTTGCTTATTTTCAATTTTCCCACTTTATCCCCCCATGCGTGGAAGTGCCCTATGCTCTCTAAGCTGTGTTTTTTAGCTGTTTCAGGACACACCGTACACTTCTCCAGTGTGGCTGTTGGCAATTGACATCCCGCCCATCAGTGTAGCAAGGCTCCCATTTCTCCATGGCCTGTCCTGCATTTCTGGTTTTGACACTTTTTTCAGCATGGCCCTTTTGACCGATGGGAAGCGAGACTTCTTTGTAGCGCTGATTTGCCTTTCCAGGTTGCTTGGTTGGCCAAAAAGGGCGTATGCGTTTTTTCCTGAATATATTCAGGAAAAAACGCATACGCCCTTTTTGGCCAAGGGCATCATTGTCAACGTTTTGCCGCTTTTCATGTGCTTTAAAGACGATTCGAATCTACCTCCTGAAATCTGTTTCCTGCAATTCTGCCTTGATTTCAAATCCTCTTCTTTGCCTTCCCTCAATATATTTGTGGACGAGAGTTATCATTTATAACTCTGCAGGTTTGTGAATTGCAGTGCCCTGAAGCTCCATTTTACAAGTCGCTTTTTTGGGAGCTGGCCGCAAAAGCGCAGGATGGCTTCAGGCCCTGTTCTGGTTCCGGGGGGCAGGCTGAGCCTGTGGTTAATTCTTCTTCCTGATGGGAAAATAGAGTGACCTGTGCCTGTCCCAACACCAAGAGCTAGTCTCTCATTGGTTCCCCGTCTTCCCGTTCATCCTCAGGACAAATTGCAACCTGTACGGAACAGGAGGTTAAAGGTGCTGATGCTCCAAGTAGGGAGATTGCTAGTAAAGTGGCTGGAATGGCGAACCCGAGCACAAGGAGATGAGAAATGAGGTGCGTTTTAGAAACCTTTCCCCATCACACGGTGTACCATCTTCTAGGTTTCTCATGCATGTTTTCGATGTAGGAAGATGCCCTTGAACCTGGAGATTTGGGACCCATGCGATGGGTAGCACGCAGTATTAATTTAAAGGGTCTGTGTTTGCTCACCCAACCTCACCAAACCTCTCAGCCCCAAGAGTGTCCACCCTTATGTCTCATCCAGCTGTGGGTCTAGATATGGTCAATCCAGGTTGCATCACAGCCCCTGAACGAATTGTGTAAGAATTTCTCTCTCTTTCCCTGTCTTTGTTTCATGGGTTTTTAAAAGTAATTTATTTTTATAATGGGGTTTAGCTGCTTTTCACGGCTGTGTTTATGCCGCTTTACACACACTTGACACACTAACAGAGAGATATCAATACATAGTTTTTAAGATTATTACTAGTCAGATATATTCTGGTGCGGTGAATCGGGCGTGTTGAGTCCAGTTCTCTGAGCAAGGAGTAGGTCTTGTCTATTACATATTGGGTTTATGGAACAGTATCTGAGCTAATTTGAAAGTCTTGTTTTATGTATCACCCCACCTCACCTTTCCCGTTAAGCAGCCATAGTGTGTTTTCTGCATGTGTGACTCTGTTCTGTTTTGTAATTCAGTTCAAGTGTAACGGTTTTTACTTTCCCTCTATAAGTGACACCTTATGAGAAGTGTCCTTTTCTGTGTGACTTATTTCACTTAAAATCGTCGTACCTAAATCCACTCATCATGCTGCTACTAGCCTTATGACATTGATTTCATGGCTGAGTGATATTCCATTGTACATAAGGACCACAAATTTTTTATCCATTTTTCGCTTTCCTGAGATATTTAAGGTGGAATGAAGTGGAGGTCCTTGTCAACAGAGCAGCCCTAAACTTTGGGGTGCTTGTGTCTTGCTGATTTTCAATTTTCCCACTTTATCCCCCCATGCGTGGAAGTGCCCTATGCTCTCTAAGCTGTGTTTTTTAGCTGTTTCAGGACACACCGTACACTTCTCCAGTGTGGCTGTTGGCAATTGACATCCCGCCCATCAGTGTAGCAAGGCTCCCATTTCTCCATGGCCTGTCCTGCATTTCTGGTTTTGACACTTTTTTCAGCATGGCCCTTTTGACCGATGGGAAGCGAGACTTCTTTGTAGCGCTGATTTGTCTTTCCAGGTTGCTTGGTTGGCCAAAAAGGGCGTATGCGTTTTTTCCTGAATATATTCAGGAAAAAACGCATACGCCCTTTTTGGCCAAGGGCATCATTGTCGACGTTTTGCCGCTTTTCATGTGCTTTAAAGACGATTCGAATCTACCTCCTGAAATCTGTTTCCTGCAATTCTGCCTTGATTTCAAATCCTCTTCTTTGCCTTCCCTCAATATATTTGTGGACGAGAGTTATCATTTATAACTCTGCAGGTTTGTGAATTGCAGTGCCCTGAAGCTCCATTTTACAAGTCGCTTTTTTGGGAGCTGGCCGCAAAAGCGCAGGATGGCTTCAGGCCCTGTTCTGGTTCCGGGGGGCAGGCTGAGCCTGTGGTTAATTCTTCTTCCTGATGGGAAAATAGAGTGACCTGTGCCTGTCCCAACACCAAGAGCTAGTCTCTCATTGGTTCCCCGTCTTCCCGTTCATCCTCAGGACAAATTGCAACCTGTACGGAACAGGAGGTTAAAGGTGCTGATGCTCCAAGTAGGGAGATTGCTAGTAAAGTGGCTGGAATGGCGAACCCGAGCACAAGGAGATGAGAAATGAGGTGCGTTTTAGAAACCTTTCCCCATCACACGGTGTACCATCTTCTGGGTTTCTCATGCATGTTTTCGATGTAGGAAGATGCCCTTGAACCTGGAGATTTGGGACCCATGCGATGGGTAGCACGCAGTATTACTTTAAAGGGTCTGCGTTTGCTCACCCAACCTCACCAAACCTCTCAGCCCCAAGAGTGTCCACCCTTATGTCTCATCCAGCTGTGGGTCTAGATATGGTCAATCCAGGTTGCATCACAGCCCCTGAACGAATTGTGTAAGAATTTCTCTCTCTTTCCCTGTCTTTGTTTCATGGGTTTTTAAAAGTAATTTATTTTTATAATGGGGTTTAGCTGCTTTTCACGGCTGTGTTTATGCCGCTTTACACCCACTTGACACACTAACAGAGAGATATCAATACATAGGTTTTAAGATTATTACTAGTCAGATATATTCTTGTGCGGTGAATCGGGCGTGTTGAGTCCAGTTCTCTGAGCAAGGAGTAGGTCTTGTCTATTACATATTGGGTTTATGGAACGGTATCTGAGCTAATTTGAAACTCTTGTTTTATGTATCACCCCACCTCACCTTTCCCGTTAAGCAGCCATAGTGTGTTTTCTGCATGTGTGACTCTGTTCTGTTTTGTAATTCAGTTCAAGTGTAACGGTTTTTACATTCCCTCTATAAGTGACACCTTATGAGAAGTGTCCTTTTCTGTGTGACTTATTTCACTTAGAATCGTCGTACCTAAATCCACTCATCATGCTGCTACTAGCCTTATGACATTGATTTCATGGCTGAGTGATATTCCATTGTACATAAGGACCACAACTTTTTTATCCATTTTTCGCTTTCCTGGGATATTTAAGGTGGAATGAAGTGGAGGTCCTTGTCAACAGAGCAGCCCTAAACTTTGGGGTGCTTGTGTCTTGCTGATTTTCAATTTTCCCACTTTATCCCCCCATGCGTGGAAGTGCCCTATGCTCTCTAAGCTGTGTTTTTTAGCTGTTTCAGGACACACCGTACACTTCTCCAGTGTGGCTGTTGGCAATTGACATCCCGCCCATCAGTGTAGCAAGGCTCCCATTTCTCCATGGCCTGTCCTGCATTTCTGGTTTTGACACTTTTTTCAGCATGGCCCTTTTGACCGATGGGAAGCGAGACTTCTTTGTAGCGCTGATTTGCCTTTCCAGGTTGCTTGGTTGGCCAAAAAGGGCGTATGCGTTTTTTCCTGAATATATTCAGGAAAAAACGCATACGCCCTTTTTGGCCAAGGGCATCATTGTCAACGTTTTGCTGCTTTTCATGTGCTTTAAAGGCGATTCGAATCTACCTCCTGAAATCTGTTTCCTGCAATTCTGCCTTGATTTCAAATCCTCTTCTTTGCCTTCCCTCAATATATTTGTGGACGAGAGTTATCATTTATAACTCTGCAGGTTTGTGAATTGCAGTGCCCTGAAGCTCCATTTTACAAGTCGCTTTTTTGGGAGCTGGCCGCCAAAGCGCAGGATGGCTTCAGGCCCTGTTCTGGTTCCGGGGGGCAGGCTGAGCCTGTGGTTAATTCTTCTTCCTGATGGGAAAATAGAGTGACCTGTGCCTGTCCCAACACCAAGAGCTAGTCTCTCATTGGTTCCCCGTCTTCCCGTTCATCCTCAGGACAAATTGCAACCTGTACGGAACAGGAGGTTAAAGGTGCTGATGCTCCAAGTAGGGAGATTGCTAGTAAAGTGGCTGGAATGGCGAACCCGAGCACAAGGAGATGAGAAATGAGGTGCGTTTTAGAAACCTTTCCCCATCACACGGTGTACCATCTTCTAGGTTTCTCATGCATGTTTTCGATGTAGGAAGATGCCCTTGAACCTGGAGATTTGGGACCCATGCGATGGGTAGCACGCAGTACTACTTTAAAGGGTCTGTGTTTGCTCACCCAACCTCACCAAACCTCTCAGCCCCAAGAGTGTCCACCCTTATGTCTCATCCAGCTGTGGGTCTAGATATGGTCAATCCAGGTTGCATCACAGCCCCTGAACGAATTGTGTAAGAATTTCTCTCTCTTTCCCTGTCTTTGTTTCATGGGTTTTTAAAATTAATTTATTTTTATAATGGGGTTTAGCTGCTTTTCACGGCTGTGTTTATGCCGCTTTACACACACTTGACACACTAACAGAGAGATATCAATACATAGGTTTTAAGATTATTACTAGTCAGATATATTCTGGTGCGGTGAATCGGGCGTGTTGAGTCCAGTTCTCTGAGCAAGGAGTAGGTCTTGTCTATTACATATTGGGTTTATGGAACAGTATCTGAGCTAATTTGAAAGTCTTGTTTTATGTATCACCCCACCTCACCTTTCCCGTTAAGCAGCCATAGTGTGTTTTCTGCATGTGTGACTCTGTTCTGTTTTGTAATTCAGTTCAAGTGTAACGGTTTTTACTTTCCCTCTATAAGTGACACCTTATGAGAAGTGTCCTTTTCTGTGTGACTTATTTCACTTAAAATCGTCGTACCTAAATCCACTCATCATGCTGCTACTAGCCTTATGACATTGATTGCATGGCTGAGTGATATTCCATTGTACATAAGGACCACATCTTCTTTATCCATTTTTCGCTTTCCTGAGATATTTAAGGTGGAATGAAGTGGAGGTCCTTGTCAACAGAGCAGCCCTAAACTTTGGGGTGCTTGTGTCTTGCTGATTTTCAATTTTCCCACTTTATCCCCCCATGCGTGGAAGTGCCCTATGCTCTCTAAGCTGTGTTTTTTAGCTGTTTCAGGACACACCGTACACTTCTCCAGTGTGGCTGTTGGCAATTGACATCCCGCCCATCAGTGTAGCAAGCCTCCCATTTCTCCATGGCCTGTCCTGCATTTCTGGTTTTGACACTTTTTTCAGCATGGCCCTTTTGACCGATGGGAAGCGAGACTTCTTTGTAGCGCTGATTTGGCTTTCCAGGTTGCTTGGTTGGCCAAAAAGGGCGTATGCGTTTTTTCCTGAATATATTCAGGAAAAAACGCATACGCCCTTTTTGGCCAAGGGCATCATTGTCGACGTTTTGCCGCTTTTCATGTGCTTTAAAGACGATTCGAATCTACCTCCTAAAATCTGTTTCCTGCAATTCTGCCTTGATTTCAAATCCTCTTCTTTGCCTTCCCTCAATATATTTGTGGACGAGAGTTATCATTTATAACTCTGCAGGTTTGTGAATTGCAGTGCCCTGAAGCTCCATTTTACAAGTCGCTTTTTTGGGAGCTGGCCGCCAAAGCGCAGGATGGCTTCAGGCCCTGTTCTGGTTCCGGGGGGCAGGCTGAGCCTGTGGTTAATTCTTCTTCCTGATGGGAAAATAGAGTGACCTGTGCCTGTCCCAACACCAAGAGCGAGTCTCTCATTGGTTCCCCGTCTTCCCGTTCATCCTCAGGACAAATTGCAACCTGTACGGAACAGGAGGTTAAAGGTACTGATGCTCCAAGTAGGGAGATTGCTAGTAAAGTGGCTGGAATAGCGAACCCGAGCACAAGGAGATGAGAAATGAGGTGCGTTTTAGAAACCTTTCCCCATCACACGGTGTACCATCTTCTGGGTTTCTCATGCATGTTTTCGATGTAGGAAGATGCCCTTGAACCTGGAGATTTGGGACCCATGCGATGGGTAGCACGCAGTATTTCTTTAAAGGGTCTGCGTTTGCTCACCCAACCTCACCAAACCTCTCAGCCCCAAGAGTGTCCACCCTTATGTCTCATCCAGCTGTGGGTCTAGATATGGTCAATCCAGGTTGCATCACAGCCCCTGAAAGAATTGTGTAAGAATTTCTCTCTCTTTCCCTGTCTTTGTTTCATGGGTTTTAAAAAGTAATTTATTTTTATAATGGGGTTTAGCTGCTTTTCACGGCTGTGTTTATGCCGCTTTACACCCACTTGACACACTAACAGAGAGATATCAATACATAGGTTTTAAGATTATTACTAGTCAGATATATTCTTGTGCGGTGAATCGGGCGTGTTGAGTCCAGTTCTCTGAGCAAGGAGTAGGTCTTGTCTATTACATATTGGGTTTATGGAACGGTATCTGAGCTAATTTGAAAGTATTGTTTTATGTATCACCCCACCTCACCTTTCCCGTTAAGCAGCCATAGTGTGTTTTCTGCATGTGTGACTCTGTTCTGTTTTGTAATTCAGTTCAAGTGTAACGGTTTTTACATTCCCTCTATAAGTGACACCTTATGAGAAGTGTCCTTTTCTGTGTGACTTATTTCACTTAGAATCGTCGTACCTAAATCCACTCATCATGCTGCTACTAGCCTTATGACATTGATTTCATGGCTGAGTGATATTCCATTGTACATAAGGACCACAACTTTTTTATCCATTTTTCGCTTTCCTGGGATATTTAAGGTGGAATGAAGTGGAGGTCCTTGTCAACAGAGCAGCTCTAAACTTTGGGGTGCTTGTGTCTTGCTGATTTTCAATTTTCCCACTTTATCCCCCCATGCGTGGAAGTGCCCTATGCTCTCTAAGCTGTGTTTTTTAGCTGTTTCAGGACACACCGTACACTTCTCCAGTGTGGCTGTTGGCAATTGACATCCCGCCCATCAGTGTAGCAAGGCTCCCATTTCTCCATGGCCTGTCCTGCATTTCTGGTTTTGACACTTTTTTCAGCATGGCCCTTTTGACCAAAGGGAAGCGAGACTTCTTTGTAGCGCTGATTTGCCTTTCCAGGTTGCTTGGTTGGCCAAAAAGGGCGTATGCGTTTTTTCCTGAATATATTCAGGAAAAAACGCATACGCCCTTTTTGGCCAAGGGCATCATTGTCAACGTTTTGCCGCTTTTCATGTGCTTTAAAGACGATTCGAATCAACCTCCTGAAATCTGTTTCCTGCAATTCTGCCTTGATTTCAAATCCTCTTCTTTGCCTTCCCTCAATATATTTGTGGACGAGAGTTATCATTTATAACTCTGCAGGTTTGTGAATTGCAGTGCCCTGAAGCTCCATTTTACAAGTCGCTTTTTTGGGAGCTGGCCGCAAAAGCGCAGGATGGCTTCAGGCCCTGTTCTGGTTCCGGGGGGCAGGCTGAGCCTGTGGTTAATTCTTCTTCCTGATGGGAAAATAGAGTGACCTGTGCCTGTCCCAACACCAAGAGCTAGTCTCTCATTGGTTCCCCGTTTTCCCGTTCATCCTCAGGACAAATTGCAACCTGTACGGAACAGGAGGTTAAAGGTGCTGATGCTCCAAGTAGGGAGATTGCTAGTAAAGTGGCTGGAATGGCGAACCCAAGCACAAGGAGATGAGAAATGAGGTGCGTTTTAGAAACCTTTCCCCATCACACGGTGTACCATCTTCTGGGTTTCTCATGCATGTTTTCGATGTAGGAAGATGCCCTTGAACCTGGAGATTTGGGACCCATGCGATGGGTAGCATGCAGTATTACTTTAAAGGGTCTGCGTTTGCTCACCCAACCTCACCAAACCTCTCAGCCCCAAGAGTGTCCACCCTTATGTCTCATCCAGCTGTGGGTCTAGATATGGTCAATCCAGGTTGCATCACAGCCCCTGAATGAATTGTGTAAGAATTTCTCTCTCTTTCCCTGTCTTTGTTTCATGGGTTTTTAAAAGTAATTTATTTTTATAATGGGGTTTAGCTGCTTTTCACGGCTGTGTTTATGCCGCTTTACACCCAATTGACACACTAACAGAGAGATATCAATACATAGGTTTTAAGATTATTACTAGTCAGATATATTCTTGTGCGGTGAATCGGGCGTGTTGAGTCCAGTTCTCTGAGGAAGGAGTAGGTCTTGTCTATTACATATTGGGTTTATGGAACGGTATCTGAACTAATTTGAAAGTCTTGTTTTATGTATCACCCCACCTCACCTTTCCCGTTAAGCAGCCATAGTGTGTTTTCTGCATGTGTGACTCTGTTCTGTTTTGTAATTCAGTTCAAGTGTAACGGATTTTACATTCCCTCTATAAGTGACACCTTATGAGAAGTGTCCTTTTCTGTGTGACTTATTTCACTTAGAATCGTCGTACCTAAATCCACTCATCATGCTGCTACTAGCCTTATGACATTGATTTCATGGCTGAGTGATATTCCATTGTACATAAGGACCACAAATTTTTTATCCATTTTTCGCTTTCCTGGGATATTTAAGGTGGAATGAAGTGGAGGTCCTTGTCAACAGAGCAGCCCTAAACTTTGGGGTGCTTGTGTCTTGCTGATTTTCAATTTTCTCACTTTATCCCCCCATGCGTGGAAGTGCCCTATGCTCTCTAAGCTGTGTTTTTTAGATGTTTCAGGACACACCATACCCTTCTCCAGAGTGGCTGTTGGCTATTTACATCCCGCCCATCAGTGTGGCAAGGCTTCCATTTCTCCATGGCCTGTCCTGCATTTCTGGTTTTGACACTTTTTTCAGCATGGCCCTTTTGACTGATGGGAAGCGAGACTTCTTTGTAGCGCTGATTTGCCTTTCCAGGTTGCTTGGTTGGCCAAAAAGGGCGTATGCATTTTTTCCTGAATATATTCAGGCAAAAACGCATACGCCCTTTTTGGCCAAAGGCATCATTGTCGATGTTTTGCCGCTTTTCATGTGCTTTAAAGGCGATTCGAATCTACCTACTGAAATCTGTTTCCTGCAATTCTGCCTTGATTTCAAATCCTCTTCTTTGCCTTCCCTCAATATATTTGTGGACGAGAGTTATCATTTATAACTCTGCAGGTTTGTGAATTGCAGTGCCCTGAAGCTCCATTTTACAAGTCGCTTTTTTGGGAGCTGGCCGCAAAAGCGCAGGATGGCTTCAGGCCCTGTTCTGGTTCCGGGGGGCAGGCTGAGCCTGTGTTTAATTCTTCATCCTGATGGGAAAATAGAGTGACCTGTGCCTGTCCCAACACCAAGAGCTAGTCTCTCATTGGTTCCCCGTCTTCCCGTTCATCCTCAGGACAAATTGCAACCTGTACGGAACAGGAGGTTAAAGGTGCTGATGCTCCAAGTAGGGAGATTGCTAGTAAAGTGGCTGGAATGGCGAACCCGAGCACAAGGAGATGAGAAATGAGGTGCGTTTTAGAAACATTTCCCCATCACACGGTGTACCATCTTCTGGGTTTCTCATGCATGTTTTCGATGTAGGAAGATGCCCTTGAACCTGGAGATTTGGGACCCATGCGATGGGTAGCACGCAGTATTACTTTAAAGGGTCTGCGTTTGCTCACCCAACCTCACCAAACCTCTCAGCCCCAAGAGTGTCCACCCTTATGTCTCATCCAGCTGTGGGTCTAGATATGGTCAATCCAGGTTGCATCACAGCCCCTGAACGAATTGTGTAAGAATTTCTCTCTCTTTCCCTGTCTTTGTTTCATGGGTTTTTAAAAGTAATTTATTTTTATAATGGGGTTTAGCTGCTTTTCACGGCTGTGTTTATGCCGCTTTACACCCACTTGACACACTAACAGAGAGATATCAATACATAGGTTTTAAGATTATTACTAGTCAGATATATTCTTGTGCGGTGAATCGGGCGTGTTGAGTCCAGTTCTCTGAGGAAGGAGTAGGTCTTGTCTATTACATATTGGGTTTATGGAACGGTATCTGAACTAATTTGAAAGTCTTGTTTTATGTATCACCCCACCTCACCTTTCCCGTTAAGCAGCCATAGTGTGTTTTCTGCATGTGTGACTCTGTTCTGTTTTGTAATTCAGTTCAAGTGTAACGGATTTTACATTCCCTCTATAAGTGACGCCTTATGAGAAGTGTCCTTTTCTGGGTGACTTATTTCACTTAGAATCGTCGTACCTACATCCACTCATCATGCTGCTACTAGCCTTATGACATTGATTTCATGGCTGAGTGATATTCCATTGTACATAAGGACCACAACTTTTTTATCCATTTTTCGCTTTCCTGGGATATTTAAGGTGGAATGAAGTGGAGGTCCTTGTCAACAGAGCAGCCCTAAACTTTGGGGTGCTTGTGTCTTGCTGATTTTCAATTTTCTCACTTTATCCCCCCATGCGTGGAAGTGCCCTATGCTCTCTAAGCTGTGTTTTTTAGATGTTTCAGGACACACCGTACCCTTCTCCAGAGTGGCTGTTGGCTATTTACATCCCGCCCATCAGTGTGGCAAGTCTCCCATTTCTCCATGGCCTGTCCTGCATTTCTGGTTTTGACACTTTTTTCAGCATGGCCCTTTTGACTGATGGGAAGCGAGACTTCTTTGTAGCGCTGATTTGCCTTTCCAGGTTACTTGGTTGGCCAAAAAGGGCGTATGCGTTTTTTCCTGAATATATTCAGGCAAAAACGCATATGCCCTTTTTGGCCAAAGGCATCATTGTCGATGTTTTGCCACTTTTCATGTGCTTTAAAGGCGATTCGAATCTACCTACTGAAATCTGTTTCCTGCAATTCTGCCTTGATTTCAAATCCTCTTCTTTGCCTTCCCTCAATATATTTGTGGACGAGAGTTATCATTTATAACTCTGCAGGTTCGTGAATTGCAGTGCCCTGAAGCTCCATTTTACAAGTCGCTTTTTTGGGAGCTGGCCGCCAAAGCGCAGGATGGCTTCAGGCCCTGTTCTGGTTCCGGGGGGCAGGCTGAGCCTGTGGTTAATTCTTCTTCCTGATGGGAAAATAGAGTGACCTGTGCCTGTCCCAACACCAAGAGCGAGTCTCTCATTGGTTCCCCGTCTTCCCGTTCATCCTCAGGACAAATTGCAACCTGTACGGAACAGGAGGTTAAAGGTACTGATGCTCCAAGTAGGGAGATTGCTAGTAAAGTGGCTGGAATAGCGAACCCGAGCACAAGGAGATGAGAAATGAGGTGCGTTTTAGAAACCTTTCCCCATCACACGGTGTACCATCTTCTGGGTTTCTCATGCATGTTTTCGATGTAGGAAGATGCCCTTGAACCTGGAGATTTGGGACCCATGCGATGGGTAGCACGCAGTATTTCTTTAAAGGGTCTGCGTTTGCTCACCCAACCTCACCAAACCTCTCAGCCCCAAGAGTGTCCACCCTTATGTCTCATCCAGCTGTGGGTCTAGATATGGTCAATCCAGGTTGCATCACAGCCCCTGAAAGAATTGTGTAAGAATTTCTCTCTCTTTCCCTGTCTTTGTTTCATGGGTTTTAAAAAGTAATTTATTTTTATAATGGGGTTTAGCTGCTTTTCACGGCTGTGTTTATGCCGCTTTACACCCACTTGACACACTAACAGAGAGATATCAATACATAGGTTTTAAGATTATTACTAGTCAGATATATTCTTGTGCGGTGAATCGGGCGTGTTGAGTCCAGTTCTCTGAGCAAGGAGTAGGTCTTGTCTATTACATATTGGGTTTATGGAACGGTATCTGAGCTAATTTGAAAGTATTGTTTTATGTATCACCCCACCTCACCTTTCCCGTTAAGCAGCCATAGTGTGTTTTCTGCATGTGTGACTCTGTTCTGTTTTGTAATTCAGTTCAAGTGTAACGGTTTTTACATTCCCTCTATAAGTGACACCTTATGAGAAGTGTCCTTTTCTGTGTGACTTATTTCACTTAGAATCGTCGTACCTAAATCCACTCATCATGCTGCTACTAGCCTTATGACATTGATTTCATGGCTGAGTGATATTCCATTGTACATAAGGACCACAACTTTTTTATCCATTTTTCGCTTTCCTGGGATATTTAAGGTGGAATGAAGTGGAGGTCCTTGTCAACAGAGCAGCTCTAAACTTTGGGGTGCTTGTGTCTTGCTGATTTTCAATTTTCCCACTTTATCCCCCCATGCGTGGAAGTGCCCTATGCTCTCTAAGCTGTGTTTTTTAGCTGTTTCAGGACACACCGTACACTTCTCCAGTGTGGCTGTTGGCAATTGACATCCCGCCCATCAGTGTAGCAAGGCTCCCATTTCTCCATGGCCTGTCCTGCATTTCTGGTTTTGACACTTTTTTCAGCATGGCCCTTTTGACCAAAGGGAAGCGAGACTTCTTTGTAGCGCTGATTTGCCTTTCCAGGTTGCTTGGTTGGCCAAAAAGGGCGTATGCGTTTTTTCCTGAATATATTCAGGAAAAAACGCATACGCCCTTTTTGGCCAAGGGCATCATTGTCAACGTTTTGCCGCTTTTCATGTGCTTTAAAGACGATTCGAATCAACCTCCTGAAATCTGTTTCCTGCAATTCTGCCTTGATTTCAAATCCTCTTCTTTGCCTTCCCTCAATATATTTGTGGACGAGAGTTATCATTTATAACTCTGCAGGTTTGTGAATTGCAGTGCCCTGAAGCTCCATTTTACAAGTCGCTTTTTTGGGAGCTGGCCGCAAAAGCGCAGGATGGCTTCAGGCCCTGTTCTGGTTCCGGGGGGCAGGCTGAGCCTGTGGTTAATTCTTCTTCCTGATGGGAAAATAGAGTGACCTGTGCCTGTCCCAACACCAAGAGCTAGTCTCTCATTGGTTCCCCGTTTTCCCGTTCATCCTCAGGACAAATTGCAACCTGTACGGAACAGGAGGTTAAAGGTGCTGATGCTCCAAGTAGGGAGATTGCTAGTAAAGTGGCTGGAATGGCGAACCCAAGCACAAGGAGATGAGAAATGAGGTGCGTTTTAGAAACCTTTCCCCATCACACGGTGTACCATCTTCTGGGTTTCTCATGCATGTTTTCGATGTAGGAAGATGCCCTTGAACCTGGAGATTTGGGACCCATGCGATGGGTAGCATGCAGTATTACTTTAAAGGGTCTGCGTTTGCTCACCCAACCTCACCAAACCTCTCAGCCCCAAGAGTGTCCACCCTTATGTCTCATCCAGCTGTGGGTCTAGATATGGTCAATCCAGGTTGCATCACAGCCCCTGAATGAATTGTGTAAGAATTTCTCTCTCTTTCCCTGTCTTTGTTTCATGGGTTTTTAAAAGTAATTTATTTTTATAATGGGGTTTAGCTGCTTTTCACGGCTGTGTTTATGCCGCTTTACACCCAATTGACACACTAACAGAGAGATATCAATA
This sequence comes from Balaenoptera physalus, assembly GCF_965194825.1. Classification (NCBI taxonomy): domain Eukaryota; kingdom Metazoa; phylum Chordata; class Mammalia; order Artiodactyla; family Balaenopteridae; genus Balaenoptera; species Balaenoptera physalus. The sequence continues at coordinate 77,640 of NW_028125910.1, read as the reverse complement.
CATAGGTTTTAAGATTATTACTAGTCAGATATATTCTTGTGCGGTGAATCGGGCGTGTTGAGTCCAGTTCTCTGAGGAAGGAGTAGGTCTTGTCTATTACATATTGGGTTTATGGAACGGTATCTGAACTAATTTGAAAGTCTTGTTTTATGTATCACCCCACCTCACCTTTCCCGTTAAGCAGCCATAGTGTGTTTTCTGCATGTGTGACTCTGTTCTGTTTTGTAATTCAGTTCAAGTGTAACGGATTTTACATTCCCTCTATAAGTGACACCTTATGAGAAGTGTCCTTTTCTGTGTGACTTATTTCACTTAGAATCGTCGTACCTAAATCCACTCATCATGCTGCTACTAGCCTTATGACATTGATTTCATGGCTGAGTGATATTCCATTGTACATAAGGACCACAAATTTTTTATCCATTTTTCGCTTTCCTGGGATATTTAAGGTGGAATGAAGTGGAGGTCCTTGTCAACAGAGCAGCCCTAAACTTTGGGGTGCTTGTGTCTTGCTGATTTTCAATTTTCTCACTTTATCCCCCCATGCGTGGAAGTGCCCTATGCTCTCTAAGCTGTGTTTTTTAGATGTTTCAGGACACACCATACCCTTCTCCAGAGTGGCTGTTGGCTATTTACATCCCGCCCATCAGTGTGGCAAGGCTTCCATTTCTCCATGGCCTGTCCTGCATTTCTGGTTTTGACACTTTTTTCAGCATGGCCCTTTTGACTGATGGGAAGCGAGACTTCTTTGTAGCGCTGATTTGCCTTTCCAGGTTGCTTGGTTGGCCAAAAAGGGCGTATGCATTTTTTCCTGAATATATTCAGGCAAAAACGCATACGCCCTTTTTGGCCAAAGGCATCATTGTCGATGTTTTGCCGCTTTTCATGTGCTTTAAAGGCGATTCGAATCTACCTACTGAAATCTGTTTCCTGCAATTCTGCCTTGATTTCAAATCCTCTTCTTTGCCTTCCCTCAATATATTTGTGGACGAGAGTTATCATTTATAACTCTGCAGGTTTGTGAATTGCAGTGCCCTGAAGCTCCATTTTACAAGTCGCTTTTTTGGGAGCTGGCCGCAAAAGCGCAGGATGGCTTCAGGCCCTGTTCTGGTTCCGGGGGGCAGGCTGAGCCTGTGTTTAATTCTTCATCCTGATGGGAAAATAGAGTGACCTGTGCCTGTCCCAACACCAAGAGCTAGTCTCTCATTGGTTCCCCGTCTTCCCGTTCATCCTCAGGACAAATTGCAACCTGTACGGAACAGGAGGTTAAAGGTGCTGATGCTCCAAGTAGGGAGATTGCTAGTAAAGTGGCTGGAATGGCGAACCCGAGCACAAGGAGATGAGAAATGAGGTGCGTTTTAGAAACATTTCCCCATCACACGGTGTACCATCTTCTGGGTTTCTCATGCATGTTTTCGATGTAGGAAGATGCCCTTGAACCTGGAGATTTGGGACCCATGCGATGGGTAGCACGCAGTATTACTTTAAAGGGTCTGCGTTTGCTCACCCAACCTCACCAAACCTCTCAGCCCCAAGAGTGTCCACCCTTATGTCTCATCCAGCTGTGGGTCTAGATATGGTCAATCCAGGTTGCATCACAGCCCCTGAACGAATTGTGTAAGAATTTCTCTCTCTTTCCCTGTCTTTGTTTCATGGGTTTTTAAAAGTAATTTATTTTTATAATGGGGTTTAGCTGCTTTTCACGGCTGTGTTTATGCCGCTTTACACCCACTTGACACACTAACAGAGAGATATCAATACATAGGTTTTAAGATTATTACTAGTCAGATATATTCTTGTGCGGTGAATCGGGCGTGTTGAGTCCAGTTCTCTGAGGAAGGAGTAGGTCTTGTCTATTACATATTGGGTTTATGGAACGGTATCTGAACTAATTTGAAAGTCTTGTTTTATGTATCACCCCACCTCACCTTTCCCGTTAAGCAGCCATAGTGTGTTTTCTGCATGTGTGACTCTGTTCTGTTTTGTAATTCAGTTCAAGTGTAACGGATTTTACATTCCCTCTATAAGTGACGCCTTATGAGAAGTGTCCTTTTCTGGGTGACTTATTTCACTTAGAATCGTCGTACCTACATCCACTCATCATGCTGCTACTAGCCTTATGACATTGATTTCATGGCTGAGTGATATTCCATTGTACATAAGGACCACAACTTTTTTATCCATTTTTCGCTTTCCTGGGATATTTAAGGTGGAATGAAGTGGAGGTCCTTGTCAACAGAGCAGCCCTAAACTTTGGGGTGCTTGTGTCTTGCTGATTTTCAATTTTCTCACTTTATCCCCCCATGCGTGGAAGTGCCCTATGCTCTCTAAGCTGTGTTTTTTAGATGTTTCAGGACACACCGTACCCTTCTCCAGAGTGGCTGTTGGCTATTTACATCCCGCCCATCAGTGTGGCAAGTCTCCCATTTCTCCATGGCCTGTCCTGCATTTCTGGTTTTGACACTTTTTTCAGCATGGCCCTTTTGACTGATGGGAAGCGAGACTTCTTTGTAGCGCTGATTTGCCTTTCCAGGTTACTTGGTTGGCCAAAAAGGGCGTATGCGTTTTTTCCTGAATATATTCAGGCAAAAACGCATATGCCCTTTTTGGCCAAAGGCATCATTGTCGATGTTTTGCCACTTTTCATGTGCTTTAAAGGCGATTCGAATCTACCTACTGAAATCTGTTTCCTGCAATTCTGCCTTGATTTCAAATCCTCTTCTTTGCCTTCCCTCAATATATTTGTGGACGAGAGTTATCATTTATAACTCTGCAGGTTCGTGAATTGCAGTGCCCTGAAGCTCCATTTTACAAGTCGCTTTTTTGGGAGCTGGCCGCAAAAGCGCAGGATGGCTTCAGGCCCTGTTCTGGTTCCGGGGGGCAGGCTGAGCCTGTGGTTAATTCTTCTTCCTGATGGGAAAATAGAGTGACCTGTGCCTGTCCCAACACCAAGAGCTAGTCTCTCATTGGTTCCCCGTCTTCCCGTTCATCCTCAGGACAAATTGCAACCTGTACGGAACAGGAGGTTAAAGGTGCTGATGCTCTAAGTAGGGAGATTGCTAGTAAAGTGGCTGGAATGGCGAACCCGAGCACAAGGAGATGAGAAATGAGGTGCGTTTTAGAAACCTTTCCCCATCACACGGTGTACCATCTTCTGGGTTTCTCATGCATGTTTTCGATGTAGGAAGATGCCCTTGAACCTGGAGATTTGGGACCCATGCGATGGGTAGCACGCAGTATTACTTTAAAGGGTCTGCGTTTGCTCACCCAACCTCACCAAACCTCTCAGCCCCAAGAGTGTCCACCCTTATGTCTCATCCAGCTGTGGGTCTAGATATGGTCAATCCAGGTTGCATCACAGCCCCTGAACGAATTGTGTAAGAATTTCTCTCTCTTTCCCTGTCTTTGTTTCATGGGTTTTTAAAAGTAATTTATTTTTATAATGGGGTTTAGCTGCTTTTCACGGCTGTGTTTATGCCGCTTTACACCCAATTGACACACTAACAGAGAGATATCAATACATAGGTTTTAAGATTATTACTAGTCAGATATATTCTTGTGCGGTGAATCGGGCGTGTTGAGTCCAGTTCTCTGAGGAAGGAGTAGGTCTTGTCTATTACATATTGGGTTTATGGAACGGTATCTGAACTAATTTGAAAGTCTTGTTTTATGTATCACCCCACCTCACCTTTCCCGTTAAGCAGCCATAGTGTGTTTTCTGCATGTGTGACTCTGTTCTGTTTTGTAATTCAGTTCAAGTGTAACGGATTTTACATTCCCTCTATAAGTGACACCTTATGAGAAGTGTCCTTTTCTGTGTGACTTATTTCACTTAGAATCGTCGTACCTAAATCCACTCATCATGCTGCTACTAGCCTTATGACATTGATTTCATGGCTGAGTGATATTCCATTGTACATAAGGACCACAAATTTTTTATCCATTTTTCGCTTTCCTGGGATATTTAAGGTGGAATGAAGTGGAGGTCCTTGTCAACAGAGCAGCCCTAAACTTTGGGGTGCTTGTGTCTTGCTGATTTTCAATTTTCTCACTTTATCCCCCCATGCGTGGAAGTGCCCTATGCTCTCTAAGCTGTGTTTTTTAGATGTTTCAGGACACACCATACCCTTCTCCAGAGTGGCTGTTGGCTATTTACATCCCGCCCATCAGTGTGGCAAGGCTTCCATTTCTCCATGGCCTGTCCTGCATTTCTGGTTTTGACACTTTTTTCAGCATGGCCCTTTTGACTGATGGGAAGCGAGACTTCTTTGTAGCGCTGATTTGCCTTTCCAGGTTGCTTGGTTGGCCAAAAAGGGCGTATGCATTTTTTCCTGAATATATTCAGGCAAAAACGCATACGCCCTTTTTGGCCAAAGGCATCATTGTCGATGTTTTGCCGCTTTTCATGTGCTTTAAAGGCGATTCGAATCTACCTACTGAAATCTGTTTCCTGCAATTCTGCCTTGATTTCAAATCCTCTTCTTTGCCTTCCCTCAATATATTTGTGGACGAGAGTTATCATTTATAACTCTGCAGGTTTGTGAATTGCAGTGCCCTGAAGCTCCATTTTACAAGTCGCTTTTTTGGGAGCTGGCCGCAAAAGCGCAGGATGGCTTCAGGCCCTGTTCTGGTTCCGGGGGGCAGGCTGAGCCTGTGTTTAATTCTTCATCCTGATGGGAAAATAGAGTGACCTGTGCCTGTCCCAACACCAAGAGCTAGTCTCTCATTGGTTCCCCGTCTTCCCGTTCATCCTCAGGACAAATTGCAACCTGTACGGAACAGGAGGTTAAAGGTGCTGATGCTCCAAGTAGGGAGATTGCTAGTAAAGTGGCTGGAATGGCGAACCCGAGCACAAGGAGATGAGAAATGAGGTGCGTTTTAGAAACCTTTCCCCATCACACGGTGTACCATCTTCTGGGTTTCTCATGCATGTTTTCGATGTAGGAAGATGCCCTTGAACCTGGAGATTTGGGACCCATGCGATGGGTAGCACGCAGTATTACTTTAAAGGGTCTGCATTTGCTCACCCAACCTCACCAAACCTCTCAGCCCCAAGAGTGTCCACCCTTATGTCTCATCCAGCTGTGGGTCTAGATATGGTCAATCCAGGTTGCATCACAGCCCCTGAACGAATTGTGTAAGAATTTCTCTCTCTTTCCCTGTCTTTGTTTCATGGGTTTTTAAAAGTAATTTATTTTTATAATGGGGTTTAGCTGCTTTTCACGGCTGTGTTTATGCCGCTTTACACCCACTTGACACACTAACAGAGAGATATCAATACATAGGTTTTAAGATTATTACTAGTCAGATATATTCTTGTGCGGTGAATCGGGCGTGTTGAGTCCAGTTCTCTGAGGAAGGAGTAGGTCTTGTCTATTACATATTGGGTTTATGGAACGGTATCTGAACTAATTTGAAAGTCTTGTTTTATGTATCACCCCACCTCACCTTTCCCGTTAAGCAGCCATAGTGTGTTTTCTGCATGTGTGACTCTGTTCTGTTTTGTAATTCAGTTCAAGTGTAACGGATTTTACATTCCCTCTATAAGTGACACCTTATGAGAAGTGTCCTTTTCTGTGTGACTTATTTCACTTAGAATCGTCGTACCTAAATCCACTCATCATGCTGCTACTAGCCTTATGACATTGATTTCATGGCTGAGTGATATTCCATTGTACATAAGGACCACAACTTTTTTATCCATTTTTCGCTTTCCTGGGATATTTAAGGTGGAATGAAGTGGAGGTCCTTGTCAACAGAGCAGCCCTAAACTTTGGGGTGCTTGTGTCTTGCTGATTTTCAATTTTCTCACTTTATCCCCCCATGCGTGGAAGTGCCCTATGCTCTCTAAGCTGTGTTTTTTAGATGTTTCAGGACACACCGTACCCTTCTCCAGAGTGGCTGTTGGCTATTTACATCCCGCCCATCAGTGTGGCAAGTCTCCCATTTCTCCATGGCCTGTCCTGCATTTCTGGTTTTGACACTTTTTTCAGCATGGCCCTTTTGACTGATGGGAAGCGAGACTTCTTTGTAGCGCTGATTTGCCTTTCCAGGTTACTTGGTTGGCCAAAAAGGGCGTATGCGTTTTTTCCTGAATATATTCAGGCAAAAACGCATATGCCCTTTTTGGCCAAAGGCATCATTGTCGATGTTTTGCCACTTTTCATGTGCTTTAAAGGCGATTCGAATCTACCTACTGAAATCTGTTTCCTGCAATTCTGCCTTGATTTCAAATCCTCTTCTTTGCCTTCCCTCAATATATTTGTGGACGAGAGTTATCATTTATAACTCTGCAGGTTTGTGAATTGCAGTGCCCTGAAGCTCCATTTTACAAGTCGCTTTTTTGGGAGCTGGCCGCAAAAGCGCAGGATGGCTTCAGGCCCTGTTCTGGTTCCGGGGGGCAGGCTGAGCCTGTGGTTAATTCTTCTTCCTGATGGGAAAATAGAGTGACCTGTGCCTGTCCCAACACCAAGAGCTAGTCTCTCATTGGTTCCCCGTCTTCCCGTTCATCCTCAGGACAAATTGCAACCTGTACGGAACAGGAGGTTAAAGGTGCTGATGCTCTAAGTAGGGAGATTGCTAGTAAAGTGGCTGGAATGGCGAACCCGAGCACAAGGAGATGAGAAATGAGGTGCGTTTTAGAAACCTTTCCCCATCACACGGTGTACCATCTTCTGGGTTTCTCATGCATGTTTTCGATGTAGGAAGATGCCCTTGAACCTGGAGATTTGGGACCCATGCGATGGGTAGCACGCAGTATTACTTTAAAGGGTCTGCGTTTGCTCACCCAACCTCACCAAACCTCTCAGCCCCAAGAGTGTCCACCCTTATGTCTCATCCAGCTGTGGGTCTAGATATGGTCAATCCAGGTTGCATCACAGCCCCTGAACGAATTGTGTAAGAATTTCTCTCTCTTTCCCTGTCTTTGTTTCATGGGTTTTTAAAAGTAATTTATTTTTATAATGGGGTTTAGCTGCTTTTCACGGCTGTGTTTATGCCGCTTTACACCCACTTGACACACTAACAGAGAGATATCAATACATAGGTTTTAAGATTATTACTAGTCAGATATATTCTTGTGCGGTGAATCGGGCGTGTTGAGTCCAGTTCTCTGAGGAAGGAGTAGGTCTTGTCTATTACATATTGGGTTTATGGAACGGTATCTGAACTAATTTGAAAGTCTTGTTTTATGTATCACCCCACCTCACCTTTCCCGTTAAGCAGCCATAGTGTGTTTTCTGCATGTGTGACTCTGTTCTGTTTTGTAATTCAGTTCAAGTGTAACGGATTTTACATTCCCTCTATAAGTGACACCTTATGAGAAGTGTCCTTTTCTGTGTGACTTATTTCACTTAGAATCGTCGTACCTAAATCCACTCATCATGCTGCTACTAGCCTTATGACATTGATTTCATGGCTGAGTGATATTCCATTGTACATAAGGACCACAACTTTTTTATCCATTTTTCGCTTTCCTGGGATATTTAAGGTGGAATGAAGTGGAGGTCCTTGTCAACAGAGCAGCCCTAAACTTTGGGGTGCTTGTGTCTTGCTGATTTTCAATTTTCTCACTTTATCCCCCCATGCGTGGAAGTGCCCTATGCTCTCTAAGCTGTGTTTTTTAGATGTTTCAGGACACACCGTACCCTTCTCCAGAGTGGCTGTTGGCTATTTACATCCCGCCCATCAGTGTGGCAAGTCTCCCATTTCTCCATGGCCTGTCCTGCATTTCTGGTTTTGACACTTTTTTCAGCATGGCCCTTTTGACTGATGGGAAGCGAGACTTCTTTGTAGCGCTGATTTGCCTTTCCAGGTTACTTGGTTGGCCAAAAAGGGCGTATGCGTTTTTTCCTGAATATATTCAGGCAAAAACGCATATGCCCTTTTTGGCCAAAGGCATCATTGTCGATGTTTTGCCACTTTTCATGTGCTTTAAAGGCGATTCGAATCTACCTACTGAAATCTGTTTCCTGCAATTCTGCCTTGATTTCAAATCCTCTTCTTTGCCTTCCCTCAATATATTTGTGGACGAGAGTTATCATTTATAACTCTGCAGGTTTGTGAATTGCAGTGCCCTGAAGCTCCATTTTACAAGTCGCTTTTTTGGGAGCTGGCCGCAAAAGCGCAGGATGGCTTCAGGCCCTGTTCTGGTTCCGGGGGGCAGGCTGAGCCTGTGGTTAATTCTTCTTCCTGATGGGAAAATAGAGTGACCTGTGCCTGTCCCAACACCAAGAGCTAGTCTCTCATTGATTCCCCGTCTTCCCGTTCATCCTCAGGACAAATTGCAACCTGTACGGAACAGGAGGTTAAAGGTGCTGATGCTCTAAGTAGGGAGATTGCTAGTAAAGTGGCTGGAATGGCGAACCCGAGCACAAGGAGATGAGAAATGAGGTGCATTTTAGAAACCTTTCCCCATCACACGGTGTACCATCTTCTGGGTTTCTCATGCATGTTTTCGATGTAGGAAGATGCCCTTGAACCTGGAGATTTGGGACCCATGCGATGGGTAGCACGCAGTATTACTTTAAAGGGTCTGCGTTTGCTCACCCAACCTCACCAAACCTCTCAGCCCCAAGAGTGTCCACCCTTATGTCTCATCCAGCTGTGGGTCTAGATATGGTCAATCCAGGTTGCATCACAGCCCCTGAACGAATTGTGTAAGAATTTCTCTCTCTTTCCCTGTCTTTGTTTCATGGGTTTTTAAAAGTAATTTATTTTTATAATGGGGTTTAGCTGCTTTTCACGGCTGTGTTTATGCCGCTTTACACCCACTTGACACACTAACAGAGAGATATCAATACATAGGTTTTAAGATTATTACTAGTCAGATATATTCTTGTGCGGTGAATCGGGCGTGTTGAGTCCAGTTCTCTGAGGAAGTAGTAGGTCTTGTCTATTACATATTGGGTTTATGGAACTGTATCTGAACTAATTTGAAAGTCTTGTTTTATGTATCACCCCACCTCACCTTTCCCGTTAAGCAGCCATAGTGTGTTTTCTGCATGTGTGACTCTGTTCTGTTTTGTAATTCAGTTCAAGTGTAACGGATTTTACATTCCCTCTATAAGTGACACCTTATGAGAAGTGTCCTTTTCTGTGTGACTTATTTCACTTAGAATCGTCATACCTAAATCAACTCATCATGCTGCTACTAGCCTTATGACATTGATTTCATGGCTGAGTGATATTCCATTGTACATAAGGACCACAAATTTTTTATCCATTTTTCTCTTTCCTGGGATATTTAAGGTGTAATGAAGTGGAGGTCCTTGTCAACAGAGCAGCCCTAAACTTTGGGGTGCTTGTGGTTTGCTGATTTTCAATTTTCTCACTTTATCCCCCCATGCGTGGAAGTGCCCTATGCTCTCTAAGCTGTGTTTTTTAGATGTTTCAGGACACACCGTACCCTTCTCCAGAGTGGCTGTTGGCTATTTACATCCCGCCCATCAGTGTGGCAAGGCTCCCATTTCTCCATGGCCTGTCCTGCATTTCTGGTTTTGACACTTTTTTCAGCATGGCCCTTTTGACTGATGGGAAGCGAGACTTCTTTGTAGCGCTGATTTGCCTTTCCAGGTTGCTTGGTTGGCCAAAAAGGGCGTATGCGTTTTTTCCTGAATATATTCAGGCAAAAACGCATACGCCCTTTTTGGCCAAAGGCATCATTGTCGATGTTTTGCCGCTTTTCATGTGCTTTAAAGGCGATTCGAATCTACCTACTGAAATCTGTTTCCTGCAATTCTGCCTTGATTTCAAATCCTCTTCTTTGCCTTCCCTCAATATATTTGTGGACGAGAGTTATCATTTATAACTCTGCAGGTTTGTGAATTGCAGTGCCCTGAAGCTCCATTTTACAAGTCGCTTTTTTGGGAGCTGGCCGCAAAAGCGCAGGATGGCTTCAGGCCCTGTTCTGGTTCCGGGGGGCAGGCTGAGCCTGTGGTTAATTCTTCTTCCTGATGGGAAAATAGAGTGACCTGTGCCTGTCCCAACACCAAGAGCTAGTCTCTCATTGGTTCCCCGTCTTCCCGTTCATCCTCAGGACAAATTGCAACCTGTACGGAACAGGAGGTTAAAGGTGCTGATGCTCCAAGTAGGGAGATTGCTAGTAAAGTGGCTGGAATGGCGAACCCGAGCACAAGGAGATGAGAAATGAGGTGCGTTTTAGAAACCTTTCCCCATCACACGGTGTACCATCTTCTGGGTTTCTCATGCATGTTTTCGATGTAGGAAGATGCCCTTGAACCTGGAGATTTGGGACCCATGCGATGGGTAGCACGCAGTATTACTTTAAAGGGTCTGCGTTTGCTCACCCAACCTCACCAAAACTCTCAGCCCCAAGAGTGTCCACCCTTATGTCTCATCCAGCTGTGGGTCTAGATATGGTCAATCCAGGTTGCATCACAGCCCCTGAATGAATTGTGTAAGAATTTCTCTCTCTTTCCCTGTCTTTGTTTCATGGGTTTTTAAAAGTAATTTATTTTTATAATGGGGTTTAGCTGCTTTTCACGGCTGTGTTTATGCCGCTTTACACCCACTTGACACACTAACAGAGAGATATCAATACATAGGTTTTAAGATTATTACTAGTCAGATATATTCTTGTGCGGTGAATCGGGCGTGTTGAGTCCAGTTCTCTGAGGAAGGAGTAGGTCTTGTCTATTACATATTGGGTTTATGGAACGGTATCTGAACTAATTTGAAAGTCTTGTTTTATGTATCACCCCACCTCACCTTTCCCGTTAAGCAGCCATAGTGTGTTTTCTGCATGTGTGACTCTGTTCTGTTTTGTAATTCAGTTCAAGTGTAACGGATTTTACATTCCCTCTATAAGTGACACCTTATGAGAAGTGTCCTTTTCTGTGTGACTTATTTCACTTAGAATCGTCGTACCTAAATCCACTCATCATGCTGCTACTAGCCTTATGACATTGATTTCATGGCTGAGTGATATTCCATTGTACATAAGGACCACAACTTTTTTATCCATTTTTCGCTTTCCTGGGATATTTAAGGTGGAATGAAGTGGAGGTCCTTGTCAACAGAGCAGCCCTAAACTTTGGGGTGCTTGTGTCTTGCTGATTTTCAATTTTCCCACTTTATCCCCCCATGCATGGAAGTGCCCTATGCTCTCTAAGCTGTGTTTTTTAGATGTTTCAGGACACACCGTACCCTTCTCCAGAGTGGCTGTTGGCAATTTACATCCCGCCCATCAGTGTAGCAAGGCTCCCATTTCTCCATGGCCTGTCCTGCATTTCTGGTTTTGACACTTTTTTCAGCATGGCCCTTTTGACCGATGGGAAGCGAGACTTCTTTGTAGCGCTGATTTGCCTTTCCAGGTTGCTTGGTTGGCCAAAAAGGGCGTATGCGTTTTTTCCTGAATATATTCAGGAAAAAACGCATACGCCCTTTTTGGCCAAGGGCATCATTGTCGATGTTTTGCCGCTTTTCATGTGCTTTAAAGGCAATTCGAATCTACCTACTGAAATCTGTTTCCTGCAATTCTGCCTTGATTTCAAATCCTCTTCTTTGCCTTCCCTCAATATATTTGTGGACGAGAGTTATCATTTATAACTCTGCAGGTTTGTGAATTGCAGTGCCCTGAAGCTCCATTTTACAAGTCGCTTTTTTGGGAGCTGGCCGCAAAAGCGCAGGATGGCTTCAGGCCCTGTTCTGGTTCCGGGGGGCAGGCTGAGCCTGTGGTTAATTCTTCTTCCTGATGGGAAAATAGAGTGACCTGTGCCTGTCCCAACACCAAGAGCTAGTCTCTCATTGGTTCCCCATCTTCCCGTTCATCCTCAGGACAAATTGCAACCTGTACGGAACAGGAGGTTAAAGGTGCTGATGCTCCAAGTAGGGAGATTGCTAGTAAAGTGCCTGGAATGGCAAAGCCGAGCACAAGGAGATGAGAAATGAGGTGCGTTTTAGAAACCTTTCCCCATCACACGGTGTACCATCTTCTGGGTTTCTCATGCATGTTTTCGATGTAGGAAGATGCCCTTGAACCTGGAGATTTGGGACCCATGCGATGGGTAGCACGCAGTATTACTTTAAAGGGTCTGCGTTTGCTCACCCAACCTCACCAAATCTCTCAGCCCCAAGAGTGTCCACCCTTATGTCTCATCCAGCTGTGGGTCTAGATATGATCAATCCAGGTTGCATCACAGCCCCTGAACGAATTGTGTAAGAATTTCTCTCTCTTTCCCTGTCTTTGTTTCATGGGTTTTTAAAAGTAATTTATTTTTATAATGGGGTTTAGCTGCTTTTCACGGCTGTGTTTATGCCGCTTTACACACACTTGACACACTAACAGAGAGATATCAATACATAGGTTTTAAGATTATTACTAGTCAGATATATTCTTGTGCGGTGAATCGGGCGTGTTGAGTCCAGTTCTCTGAGCAAGGAGTAGGTCTTGTCTATTACATATTGGGTTTATGGAACGGTATCTGAGCTAATTTGAAAGTCTTGTTTTATGTATCACCCCACCTCACCTTTCCCATTAAGCAGCCATAGTGTGTTTTCTGCATGTGTGACTCTGTTCTGTTTTGTAATTCAGTTCAAGTGTAACGGATTTTACATTCCCTCTATAAGTGACACCTTATGAGAAGTGTCCTTTTCTGTGTGACTTATTTCACTTAGAATCGTCGTACCTAAATCCACTCATCATGCTGCTACTAGCCTTATGACATTGATTTCATGGCTGAGTGATATTCCTTTGTACATAAGGACCACAACTTTTTTATCCATTTTTCGCTTTCCTGGGATATTTAAGGTGGAATGAAGTGGAGGTCCTTGTCAACAGAGCAGCCCTAAACTTTGGGGTGCTTGTGTCTTGCTGATTTTCAATTTTCCCACTTTATACCCCCATGCGTGGAAGTGCCCTATGCTCTCTAAGCTGTGTTTTTTAGATGTTTCAGGACACACCGTACACTTCTCCAGAGTGGCTGTTGGCAATTTACATCCCGCCAATCAGTGTAGCAAGGCTCCCATTTCTCCATGGCCTGTCCTGCATTTCTGGTTTTGACACTTTTTTCAGCATGGCCCTTTTGACCGATGGGAAGCGAGACTTCTTTGTAGCGCTGATTTGCCTTTCCAGGTTGCTTGGTTGGCCAAAAAGGGCGTATGGGTTTTTTCCTGAATATATTCAGGAAAAAACGCATACGCCCTTTTTCGCCAAGGGCATCATTGTCAACGTTTTGCCGCTTTTCATGTGCTTTAAAGGCGATTCGAATCTACCTCCTGAAATCTGTTTCCTGCAATTCTGCCTTGATTTCAAATCCTCTTCTTTGCCTTCCCTCAATATATTTGTGGACGAGAGTTATCATTTATAACTCTGCAGGTTTGTGAATTGCAGTGCCCTGAAGCTCCATTTTACAAGTCGCTTTTTTGGGAGCTGGCCGCAAAAGCGCAGGTTGGCTTCAGGACCTGTTCTGTTTCCGGGGGGCAGGCTGAGCCTGTGGTTAATTCTTCTTCCTGATGGGAAAATAGAGTGACCTGTGCCTGTCCCAACACCAAGAGCTAGTCTCTCATTGGTTCCCCGTCTTCCTGTTCATCCTCAGGACAAATTGCAACCTGTACGGATCAGGAGGTTAAAGGTGCTGAGGCTCCAAGTAGGGAGATTGCTACTAAAGTGGCTGGAATGGCGAACCCGAGCACAAGGAGATGAGAAATGAGGTGCGTTTTAGAAACCTTTCCCCATCACACGGTGTACCATCTTCTGGGTTTCTCATGCATGTTTTCGATGTAGGAAGATGCCCTTGAACCTGGAGATTTGGGACCCATGCGATGGGTAGCACTCAGTATTACTTTAAAGGGTCTGCGTTTGCTCACCCAACCTCACCAAACCTCTCAGCCCCAAGAGTGTCCACCCTTATGTCTCATCCACCTGTGGGTCTAGATATGGTCAATCCAGGTTGCATCACAGCCCCTGAACGAATTGTGTAAGAATTTCTCTCTCTTTCCCTGTCTTTGTTTCATGGGTTTTTAAAAGTAATTTATTTTTATAATGGGGCTTAGCTGCTTTTCACAGCTGTGTTTATGCCGCTTTACACCCACTTGACACACTAAAAGAGAGATATCAATACATAGGTTTTAAGATTATTACTAGTCAGATATATTCTTGTGCGGTGAATCGGGTGTGTTGAGTCCAGTTCTCTAAGCAAGGAGTAGGTCTTGTCTATTACATATTGGGTTTATGGAACGGTATCTGAGCTAATTTGAAACTCTTGTTTTATGTATCACCCCACCTCACCTTTCCCGTTAAGCAGCCATAGTGTGTTTTCTGCATGTGTGACTCTGTTCTGTTTTGTAATTCAGTTCAAGTGTAACGGTTTTTACATTCCCTCTATAAGTGACACCTTATGAGAAGTGTCCTTTTCTGTGTGACTTATTTCACTTAGAATCGTCGTACCTAAATCCACTCATCATGCTGCTACTAGCCTTATGACATTGATTTCATGGCTGAGTGATATTCCTTTGTACATAAGGACCACAACTTTTTTATCCATTTTTCGCTTTCCTGGGATATTTAAGGTGGAATGAAGTGGAGGTCCTTGTCAACAGAGCAGCCCTAAACTTTGGGGTGCTTGTGTCTTGCTGATTTTCAATTTTCCCACTTTATACCCCCATGCGTGGAAGTGCCCTATGCTCTCTAAGCTGTGTTTTTTAGATGTTTCAGGACACACCGTACACTTCTCCAGAGTGGCTGTTGGCAATTTACATCCCGCCAATCAGTGTAGCAAGGCTCCCATTTCTCCATGGCCTGTCCTGCATTTCTGGTTTTGACACTTTTTTCAGCATGGCCCTTTTGACCGATGGGAAGCGAGACTTCTTTGTAGCGCTGATTTGCCTTTCCAGGTTGCTTGGTTGGCCAAAAAGGGCGTATGCGTTTTTTCCTGAATATATTCAGGCAAAAACGCATACGCCCTTTTTGGCCAAGGGCATCATTGTCAACGTTTTGCCGCTTTTCATGTGCTTTAAAGGCGATTCGAATCTACCTCCTGAAATCTGTTTCCTGCAATTCTGCCTTGATTTCAAATCCTCTTCTTTGCCTTCCCTCAATATATTTGTGGACGAGAGTTATCATTTATAACTCTGCAGGTTTGTGAATTGCAGTGCCCTGAAGCTCCATTTTACAAGTCGCTTTTTTGGGAGCTGGCCGCAAAAGCGCAGGTTGGCTTCAGGACCTGTTCTGTTTCCGGGGGGCAGGCTGAGCCTGTGGTTAATTCTTCTTCCTGATGGGAAAATAGAGTGACCTGTGCCTGTCCCAACACCAAGAGCTAGTCTCTCATTGGTTCCCCGTCTTCCCGTTCATCCTCAGGACAAATTGCAACCTGTACGGATCAGGAGGTTAAAGGTGCTGAGGCTCCAAGTAGGGAGATTGCTAGTAAAGTGGCTGGAATGGCGAACCCGAGCACAAGGAGATGAGAAATGAGGTGCGTTTTAGAAACCTTTCCCCATCACACGGTGTACCATCTTCTGGGTTTCTCATGCATGTTTTCATTGTAGGAAGATGCCCTTGAACCTGGAGATTTGGGACCCATGCGATGGGTAGCACGCAGTATTACTTTAAAGGGTCTGCGTTTGCTCACCCAACCTCACCAAACCTCTCAGCCCCAAGAGTGTCCACCCTTATGTCTCAGCCAGCTGTGGGTCTAGATATGGTCAATCCAGGTTGCATCTCAGCCCCTGAACGAATTGTGTAAGAATTTCTCTCTCTTTCCCTGTCTTTGTTTCATGGGTTTTTAAAAGTAATTTATTTTTATAATGGGGTTTAGCTGCTTTTCACGGCTGTGTTTATGCCGCTTTACACCCACTTGACACACTAAAAGAGAGATATCAATACATAGGTTTTAAGATTATTACTAGTCAGATATATTCTTGTGCGGTGAATCGGGCGTGTTGAGTCCAGTTCTCTGAGCAAGAAGTAGGTCTTGTCTATTACATATTGGGTTTATGGAACGGTATCTGAGCTAATTTGAAACTCTTGTTTTATGTATCACCCCACCTCACCTTTCCCGTTAAGCAGCCATAGTGTGTTTTCTGCATGTGTGACTCTGTTCTATTTGTAATTCAGTTCAAGTGTAACGGTTTTTACATTCCCTCTATAAGTGACACCTTATGAGAAGTGTCCTTTTCTGTGTGACTTATTTCACTTAGAATGTCGTACCTAAATCCACTCATCATGCTGCTACTATCCTTATGACATTGATTTCATGGCTGAGTGATATTCCATTGTACATAAGGACCACAACTTTTTTATCCATTTTTCGCTTTCCTGGGATATTTAAGGTGGAATGAAGTGGAGGTCCTTGTCAACAGAGCAGCCCTAAACTTTGGGGTGCTTGTTTCTTGCTGATTTTCAATTTTCCCTCTTTATACCCCCATGCGTGGAAGTGCCCTATGCTCTCTAAGCTGTGTTTTTTAGATGTTTCAGGACACACCGTACACTTCTCCAGAGTGGCTGTTGGCAATTTACATCCCGCCCATCAGTGTAGCAAGGCTCCCATTTCTCCATGGCCTGTCCTGCATTTCTGGTTTTGACACTTTTTTCAGCATGGCCCTTTTGACCGATGGGAAGCGAGACTTCTTTGTAGCGCTGATTTGCCTTTCCAGGTTGCTTGGTTGGCCAAAAAGGGCGTATGCGTTTTTTCCTGAATATATTCAGGAAAAAACGCATACGCCCTTTTTGGCCAATGGCATCATTGTCAACGTTTTGCCGCTTTTCATGTGCTTTAAAGGCGATTCGAATCTACCTCCTGAAATCTGTTTCCTGCAATTCTGCCTTGATTTCAAATCCTCTTCTTTGCCTTCCCTCAATATATTTGTGGACGAGAGTTATCATTTATAACTGTGAAGGTTTGTGAATTGCAGTGCCCTGAAGCTCCATTTTACAAGTCGCTTTTTTGGGAGCTGGCCGCAAAAGCGCAGGATGGCTTCAGGCCCTGTTCTGTTTCCGGGGGGCAGGCTGAGCCTGTGGTTAATTCTTCTTCCTGATGGGAAAATAGAGTGACCTGTGCCTGTCCCAACACCAAGAGCTAGTCTCTCATTGGTTCCCCGTCTTCCCGTTCATCCTCAGGACAAATTGCAACCTGTACGGATCAGGAGGTTAAAGGTGCTGAGGCTCCAAGTAGGGAGATTGCTAGTAAAGTGGCTGGAATGGCGAACCCGAGCACAAGGAGATGAGAAATGAGGTGCGTTTTAGAAACCTTTCCCCATCACACGGTGTACCATCTTCTGGGTTTCTCATGCATGTTTTCGATGTAGGAAGATGCCCTTGAACCTGGAGATTTGGGACCCATGCGATGGGTAGCACGCAGTATTACTTTAAAGGGTCTGCGTTTGCTCACCCAACCTCACCAAACCTCTCAGCCCCAAGAGTGTCCACCCTTATGTCTCATCCAGCTGTGGGTCTAGATATGGTCAATCCAGGTTGCATCACAGCCCCTGAACGAATTGTGTAAGAATTTCTCTCTCTTTCCCTGTCTTTGTTTCATGGGTTTTTAAAAGTAATTTATTTTTATAATGGGGTTTAGCTGCTTTTCACGGCTGTGTTTATGCCGCTTTACACCCACTTGACACACTAACAGAGAGATATCAATACATAGGTTTTAAGATTATTACTAGTCAGATATATTCTGGTGCGGTGAATCGGGCGTGTTGAGTCCAGTTCTCTGAGCAAGGAGTAGGTCTTGTCTATTACATATTGGGTTTATGGAACGGTATCTGAGCTAATTTGAAACACTTGTTTTATGTATCACCCCACCTCACCTTTCCCGTTAAGCAGCCATAGTGTGTTTTGTGCATGTGTGACTCTGTTCTGTTTTGTAATTCAGTTCAAGTGTAACGGTTTTTACTTTCCCTCTATAAGTGACACCTTATGAGAAGTGTCCTTTTCTGTGTGACTTATTTCACTTAAAATCGTCGTACCTAAACCACTCATCATGCTGCTACTAGCCTTATGACATTGATTTCATGGCTGAGTGATATTCCATTGTACATAAGGACCACAAATTTTTTATCCATTTTTCGCTTTCCTGGGATATTTAAGGTGGAATGAAGTGGAGGTCCTTGTCAACAGAGCAGCCCTAAACTTTGGGGTGCTTGTGTCTTGCTGATTTTCAATTTTCCCACTTTATCCCCCCATGCGTGGAAGTGCCCTATGCTCTCTAAGCTGTGTTTTTTAGCTGTTTCAGGACACACCGTACACTTCTCCAGTGTGGCTGTTGGCAATTGACATCCCGCCCATCAGTGTAGCAAGGCTCCCATTTCTCCATGGCCTGTCCTGCATTTCTGGTTTTGACACTTTTTTCAGCATGGCCCTTTTGACCGATGGGAAGTGAGACTTCTTTGTAGCGCTGATTTGCCTTTCCAGGTTGCTTGGTTGGCCAAAAAGGGCGTATGCGTTTTTTCCTGAATATATTCAGGAAAAAACGCATACGCCCTTTTTGGCCAAGGGCATCATTGTCAACGTTTTGCCGCTTTTCATGTGCTTTAAAGACGATTCGAATCTACCTCCTGAAATCTGTTTCCTGCAATTCTGCCTTGATTTCAAATCCTCTTCTTGCCTTCCCTCAATATATTTGTGGACGAGAGTTATCCTTTATAACTCTGCAGGTTTGTGAATTGCAGTGCCCTGAAGCTCCATTTTACAAGTCGCTTTTTTGGGAGCCGGCCGCAAAAGCGCAGGATGGCTTCAGGCCCTGATCTGGTTCCGGGGTGCAGGCTGAGCCTGTGGTTAATTCTTCTTCCTGATGGGAAAATAGAGTGACCTGTGCCTGTCCCAACACCAAGAGCTAGTCTCTCATTGGTTCCCCGTCTTCCCGTTCATCCTCAGGACAAATTGCAACGTGTACGGAACAGGAGGATAAAGGTGCTGATGCTCCAAGTAGGGAGATTGCTAGTAAAGTGGCTGGAATGGCGAACCCGAGCACAAGGAGATGAGAAATGAGGTGCGTTTTAGAAACCTTTCCCCATCACATGGTGTACCATCTTCTGGGTGTCTCATGCATGTTTTCGATGTAGGAAGATGCCCTTGAACCTGGAGATTTGGAACCCATGCGATGGGTAGCACGCAGTATTACTTTAAAGGTTCAGCGTTTGCTCACCCAACCTCACCAAACCTCTCAGCCCCAAGAGTGTCCACCCTTATGTCTCATCCAGCTGTGGGTCTAGATATGGTCAATCCAGGTTGCATCACAGCCCCTGAACGAGTTGTGTAAGAATTTCTCTCTCTTTCCCTGTCTTTGTTTCATGGGTTTTTAAAAGTAATTTATTTTTATAATGGGGTTTAGCTGCTTTTCACGGCTGTGTTTATGCCACTTTACACCCACTTGACACACTAACAGAGAGATATCAATACATAGGTTTTAAGATTATTACTAGTCAGATATATTCTTGTGCGGTGAATCGGGCGTGTTGAGTCCAGTTCTCTGAGCAAGGAGTAGGTCTTGTCTATTACATATTGGGTTTATGGAACGGTTTCTGAGCTAATTTGAAACTCTTGTTTTATGTATCACCCCACCTCACCTTTCCCGTTAAGCAGCCATAGTGTGTTTTCTGCATGTGTGACTCTGTTCTGTTTTGTAATTCAGTTCAAGTGTAACGGTTTTTACATTCCCTCTATAAGTGACACCATATGGGAAGTGTCCTTTTCTGTGTGACTTATTTCACTTAGAATCGTCTTACCTAAATCCACTCATCATGCTGCTACTAGCCTTATGACATTGATTTCATGGCTGAGTGATATTCCACTGTACATAAGGACCACAACTTTTGTATCCATTTTTCGCTTTCCTGGGATATTTAAGGTGGAAGGAAGTGGAGGTCCTTGTCAACAGAGCAGCCCTAAACTTTGGGGTGCTTGTGTCTTGCTGATTTTCAATTTTCCCGCTTTATCCCCCCATGCGTGGAAGTGACCTATGCTCTCTAAGCTGTGTTTTTTAGATGTTTCAGGACCCACCGTACACTTCTCCAGAGTGGCTGTTGGCAATGTACATCCCGCCCATCAGTGTAGCAAGGCTCCCATTTCTCCATGGCCTGTCCTGCATTTCTGGTTTTGACACATTTTTCAGCATGGCCCTTTTGACCGATGGGAAGCGAGCCTTCTTTGGAGCGCTGATTTGCCTTTCCAGGTTGCTTGGTTGGCCAAAAAGGGCGTATGCGTTTTTTCCTGAATATATTCAGGAAAAAACGCATACGCCCTTTTTGGCCAAGGGCATCATTGTCAACGTTTTGCCGCTTTTCATGTGCTTTAAAGACGATTCGAATCTACCTCCTGAAATCTGTTTCCTGCAATTCTGCCTTGATTTCAAATCCTCTTCTTTGCCTTCCCTCAATATATTTGTGGACGAGAGTTATCCTTTATAACTCTGCAGGTTTGTGAATTGCAGTGCCCTGAAGCTCCATTTTACAAGTCGCTTTTTTGGGAGCCGGCCGCAAAAGCGCAGGATGGCTTCAGGCCCTGATCTGGTTCCGGGGTGCAGGCTGAGCCTGTGGTTAATTCTTCTTCCTGATGGGAAAATAGAGTGACCTGTGCCTGTCCCAACACCAAGAGCTAGTCTCTCATTGGTTCCCCGTCTTCCCGTTCATCCTCAGGACAAATTGCAACGTGTACAGAACAGGAGGTTAAAGGTGCTGATGCTCCAAGTAGGGAGATTGCTAGTAAAGTGGCTGGAATGGCGAACCCGAGCACAAGGAGATGAGAAATGAGGTGCGTTTTAGAAACCTTTCCCCATCACATGGTGTACCATCTTCTGGGTTTCTCATGCATGTTTTCGATGTAGGAAGATGCCCTTGAACCTGGAGATTTGGAACCCATGCGATGGGTAGCACGCAGTATTACTTTAAAGGTTCAGCGTTTGCTCACCCAACCTAACCAAACCTCTCAGCCCCAAGAGTGTCCACCCTTATGTCTCATCCAGCTGTGGGTCTAGATATGGTCAATCCAGGTTGCATCACAGCCCCTGAACGAATTGTGTAAGAATTTCTCTCTCTTTCCCTGTCTTTGTTTCATGGGTTTTTAAAAGTAATTTATTTTTATAATGGGGTTTAGCTGCTTTTCACGGCTGTGTTTATGCCACTTTACACCCACTTGACACACTAACAGAGAGATATCAATACATCGGTTTTAAGATTATTACTAGTCAGATATATTCTTGTGCGGTGAATCGGGCGTGTTGAGTCCAGTTCTCTGAGCAAGGAGTAGGTCTTGTCTATTACATATTGGGTTTATGGAACGGTATCTGAGCTAACTTGAAACTCTTGTTTTATGTATCACCCCACCTCACCTTTCCCGTTAAGCAGCCATAGTGTGTTTTCTGCATGTGTGACTCTGTTCTGTTTTGTAATTCAGTTCAAGTGTAACGGTTTTTACATTCCCTCTATAAGTGACACCATATGGGAAGTGTCCTTTTCTGTGTGACTTATTTCACTTAGAATCGTCTTACCTAAATCCACTCATCATGCTGCTACTAGCCTTATGACATTGATTTCATGGCTGAGTGATATTCCACTGTACATAAGGACCACAACTTTTGTATCCATTTTTCGCTTTCCTGGGATATTTAAGGTGGAAGGAAGTGGAGTTCCTTGTCAACAGAGCAGCCCTAAACTTTGGGGTGCTTGTGTCTTGCTGATTTTCAATTTTCCCACTTTATCCCCCCATGCGTGGAAGTGCCCTATGCTCTCTAAGCTGTGTTTTTTAGATGTTTCAGGACACACCGTACACTTCTCCAGAGTGGCTGTTGGCAATGTACATCCCGCCCATCAGTGTAGCAAGGCTCCCATTTCTCCATGGCCTGTCCTGCATTTCTGGTTTTGACACTTTTTTCAGCATGGCCCTTTTGACCGATGGGAAGCGAGACTTCTTTGTAGCGCTGATTTGCCTTTCCAGGTTGCTTGGTTGGCCAAACAGGGCGTATGCGTTTTTTCCTGAATATATTCAGGAAAAAACGCATACGCCCTTTTTGGCCAAGGGCATCATTGTCAACGTTTTGCCGCTTTTCATGTGCTTTAAAGGCGATTCGAATCTACCTCCTGAAATCTGTTTCCTGCAATTCTGCCTTGATTTCTAATCCTCTTCTTTGCCTTCCCTCAATATATTTGTGGACGAGAGTTATCATTTATAACTCTGCAGGTTTGTGAATTGCAGTGCCCTGAAGCTCCATTTTACAAGTTGCTTTTTTGGGAGCCGGCCGCAAAAGCGCAGGATGGCTTCAGGCCCTGTTCTGGTTCCGGGGGGCAGGCTGAGCCTGTGGTTAATTCTTCTTCCTGATGGGAAAATAGAGTGACCTGTGCCTGTCCCAACACCAAGAGCTAGTCTCTCATTGGTTCCCCGTCTTCCCGTTCATCCTCAGGACAAATTGCAACCTGTACGGAAAAGGAGGTTAAAGGTGCTGATGCTCCAAGTAGGGAGATTGCTAGTAAAGTGGCTGGAATGGCGAACCCGAGCACAAGGAGATGAGAAATGAGGTGCGTTTTAGAAACCTTTCCCCATCACACGGTGTACCATCTTCTGGGTGTCTCATGCATGTTTTCGATGTAGGAAGATGCCCTTGAACCTGGAGATTTGGGACCCATGCGATGGGTAGCACGCAGTATTACTTTAAAGGGTCTGCGTTTGCTCACCCAACCTCACCAAACCTCTCAGCCCCAAGAGTGTCCACCCTTATGTCTCATCCATCTGTGGGTCTAGATATGGTCAATCCAGGTTGCATCACAGCCCCTGAACGAATTGTGTAAGAATTTCTCTCTCTTTCCCTGTCTTTGTTTCATGGGTTTTTAAAAGTAATTTATTTTTATAATGCGGTTTAGCTGCTTTTCACGGCTGTGTTTAGGCCGCTTTACACCCACTTGACACACTAACAGAGAGATATCAATACATAGGTTTTAAGATTATTACTAGTCAGATATATTCTTGTGCGGTGAATCGGGCGTGTTGAATCCAGTTCTCTGAGCAAGGAGTAGGTCTTGTCTATTACATATTGGGTTTATGGAACGGTATCTGAGCTAATTTGAAACTCTTGTTTTATGTATCACCCCACCTCACCTTTCCCGTTAAGCAGCCATAGTGTGTTTTCTGCATGTGTGACTCTGTTCTGTTTTGTAATTCAGTTCAAGTGTAACGGTTTTTACATTCCCTCTATAAGTGACACCTTATGAGAAGTGTCCTTTTCTGTGTGACTTATTTCACTTAGAATCGTCTTACCTAAATCCACTCATCATGCTGCTACTAGCCTTATGACATTGATTTCATGGCTGAGTGATATTCCATTGTACATAAGGACCACAACTTTTTTATCCATTTTTCGCTTTCCTGGGATATTTAAGGTGGAAGGAAGTGGAGGTCCTTGTCAACAGAGCAGCCCTAAACTTTGGGGTGCTTGTGTCTTGCTGATTTTCAATTTTCCCACTTTATCCCCCCATGCATGGAAGTGCCCTATGCTCTCTAAGCTGTGTTTTTTAGATGTTTCAGGACCCACCGTACACTTCTCCAGGGTGGCTGTTGGCAATGTACATCCCGCCCATCAGTGTAGCAAGGCTCCCATTTCTCCATGGCCTGTCCTGCATTTCTGGTTTTGACACTTTTTTCAGCATGGCCCTTTTGACCGATGGGAAGCGAGACTTCTTTGTAGCGCTGATTTGCCTTTCCAGGTTGCTTGGTTGGCCAAAAAGGGCGTATGCGTTTTTTCCTGAATATATTCAGGAAAAAACGCATACGCCCTTTTTGGCCAAGGGCATCATTGTCAACGTTTTGCCGCTTTTCATGTGCTTTAAAGGCGATTCGAATCTACCTCCTGAAATCTGTTTCCTGCAATTCTGCCTTGATTTCTAATCCTCTTCTTTGCCTTCCCTCAATATATTTGTGGACGAGAGTTATCATTTATAACTCTGCAGGTTTGTGAATTGCAGTGCCCTGAAGCTCCATTTTACAAGTCGCTTTTTTGGGAGCCGGCCGCAAAAGCGCAGGATGGCTTCAGGCCCTGTTCTGGTTCCGGGGGGCAGGCTGAGCCTGTGGTTAATTCTTCTTCCTGATGGGAAAATAGAGTGACCTGTGCCTGTCCCAACACCAAGAGCTAGTCTCTCATTGGTTCCCCGTCTTCCCGTTCATCCTCAGGACAAATTGCAACCTGTACGGAACAGGAGGTTAAAGGTGCTGATGCTCCAATTAGGGAGATTGCTAGTCAAGTGGCTGGAATGGCGAACCCGAGCACAAGGAGATGAGAAATGAGGTGCGTTTTGGAAACCTTTCCCCATCACACGGTGTACCATCTTCTGGGTTTCTCATGCATGTTTTCGATGTAGGAAGATGCCCTTGAACCTGGAGATTTGGGACCCATGCGATGGGTAGCACGCAGTATTACTTTAAAGGGTCTGCGTTTGCTCACCCAACCTCACCAAACCTCTCAGCCCCAAGAGTGTCCACCCTTATGTCTCATCCAGCTGTGGGTCTAGATATGGTCAATCCAGGTTGCATCACAGCCCCTGAACGAATTGTGTAAGAATTTCTCTCTCTTTCCCTGTCTTTGTTTCATGGGTTTTTAAAAGTAATTTATTTTTATAATGCGGTTTAGCTGCTTTTCACGGCTGTGTTTAGGCCGCTTTACACCCACTTGACACACTAACAGAGAGATATCAATACATAGGTTTTAAGATTATTACTAGTCAGATATATTCTTGTGCGGTGAATCGGGCATGTTGAGTCCAGTTCTCTGAGCAAGGAGTAGGTCTTGTCTATTACATATTGGGTTTATGGAACGGTATCTGAGCTAATTTGAAACTCTTGTTTTATGTATCACCCCACCTCACCTTTCCCGTTAAGCAGCCATAGTGTGTTTTCTGCATGTGTGACTCTGTTCTGTTTTGTAATTCAGTTCAAGTGTAACGGTTTTTACATTCCCTCTATAAGTGACACCATATGGGAAGTGTCCTTTTCTGTGTGACTTATTTCACTTAGAATCGTCTTACCTAAATCCACTCATCATGCTGCTACTAGCCTTATGACATTGATTTCATGGCTGAGTGATATTCCACTGTACATAAGGACCACAACTTTTGTATCCATTTTTCCCTTTCCTGGGATATTTAAGGTGGAAGGAAGTGGAGTTCCTTGTCAACAGAGCAGCCCTAAACTTTGGGGTGCTTGTGTCTTGCTGATTTTCAATTTTCCCACTTTATCCCCCCATGCATGGAAGTGCCCTATGCTCTCTAAGCTGTGTTTTTTAGATGTTTCAGGACCCACCGTACACTTCTCCAGAGTGGCTGTTGGCAATGTACATCCCGCCCATCAGTGTAGCAAGGCTCCCATTTCTCCATGGCCTGTCCTGCATTTCTGGTTTTGACACTTTTTTCAGCATGGCCCTTTTGACCGATGGGAAGCGAGACTTCTTTGTAGCGCTGATTTGCCTTTCCAGGTTGCTTGGTTGGCCAAAAAGGGCGTATGCGTTTTTTCCTGAATATATTCAGGAAAAAACGCATACGCCCTTTTTGGCCAAGGGCATCATTGTCAACGTTTTGCCGCTTTTCATGTGCTTTAAAGGCGATTCGAATCTACCTCCTGAAATCTGTTTCCTGCAATTCTGCCTTGATTTCAAATCCTCTTCTTTGCCTTCCCTCAATATATTTGTGGACGAGAGTTATCATTTATAACTCTGCAGGTTTGTGAATTGCAGTGCCCTGAAGCTCCATTTTACAAGTCGCTTTTTTGGGAGCCGGCCGCAAAAGCGCAGGATGGCTTCAGGCCCTGTTCTGGTTCCGGGGGGCAGGCTGAGCCTGTGGTTAATTCTTCTTCCTGATGGGAAAATAGAGTGACCTGTGCCTGTCCCAACACCAAGAGCTAGTCTCTCATTGGTTCCCCGTCTTCCCGTTCATCCTCAGGACAAATTGCAACCTGTACGGAAAAGGAGGTTAAAGGTGCTGATGCTCCAAGTAGGGAGATTGCTAGTAAAGTGGCTGGAATGGCGAACCCGAGCACAAGGAGATGAGAAATGAGGTGCGTTTTAGAAACCTTTCCCCATCACACGGTGTACCATCTTCTGGGTGTCTCATGCATGTTTTCGATGTAGGAAGATGCCCTTGAACCTGGAGATTTGGGACCCATGCGATGGGTAGCACGCAGTATTACTTTAAAGGGTCTGCGTTTGCTCACCCAACCTCACCAAACCTCTCAGCCCCAAGAGTGTCCACCCTTATGTCTCATCCAGCTGTGGGTCTAGATATGGTCAATCCAGGTTGCATCACAGCCCCTGAACGAATTGTGTAAGAATTTCTCTCTCTTTCCCTGTCTTTGTTTCATGGGTTTTTAAAAGTAATTTATTTTTATAATGCGGTTTAGCTGCTTTTCACGGCTGTGTTTAGGCCGCTTTACACCCACTTGACACACTAACAGAGAGATATCAATACATAGGTTTTAAGATTATTACTAGTCAGATATATTCTTGTGCGGTGAATCGGGCGTGTTGAATCCAGTTCTCTGAGCAAGGAGTAGGTCTTGTCTATTACATATTGGGTTTATGGAACGGTATCTGAGCTAATTTGAAACTCTTGTTTTATGTATCACCCCACCTCACCTTTCCCGTTAAGCAGCCATAGTGTGTTTTCTGCATGTGTGACTCTGTTCTGTTTTGTAATTCAGTTCAAGTGTAACGGTTTTTACATTCCCTCTATAAGTGACACCTTATGAGAAGTGTCCTTTTCTGTGTGACTTATTTCACTTAGAATCGTCTTACCTAAATCCACTCATCATGCTGCTACTAGCCTTATGACATTGATTTCATGGCTGAGTGATATTCCATTGTACATAAGGACCACAACTTTTTTATCCATTTTTCGCTTTCCTGGGATATTTAAGGTGGAAGGAAGTGGAGGTCCTTGTCAACAGAGCAGCCCTAAACTTTGGGGTGCTTGTGTCTTGCTGATTTTCAATTTTCCCACTTTATCCCCCCATGCATGGAAGTGCCCTATGCTCTCTAAGCTGTGTTTTTTAGATGTTTCAGGACCCACCGTACACTTCTCCAGGGTGGCTGTTGGCAATGTACATCCCGCCCATCAGTGTAGCAAGGCTCCCATTTCTCCATGGCCTGTCCTGCATTTCTGGTTTTGACACTTTTTTCAGCATGGCCCTTTTGACCGATGGGAAGCGAGACTTCTTTGTAGCGCTGATTTGCCTTTCCAGGTTGCTTGGTTGGCCAAAAAGGGCGTATGCGTTTTTTCCTGAATATATTCAGGAAAAAACGCATACGCCCTTTTTGGCCAAGGGCATCATTGTCAACGTTTTGCCGCTTTTCATGTGCTTTAAAGGCGATTCGAATCTACCTCCTGAAATCTGTTTCCTGCAATTCTGCCTTGATTTCTAATCCTCTTCTTTGCCTTCCCTCAATATATTTGTGGACGAGAGTTATCATTTATAACTCTGCAGGTTTGTGAATTGCAGTGCCCTGAAGCTCCATTTTACAAGTCGCTTTTTTGGGAGCCGGCCGCAAAAGCGCAGGATGGCTTCAGGCCCTGTTCTGGTTCCGGGGGGCAGGCTGAGCCTGTGGTTAATTCTTCTTCCTGATGGGAAAATAGAGTGACCTGTGCCTGTCCCAACACCAAGAGCTAGTCTCTCATTGGTTCCCCGTCTTCCCGTTCATCCTCAGGACAAATTGCAACCTGTACGGAACAGGAGGTTAAAGGTGCTGATGCTCCAAGTAGGGAGATTGCTAGTCAAGTGGCTGGAATGGCGAACCCGAGCACAAGGAGATGAGAAATGAGGTGCGTTTTGGAAACCTTTCCCCATCACACGGTGTACCATCTTCTGGGTTTCTCATGCATGTTTTCGATGTAGGAAGATGCCCTTGAACCTGGAGATTTGGGACCCATGCGATGGGTAGCACGCAGTATTACTTTAAAGGGTCTGCGTTTGCTCACCCAACCTCACCAAACCTCTCAGCCCCAAGAGTGTCCACCCTTATGTCTCATCCAGCTGTGGGTCTAGATATGGTCAATCCAGGTTGCATCACAGCCCCTGAACGAATTGTGTAAGAATTTCTCTCTCTTTCCCTGTCTTTGTTTCATGGGTTTTTAAAAGTAATTTATTTTTATAATGCGGTTTAGCTGCTTTTCACGGCTGTGTTTAGGCCGCTTTACACCCACTTGACACACTAACAGAGAGATATCAATACATAGGTTTTAAGATTATTACTAGTCAGATATATTCTTGTGCGGTGAATCGGGCATGTTGAGTCCAGTTCTCTGAGCAAGGAGTAGGTCTTGTCTATTACATATTGGGTTTATGGAACGGTATCTGAGCTAATTTGAAACTCTTGTTTTATGTATCACCCCACCTCACCTTTCCCGTTAAGCAGCCATAGTGTGTTTTCTGCATGTGTGACTCTGTTCTGTTTTGTAATTCAGTTCAAGTGTAACGGTTTTTACATTCCCTCTATAAGTGACACCATATGGGAAGTGTCCTTTTCTGTGTGACTTATTTCACTTAGAATCGTCTTACCTAAATCCACTCATCATGCTGCTACTAGCCTTATGACATTGATTTCATGGCTGAGTGATATTCCACTGTACATAAGGACCACAACTTTTGTATCCATTTTTCGCTTTCCTGGGATATTTAAGGTGGAAGGAAGTGGAGTTCCTTGTCAACAGAGCAGCCCTAAACTTTGGGGTGCTTGTGTCTTGCTGATTTTCAATTTTCCCACTTTATCCCCCCATGCATGGAAGTGCCCTATGCTCTCTAAGCTGTGTTTTTTAGATGTTTCAGGACCCACCGTACACTTCTCCAGAGTGTTTGTTGGCAATGTACATCCCGCCCATCAGTGTAGCAAGGCTCCCATTTCTCCATGGCCTGTCCTGCATTTCTGGTTTTGACACTTTTTTCAGCATGGCCCTTTTGACCGATGGGAAGCGAGCCTTCTTTGTAGCGCTGATTTGCCTTTCCAGGTTGCTTGGTTGGCCAAAAAGGGCGTATGCGTTTTTTCCTGAATATATTCAGGAAAAAACGCATACGCCCTTTTTGGCCAAGGGC
Organism: Balaenoptera physalus; assembly: GCF_965194825.1. Classification (NCBI taxonomy): domain Eukaryota; kingdom Metazoa; phylum Chordata; class Mammalia; order Artiodactyla; family Balaenopteridae; genus Balaenoptera; species Balaenoptera physalus. The sequence goes on along the minus strand of NW_028125910.1, from coordinate 48,626 downwards.
ATCATTGTCAACGTTTTGCCGCTTTTCATGTGCTTTAAAGGCGATTCGAATCTACCTCCTGAAATCTGTTTCCTGCAATTCTGCCTTGATTTCTAATCCTCTTCTTTGCCTTCCCTCAATATATTTGTGGACGAGAGTTATCATTTATAACTCTGCAGGTTTGTGAATTGCAGTGCCCTGAAGCTCCATTTTACAAGTTGCTTTTTTGGGAGCCGGCCGCAAAAGCGCAGGATGGCTTCAGGCCCTGTTCTGGTTCCGGGGGGCAGGCTGAGCCTGTGGTTAATTCTTCTTCCTGATGGGAAAATAGAGTGACCTGTGCCTGTCCCAACACCAAGAGCTAGTCTCTCATTGGTTCCCCGTCTTCCCGTTCATCCTCAGGACAAATTGCAACCTGTACGGAAAAGGAGGTTAAAGGTGCTGATGCTCCAAGTAGGGAGATTGCTAGTAAAGTGGCTGGAATGGCGAACCCGAGCACAAGGAGATGAGAAATGAGGTGCGTTTTAGAAACCTTTCCCCATCACACGGTGTACCATCTTCTGGGTGTCTCATGCATGTTTTCGATGTAGGAAGATGCCCTTGAACCTGGAGATTTGGGACCCATGCGATGGGTAGCACGCAGTATTACTTTAAAGGGTCTGCGTTTGCTCACCCAACCTCACCAAACCTCTCAGCCCCAAGAGTGTCCACCCTTATGTCTCATCCAGCTGTGGGTCTAGATATGGTCAATCCAGGTTGCATCACAGCCCCTGAACGAATTGTGTAAGAATTTCTCTCTCTTTCCCTGTCTTTGTTTCATGGGTTTTTAAAAGTAATTTATTTTTATAATGCGGTTTAGCTGCTTTTCACGGCTGTGTTTAGGCCGCTTTACACCCACTTGACACACTAACAGAGAGATATCAATACATAGGTTTTAAGATTATTACTAGTCAGATATATTCTTGTGCGGTGAATCGGGCGTGTTGAATCCAGTTCTCTGAGCAAGGAGTAGGTCTTGTCTATTACATATTGGGTTTATGGAACGGTATCTGAGCTAATTTGAAACTCTTGTTTTATGTATCACCCCACCTCACCTTTCCCGTTAAGCAGCCATAGTGTGTTTTCTGCATGTGTGACTCTGTTCTGTTTTGTAATTCAGTTCAAGTGTAACGGTTTTTACATTCCCTCTATAAGTGACACCTTATGAGAAGTGTCCTTTTCTGTGTGACTTATTTCACTTAGAATCGTCTTACCTAAATCCACTCATCATGCTGCTACTAGCCTTATGACATTGATTTCATGGCTGAGTGATATTCCATTGTACATAAGGACCACAACTTTTTTATCCATTTTTCGCTTTCCTGGGATATTTAAGGTGGAAGGAAGTGGAGGTCCTTGTCAACAGAGCAGCCCTAAACTTTGGGGTGCTTGTGTCTTGCTGATTTTCAATTTTCCCACTTTATCCCCCCATGCATGGAAGTGCCCTATGCTCTCTAAGCTGTGTTTTTTAGATGTTTCAGGACCCACCGTACACTTCTCCAGGGTGGCTGTTGGCAATGTACATCCCGCCCATCAGTGTAGCAAGGCTCCCATTTCTCCATGGCCTGTCCTGCATTTCTGGTTTTGACACTTTTTTCAGCATGGCCCTTTTGACCGATGGGAAGCGAGACTTCTTTGTAGCGCTGATTTGCCTTTCCAGGTTGCTTGGTTGGCCAAACAGGGCGTATGCGTTTTTTCCTGAATATATTCAGGAAAAAACGCATACGCCCTTTTTGGCCAAGGGCATCATTGTCAACGTTTTGCCGCTTTTCATGTGCTTTAAAGGCGATTCGAATCTACCTCCTGAAATCTGTTTCCTGCAATTCTGCCTTGATTTCTAATCCTCTTCTTTGCCTTCCCTCAATATATTTGTGGACGAGAGTTATCATTTATAACTCTGCAGGTTTGTGAATTGCAGTGCCCTGAAGCTCCATTTTACAAGTCGCTTTTTTGGGAGCCGGCCGCAAAAGCGCAGGATGGCTTCAGGCCCTGTTCTGGTTCCGGGGGGCAGGCTGAGCCTGTGGTTAATTCTTCTTCCTGATGGGAAAATAGAGTGACCTGTGCCTGTCCCAACACCAAGAGCTAGTCTCTCATTGGTTCCCCGTCTTCCCGTTCATCCTCAGGACAAATTGCAACCTGTACGGAACAGGAGGTTAAAGGTGCTGATGCTCCAAGTAGGGAGATTGCTAGTCAAGTGGCTGGAATGGCGAACCCGAGCACAAGGAGATGAGAAATGAGGTGCGTTTTGGAAACCTTTCCCCATCACACGGTGTACCATCTTCTGGGTTTCTCATGCATGTTTTCGATGTAGGAAGATGCCCTTGAACCTGGAGATTTGGGACCCATGCGATGGGTAGCACGCAGTATTACTTTAAAGGGTCTGCGTTTGCTCACCCAACCTCACCAAACCTCTCAGCCCCAAGAGTGTCCACCCTTATGTCTCATCCAGCTGTGGGTCTAGATATGGTCAATCCAGGTTGCATCACAGCCCCTGAACGAATTGTGTAAGAATTTCTCTCTCTTTCCCTGTCTTTGTTTCATGGGTTTTTAAAAGTAATTTATTTTTATAATGCGGTTTAGCTGCTTTTCACGGCTGTGTTTAGGCCGCTTTACACCCACTTGACACACTAACAGAGAGATATCAATACATAGGTTTTAAGATTATTACTAGTCAGATATATTCTTGTGCGGTGAATCGGGCATGTTGAGTCCAGTTCTCTGAGCAAGGAGTAGGTCTTGTCTATTACATATTGGGTTTATGGAACGGTATCTGAGCTAATTTGAAACTCTTGTTTTATGTATCACCCCACCTCACCTTTCCCGTTAAGCAGCCATAGTGTGTTTTCTGCATGTGTGACTCTGTTCTGTTTTGTAATTCAGTTCAAGTGTAACGGTTTTTACATTCCCTCTATAAGTGACACCATATGGGAAGTGTCCTTTTCTGTGTGACTTATTTCACTTAGAATCGTCTTACCTAAATCCACTCATCATGCTGCTACTAGCCTTATGACATTGATTTCATGGCTGAGTGATATTCCACTGTACATAAGGACCACAACTTTTGTATCCATTTTTCGCTTTCCTGGGATATTTAAGGTGGAAGGAAGTGGAGTTCCTTGTCAACAGAGCAGCCCTAAACTTTGGGGTGCTTGTGTCTTGCTGATTTTCAATTTTCCCACTTTATCCCCCCATGCATGGAAGTGCCCTATGCTCTCTAAGCTGTGTTTTTTAGATGTTTCAGGACCCACCGTACACTTCTCCAGAGTGGCTGTTGGCAATGTACATCCCGCCCATCAGTGTAGCAAGGCTCCCATTTCTCCATGGCCTGTCCTGCATTTCTGGTTTTGACACTTTTTTCAGCATGGCCCTTTTGACCGATGGGAAGCGAGACTTCTTTGTAGCGCTGATTTGCCTTTCCAGGTTGCTTGGTTGGCCAAAAAGGGCGTATGCGTTTTTTCCTGAATATATTCAGGAAAAAACGCATACGCCCTTTTTGGCCAAGGGCATCATTGTCAACGTTTTGCCGCTTTTCATGTGCTTTAAAGGCGATTCGAATCTACCTCCTGAAATCTGTTTCCTGCAATTCTGCCTTGATTTCTAATCCTCTTCTTTGCCTTCCCTCAATATATTTGTGGACGAGAGTTATCATTTATAACTCTGCAGGTTTGTGAATTGCAGTGCCCTGAAGCTCCATTTTACAAGTTGCTTTTTTGGGAGCCGGCCGCAAAAGCGCAGGATGGCTTCAGGCCCTGTTCTGGTTCCGGGGGGCAGGCTGAGCCTGTGGTTAATTCTTCTTCCTGATGGGAAAATAGAGTGACCTGTGCCTGTCCCAACACCAAGAGCTAGTCTCTCATTGGTTCCCCGTCTTCCCGTTCATCCTCAGGACAAATTGCAACCTGTACGGAAAAGGAGGTTAAAGGTGCTGATGCTCCAAGTAGGGAGATTGCTAGTAAAGTGGCTGGAATGGCGAACCCGAGCACAAGGAGATGAGAAATGAGGTGCGTTTTAGAAACCTTTCCCCATCACACGGTGTACCATCTTCTGGGTGTCTCATGCATGTTTTCGATGTAGGAAGATGCCCTTGAACCTGGAGATTTGGGACCCATGCGATGGGTAGCACGCAGTATTACTTTAAAGGGTCTGCGTTTGCTCACCCAACCTCACCAAACCTCTCAGCCCCAAGAGTGTCCACCCTTATGTCTCATCCAGCTGTGGGTCTAGATATGGTCAATCCAGGTTGCATCACAGCCCCTGAACGAATTGTGTAAGAATTTCTCTCTCTTTCCCTGTCTTTGTTTCATGGGTTTTTAAAAGTAATTTATTTTTATAATGCGGTTTAGCTGCTTTTCACGGCTGTGTTTAGGCCGCTTTACACCCACTTGACACACTAACAGAGAGATATCAATACATAGGTTTTAAGATTATTACTAGTCAGATATATTCTTGTGCGGTGAATCGGGCGTGTTGAATCCAGTTCTCTGAGCAAGGAGTAGGTCTTGTCTATTACATATTGGGTTTATGGAACGGTATCTGAGCTAATTTGAAACTCTTGTTTTATGTATCACCCCACCTCACCTTTCCCGTTAAGCAGCCATAGTGTGTTTTCTGCATGTGTGACTCTGTTCTGTTTTGTAATTCAGTTCAAGTGTAACGGTTTTTACATTCCCTCTATAAGTGACACCTTATGAGAAGTGTCCTTTTCTGTGTGACTTATTTCACTTAGAATCGTCTTACCTAAATCCACTCATCATGCTGCTACTAGCCTTATGACATTGATTTCATGGCTGAGTGATATTCCATTATACATAAGGACCACAACTTTTTTATCCATTTTTCGCTTTCCTGGGATATTTAAGGTGGAAGGAAGTGGAGGTCCTTGTCAACAGAGCAGCCCTAAACTTTGGGGTGCTTGTGTCTTGCTGATTTTCAATTTTCCCACTTTATCCCCCCATGCGTGGAAGTGCCCTATGCTCTCTAAGCTGTGTTTTTTAGATGTTTCAGGACACACCGTACACTTCTCCAGAGTGGCTGTTGGCAATGTACATCCCGCCCATCAGTGTAGCAAGGCTCCCATTTCTCCATGGCCTGTCCTGCATTTCTGGTTTTGACACTTTTTTCAGCATGGCCCTTTTGACCGATGGGAAGCGAGACTTCTTTGTAGCGCTGATTTGCCTTTCCAGGTTGCTTGGTTGGCCAAAAAGGGCGTATGCGTTTTTTCCTGAATATATTCAGGAAAAAACGCATACGCCCTTTTTGGCCAAGGGCATCATTGTCAACGTTTTGCCGCTTTTCATGTGCTTTAAAGGCGATTCGAATCTACCTCCTGAAATCTGTTTCCTGCAATTCTGCCTTGATTTCTAATCCTCTTCTTTGCCTTCCCTCAATATATTTGTGGACGAGAGTTATCATTTATAACTCTGCAGGTTTGTGAATTGCAGTGCCCTGAAGCTCCATTTTACAAGTCGCTTTTTTGGGAGCCGGCCGCAAAAGCGCAGGATGGCTTCAGGCCCTGTTCTGGTTCCGGGGGGCAGGCTGAGCCTGTGGTTAATTCTTCTTCCTGATGGGAAAATAGAGTGACCTGTGCCTGTCCCAACACCAAGAGCTAGTCTCTCATTGGTTCCCCGTCTTCCCGTTCATCCTCAGGACAAATTGCAACCTGTACGGAAAAGGAGGTTAAAGGTGCTGATGCTCCAAGTAGGGAGATTGCTAGTAAAGTGGCTGGAATGGCGAACCCGAGCACAAGGAGATGAGAAATGAGGTGCGTTTTAGAAACCTTTCCCCATCACACGGTGTACCATCTTCTGGGTGTCTCATGCATGTTTTCGATGTAGGAAGATGCCCTTGAACCTGGAGATTTGGGACCCATGCGATGGGTAGCACGCAGTATTACTTTAAAGGGTCTGCGTTTGCTCACCCAAGCTCACCAAACCTCTCAGCCCCAAGAGTGTCCACCCTTATGTCTCATCCAGCTGTGGGTCTAGATATGGTCAATCCAGGTTGCATGACAGCCCCTGAACGAATTGTGTAAGAATTTCTCTCTCTTTCCCTGTCTTTGTTTCATGGGTTTTTAAAAGTAATTTATTTTTATAATGGGGTTTAGCTGCTTTTCACGGCTGTGTTTAGGCCGCTTTACACCCACTTGACACACTAACAGAGAGATATCAATACATAGGTTTTAAGATTATTACTAGTCAGATATATTCTTGTGCGGTGAATCGGGCGTGTTGAGTCCAGTTCTCTGAGCAAGGAGTAGGTCTTGTCTATTACATATTGGGTTTATGGAACGGTATCTGAGCTAATTTGAAACTCTTGTTTTATGTATCACCCCACCTCACCTTTCCCGTTAAGCAGCCATAGTGTGTTTTCTGCATGTGTGACTCTGTTCTGTTTTGTAATTCAGTTCAAGTGTAACGGATTTTACATTCCCTCTATAAGTGACACCTTATGAGAAGTGTCCTTTTCTGTGTGACTTATTTCACTTAGAATCGTCTTACCTAAATCCACTCATCATGCTGCTACTAGCCTTATGACATTGATTTCATGGCTGAGTGATATTCCATTGTACATAAGGACCACAACTTTTGTATCCATTTTTCGCTTTCCTGGGATATTTAAGGTGGAAGGAAGTGGAGGTGCTTGTCAACAGAGCAGCCCTAAACTTTGGGGTGCTTGTGTCTTGCTGATTTTCAATTTTCCCACTTTATCCCCCCATGCGTGGAAGTGCCCTATGCTCTCTAACCTGTGTTTTTTAGATGTTTCAGGACACACCGTACACTTCTCCAGAGTGGCTGTTGGCAATGTACATCCCGCCCATCAGTGTAGCAAGGCTCCCATTTCTCCATGGCCTGTCCTGCATTTCTGGTTTTGACACTTTTTTCAGCATGGCCCTTTTGACCGATGGGAAGCGAGACTTCTTTGTAGCGCTGATTTGCCTTTCCAGGTTGCTTGGTTGGCCAAACAGGGCGTATGCGTTTTTTCCTGAATATATTCAGGAAAAAACGCATACGCCCTTTTTGGCCAAGGGCATCATTGTCAACGTTTTGCCGCTTTTCATGTGCTTTAAAGGCGATTCGAATCTACCTCCTGAAATCTGTTTCCTGCAATTCTGCCTTGATTTCTAATCCTCTTCTTTGCCTTCCCTCAATATATTTGTGGACGAGAGTTATCATTTATAACTCTGCAGGTTTGTGAATTGCAGTGCCCTGAAGCTCCATTTTACAAGTCGCTTTTTTGGGAGCCGGCCGCAAAAGCGCAGGATGGCTTCAGGCCCTGTTCTGGTTCCGGGGGGCAGGCTGAGCCTGTGGTTAATTCTTCTTCCTGATGGGAAAATAGAGTGACCTGTGCCTGTCCCAACACCAAGAGCTAGTCTCTCATTGGTTCCCCGTCTTCCCGTTCATCCTCAGGACAAATTGCAACCTGTACGGAACAGGAGGTTAAAGGTGCTGATGCTCCAAGTAGGGAGATTGCTAGTCAAGTGGCTGGAATGGCGAACCCGAGCACAAGGAGATGAGAAATGAGGTGCGTTTTAGAAACCTTTCCCCATCACACGGTGTACCATCTTCTGGGTGTCTCATGCATGTTTTCGATGTAGGAAGATGCCCTTGAACCTGGAGATTTGGGACCCATGCGATGGGTAGCACGCAGTATTACTTTAAAGGGTCTGCGTTAGCTCACCCAACCTCACCAAACCTCTCAGCCCCAAGAGTGTCCACCCTTATGTCTCATCCAGCTGTGGGTCTAGATATGGTCAATCCAGGTTGCATCACAGCCCCTGAACGAATTGTGTAAGAATTTCTCTCTCTTTCCCTGTCTTTGTTTCATGGGTTTTTAAAAGTAATTTATTTTTATAATGCGGTTTAGCTGCTTTTCACGGCTGTGTTTAGGCCGCTTTACACCCACTTGACACACTAACAGAGAGATATCAATACATAGGTTTTAAGATTATTACTAGTCAGATATATTCTTGTGCGGTGAATCGGGCGTGTTGAATCCAGTTCTCTGAGCAAGGAGTAGGTCTTGTCTATTACATATTGGGTTTATGGAACGGTATCTGAGCTAATTTGAAACTCTTGTTTTATGTATCACCCCACCTCACCTTTCCCGTTAAGCAGCCATAGTGTGTTTTCTGCATGTGTGACTCTGTTCTGTTTTGTAATTCAGTTCAAGTGTAACGGTTTTTACATTCCCTCTATAAGTGACACCTTATGAGAAGTGTCCTTTTCTGTGTGACTTATTTCACTTAGAATCGTCTTACCTAAATCCACTCATCATGCTGCTACTAGCCTTATGACATTGATTTCATGGCTGAGTGATATTCCATTGTACATAAGGACCACAACTTTTTTATCCATTTTTCGCTTTCCTGGGATATTTAAGGTGGAAGGAAGTGGAGGTCCTTGTCAACAGAGCAGCCCTAAACTTTGGGGTGCTTGTGTCTTGCTGATTTTCAATTTTCCCACTTTATCCCCCCATGCGTGGAAGTGCCCTATGCTCTCTAAGCTGTGTTTTTTAGATGTTTCAGGACACACCGTACACTTCTCCAGAGTGGCTGTTGGCAATGTACATCCCGCCCATCAGTGTAGCAAGGCTCCCATTTCTCCATGGCCTGTCCTGCATTTCTGGTTTTGACACTTTTTTCAGCATGGCCCTTTTGACCGATGGGAAGCGAGACTTCTTTGTAGCGCTGATTTGCCTTTCCAGGTTGCTTGGTTGGCCAAAAAGGGCGTATGCGTTTTTTCCTGAATATATTCAGGAAAAAACGCATACGCCCTTTTTGGCCAAGGGCATCATTGTCAACGTTTTGCCGCTTTTCATGTGCTTTAAAGGCGATTCGAATCTACCTCCTGAAATCTGTTTCCTGCAATTCTGCCTTGATTTCTAATCCTCTTCTTTGCCTTCCCTCAATATATTTGTGGACGAGAGTTATCATTTATAACTCTGCAGGTTTGTGAATTGCAGTGCCCTGAAGCTCCATTTTACAAGTTGCTTTTTTGGGAGCCGGCCGCAAAAGCGCAGGATGGCTTCAGGCCCTGTTCTGGTTCCGGGGGGCAGGCTGAGCCTGTGGTTAATTCTTCTTCCTGATGGGAAAATAGAGTGACCTGTGCCTGTCCCAACACCAAGAGCTAGTCTCTCATTGGTTCCCCGTCTTCCCGTTCATCCTCAGGACAAATTGCAACCTGTACGGAAAAGGAGGTTAAAGGTGCTGATGCTCCAAGTAGGGAGATTGCTAGTAAAGTGGCTGGAATGGCGAACCCGAGCACAAGGAGATGAGAAATGAGGTGCGTTTTAGAAACCTTTCCCCATCACACGGTGTACCATCTTCTGGGTGTCTCATGCATGTTTTCGATGTAGGAAGATGCCCTTGAACCTGGAGATTTGGGACCCATGCGATGGGTAGCACGCAGTATTACTTTAAAGGGTCTGCGTTTGCTCACCCAACCTCACCAAACCTCTCAGCCCCAAGAGTGTCCACCCTTATGTCTCATCCAGCTGTGGGTCTAGATATGGTCAATCCAGGTTGCATCACAGCCCCTGAACGAATTGTGTAAGAATTTCTCTCTCTTTCCCTGTCTTTGTTTCATGGGTTTTTAAAAGTAATTTATTTTTATAATGCGGTTTAGCTGCTTTTCACGGCTGTGTTTAGGCCGCTTTACACCCACTTGACACACTAACAGAGAGATATCAATACATAGGTTTTAAGATTATTACTAGTCAGATATATTCTTGTGCGGTGAATCGGGCGTGTTGAATCCAGTTCTCTGAGCAAGGAGTAGGTCTTGTCTATTACATATTGGGTTTATGGAACGGTATCTGAGCTAATTTGAAACTCTTGTTTTATGTATCACCCCACCTCACCTTTCCCGTTAAGCAGCCATAGTGTGTTTTCTGCATGTGTGACTCTGTTCTGTTTTGTAATTCAGTTCAAGTGTAACGGTTTTTACATTCCCTCTATAAGTGACACCTTATGAGAAGTGTCCTTTTCTGTGTGACTTATTTCACTTAGAATCGTCTTACCTAAATCCACTCATCATGCTGCTACTAGCCTTATGACATTGATTTCATGGCTGAGTGATATTCCATTGTACATAAGGACCACAACTTTTTTATCCATTTTTCGCTTTCCTGGGATATTTAAGGTGGAAGGAAGTGGAGGTCCTTGTCAACAGAGCAGCCCTAAACTTTGGGGTGCTTGTGTCTTGCTGATTTTCAATTTTCCCACTTTATCCCCCCATGCGTGGAAGTGCCCTATGCTCTCTAAGCTGTGTTTTTTAGATGTTTCAGGACACACCGTACACTTCTCCAGAGTGGCTGTTGGCAATGTACATCCCGCCCATCAGTGTAGCAAGGCTCCCATTTCTCCATGGCCTGTCCTGCATTTCTGGTTTTGACACTTTTTTCAGCATGGCCCTTTTGACCGATGGGAAGCGAGACTTCTTTGTAGCGCTGATTTGCCTTTCCAGGTTGCTTGGTTGGCCAAAAAGGGCGTATGCGTTTTTTCCTGAATATATTCAGGAAAAAACGCATACGCCCTTTTTGGCCAAGGGCATCATTGTCAACGTTTTGCCGCTTTTCATGTGCTTTAAAGGCGATTCGAATCTACCTCCTGAAATCTGTTTCCTGCAATTCTGCCTTGATTTCTAATCCTCTTCTTTGCCTTCCCTCAATATATTTGTGGACGAGAGTTATCATTTATTACTCTGCAGGTTTGTGAATTGCAGTGCCCTGAAGCTCCATTTTACAAGTCGCTTTTTTGGGAGCCGGCCGCAAAAGCGCAGGATGGCTTCAGGCCCTGTTCTGGTTCCGGGGGGCAGGCTGAGCCTGTGGTTAATTCTTCTTCCTGATGGGAAAATAGAGTGACCTGTGCCTGTCCCAACACCAAGAGCTAGTCTCTCATTGGTTCCCCGTCTTCCCGTTCATCCTCAGGACAAATTGCAACCTGTACGGAAAAGGAGGTTAAAGGTGCTGATGCTCCAAGTAGGGAGATTGCTAGTAAAGTGGCTGGAATGGCGAACCCGAGCACAAGGAGATGAGAAATGAGGTGCGTTTTGGAAACCTTTCCCCATCACACGGTGTACCATCTTCTGGGTTTCTCATGCATGTTTTCGATGTAGGAAGATGCCCTTGAACCTGGAGATTTGGGACCCATGCGATGGGTATCACGCAGTATTACTTTAAAGGGTCTGCGTTTGCTCACCCAACCTCACCAAACCTCTCAGCCCCAAGAGTGTCCACCCTTATGTCTCATCCAGCTGTTGGTCTAGATATGGTCAATCCAGGTTGCATCACAGCCCCTGAACGAATTGTGTAAGAATTTCTCTCTCTTTCCCTGTCTTTGTTTCATGGGTTTTTAAAAGTAATTTATTTTTATAATGGGGTTTAGCTGCTTTTCACGGCTGTGTTTAGGCCGCTTTACACCCACTTGACACACTAACAGAGAGATATCAATACATAGGTTTTAAGATTATTACTAGTCAGATATATTCTTGTGCGGTGAATCGGGCATGTTGAGTCCAGTTCTCTGAGCAAGGAGTAGGTCTTGTCTATTACATATTGGGTTTATGGAACGGTATCTGAGCTAATTTGAAACTCTTGTTTTATGTATCACCCCACCTCACCTTTCCCGTTAAGCAGCCATAGTGTGTTTTCTGCATGTGTGACTCTGTTCTGTTTTGTAATTCAGTTCAAGTGTAACGGTTTTTACATTCCCTCTATAAGTGACACCATATGGGAAGTGTCCTTTTCTGTGTGACTTATTTCACTTAGAATCGTCTTACCTAAATCCACTCATCATGCTGCTACTAGCCTTATGACATTGATTTCATGGCTGAGTGATATTCCACTGTACATAAGGACCACAACTTTTGTATCCATTTTTCGCTTTCCTGGGATATTTAAGGTGGAAGGAAGTGGAGTTCCTTGTCAACAGAGCAGCCCTAAACTTTGGGGTGCTTGTGTCTTGCTGATTTTCAATTTTCCCACTTTATCCCCCCATGCATGGAAGTGCCCTATGCTCTCTAAGCTGTGTTTTTTAGATGTTTCAGGACCCACCGTACACTTCTCCAGAGTGGCTGTTGGCAATGTACATCCCGCCCATCAGTGTAGCAAGGCTCCCATTTCTCCATGGCCTGTCCTGCATTTCTGGTTTTGACACTTTTTTCAGCATGGCCCTTTTGACCGATGGGAAGCGAGACTTCTTTGTAGCGCTGATTTGCCTTTCCAGGTTGCTTGGTTGGCCAAAAAGGGCGTATGCGTTTTTTCCTGAATATATTCAGGAAAAAACGCATACGCCCTTTTTGGCCAAGGGCATCATTGTCAACGTTTTGCCGCTTTTCATGTGCTTTAAAGGCGATTCGAATCTACCTCCTGAAATCTGTTTCCTGCAATTCTGCCTTGATTTCTAATCCTCTTCTTTGCCTTCCCTCAATATATTTGTGGACGAGAGTTATCATTTATAACTCTGCAGGTTTGTGAATTGCAGTGCCCTGAAGCTCCATTTTAGAAGTCGCTTTTTTGGGAGCCGGCCGCAAAAGCGCAGGATGGCTTCAGGCCCTGTTCTGGTTCCGGGGGGCAGGCTGAGCCTGTGGTTAATTCTTCTTCCTGATGGGAAAATAGAGTGACCTGTGCCTGTCCCAACACCAAGAGCTAGTCTCTCATTGGTTCCCCGTCTTCCCGTTCATCCTCAGGACAAATTGCAACCTGTACGGAACAGGAGGTTAAAGGTGCTGATGCTCCAAGTAGGGAGATTGCTAGTCAAGTGGCTGGAATGGCGAACCCGAGCACAAGGAGATGAGAAATGAGGTGCGTTTTGGAAACCTTTCCCCATCACACGGTGTACCATCTTCTGGGTTTCTCATGCATGTTTTCGATGTAGGAAGATGCCCTTGAACCTGGAGATTTGGGACCCATGCGATGGGTAGCACGCAGTATTACTTTAAAGGGTCTGCGTTTGCTCACCCAACCTCACCAAACCTCTCAGCCCCAAGAGTGTCCACCCTTATGTCTCATCCAGCTGTGGGTCTAGATATGGTCAATCCAGGTTGCATCACAGCCCCTGAACGAATTGTGTAAGAATTTCTCTCTCTTTCCCTGTCTTTGTTTCATGGGTTTTTAAAAGTAATTTATTTTTATAATGCGGTTTAGCTGCTTTTCACGGCTGTGTTTATGCCGCTTTACACCCACTTGACACACTAACAGAGAGATATCAATACATAGGTTTTAAGATTATTACTAGTCAGATATATTCTTGTGCGGTGAATCGGGCGTGTTGAATCCAGTTCTCTGAGCAAGGAGTAGGTCTTGTCTATTACATATTGGGTTTATGGAACGGTATCTGAGCTAATTTGAAACTCTTGTTTTATGTATCACCCCACCTCACCTTTCCCGTTAAGCAGCCATAGTGTGTTTTCTGCATGTGTGACTCTGTTCTGTTTTGTAATTCAGTTCAAGTGTAACGGTTTTTACATTCCCTCTATAAGTGACACCTTATGAGATGTGTCCTTTTCTGTGTGACTTATTTCACTTAGAATCGTCTTACCTAAATCCACTCATCATGCTGCTACTAGCCTTATGACATTGATTTCATGGCTGAGTGATATTCCATTGTACATAAGGACCACAACTTTTTTATCCATTTTTCGCTTTCCTGGGATATTTAAGGTGGAAGGAAGTGGAGGTCCTTGTCAACAGAGCAGCCCTAAACTTTGGGGTGCTTGTGTCTTGCTGATTTTCAATTTTCCCACTTTATCCCCCCATGCGTGGAAGTGCCCTATGCTCTCTAAGCTGTGTTTTTTAGATGTTTCAGGACACACCGTACACTTCTCCAGAGTGGCTGTTGGCAATGTACATCCCGCCCATCAGTGTAGCAAGGCTCCCTTTTCTCCATGGCCTGTCCTGCATTTCTGGTTTTGACACTTTTTTCAGCATGGCCCTTTTGACCGATGGGAAGCGAGACTTCTTTGTAGCGCTGATTTGCCTTTCCAGGTTGCTTGGTTGGCCAAAAAGGGCGTATGCGTTTTTTCCTGAATATATTCAGGAAAAAACGCATACGCCCTTTTTGGCCAAGGGCATCATTGTCAACGTTTTGCCGCTTTTCATGTGCTTTAAAGGCGATTCGAATCTACCTCCTGAAATCTGTTTCCTGCAATTCTGCCTTGATTTCTAATCCTCTTCTTTGCCTTCCCTCAATATATTTGTGGACGAGAGTTATCATTTATAACTCTGCAGGTTTGTGAATTGCAGTGCCCTGAAGCTCCATTTTAGAAGTCGCTTTTTTGGGAGCCGGCCGCAAAAGCGCAGGATGGCTTCAGGCCCTGTTCTGGTTCCGGGGGGCAGGCTGAGCCTGTGGTTAATTCTTCTTCCTGATGGGAAAATAGAGTGACCTGTGCCTGTCCCAACACCAAGAGCTAGTCTCTCATTGGTTCCCCGTCTTCCCGTTCATCCTCAGGACAAATTGCAACCTGTACGGAACAGGAGGTTAAAGGTGCTGATGCTCCAAGTAGGGAGATTGCTAGTCAAGTGGCTGGAATGGCGAACCCGAGCACAAGGAGATGAGAAATGAGGTGCGTTTTGGAAACCTTTCCCCATCACACGGTGTACCATCTTCTGGGTTTCTCATGCATGTTTTCGATGTAGGAAGATGCCCTTGAACCTGGAGATTTGGGACCCATGCGATGGGTAGCACGCAGTATTACTTTAAAGGGTCTGCGTTTGCTCACCCAACCTCACCAAACCTCTCAGCCCCAAGAGTGTCCACCCTTATGTCTCATCCAGCTGTGGGTCTAGATATGGTCAATCCAGGTTGCATCACAGCCCCTGAACGAATTGTGTAAGAATTTCTCTCTCTTTCCCTGTCTTTGTTTCATGGGTTTTTAAAAGTAATTTATTTTTATAATGCGGTTTAGCTGCTTTTCACGGCTGTGTTTATGCCGCTTTACACCCACTTGACACACTAACAGAGAGATATCAATACATAGGTTTTAAGATTATTACTAGTCAGATATATTCTTGTGCGGTGAATCGGGCGTGTTGAATCCAGTTCTCTGAGCAAGGAGTAGGTCTTGTCTATTACATATTGGGTTTATGGAACGGTATCTGAGCTAATTTGAAACTCTTGTTTTATGTATCACCCCACCTCACCTTTCCCGTTAAGCAGCCATAGTGTGTTTTCTGCATGTGTGACTCTGTTCTGTTTTGTAATTCAGTTCAAGTGTAACGGTTTTTACATTCCCTCTATAAGTGACACCTTATGAGATGTGTCCTTTTCTGTGTGACTTATTTCACTTAGAATCGTCTTACCTAAATCCACTCATCATGCTGCTACTAGCCTTATGACATTGATTTCATGGCTGAGTGATATTCCATTGTACATAAGGACCACAACTTTTTTATCCATTTTTCGCTTTCCTGGGATATTTAAGGTGGAAGGAAGTGGAGGTCCTTGTCAACAGAGCAGCCCTAAACTTTGGGGTGCTTGTGTCTTGCTGATTTTCAATTTTCCCACTTTATCCCCCCATGCGTGGAAGTGCCCTATGCTCTCTAAGCTGTGTTTTTTAGATGTTTCAGGACACACCGTACACTTCTCCAGAGTGGCTGTTGGCAATGTACATCCCGCCCATCAGTGTAGCAAGGCTCCCTTTTCTCCATGGCCTGTCCTGCATTTCTGGTTTTGACACTTTTTTCAGCATGGCCCTTTTGACCGATGGGAAGCGAGACTTCTTTGTAGCGCTGATTTGCCTTTCCAGGTTGCTTGGTTGGCCAAACAGGGCGTATGCGTTTTTTCCTGAATATATTCAGGAAAAAACGCATACGCCCTTTTTGGCCAAGGGCATCATTGTCAACGTTTTGCCGCTTTTCATGTGCTTTAAAGGCGATTCGAATCTACCTCCTGAAATCTGTTTCCTGCAATTCTGCCTTGATTTCTAATCCTCTTCTTTGCCTTCCCTCAATATATTTGTGGACGAGAGTTATCATTTATAACTCTGCAGGTTTGTGAATTGCAGTGCCCTGAAGCTCCATTTTACAAGTCGCTTTTTTGGGAGCCGGCCGCAAAAGCGCAGGATGGCTTCAGGCCCTGTTCTGGTTCCGGGGGGCAGGCTGAGCCTGTGGTTAATTCTTCTTCCTGATGGGAAAATAGAGTGACCTGTGCCTGTCCCAACACCAAGAGCTAGTCTCTCATTGGTTCCCCGTCTTCCCGTTCATCCTCAGGACAAATTGCAACCTGTACGGAACAGGAGGTTAAAGGTGCTGATGCTCCAAGTAGGGAGATTGCTAGTAAAGTGGCTGGAATGGCGAACCCGAGCACAAGGAGATGAGAAATGAGGTGCGTTTTAGAAACCTTTCCCCATCACACGGTGTACCATCTTCTGGGTTTCTCATGCATGTTTTCGATGTAGGAAGATGCCCTTGAACCTGGAGATTTGGGACCCATGCGATGGGTAGCACGCAGTATTACTTTAAAGGGTCTGCGTTTGCTCACCCAACCTCACCAAACCTCTCAGCCCCAAGAGTGTCCACCCTTATGTCTCATCCAGCTGTGGGTCTAGATATGGTCAATCCAGGTTGCATCACAGCCCCTGAACGAATTGTGTAAGAATTTCTCTCTCTTTCCCTGTCTTTGTTTCATGGGTTTTTAAAAGTAATTTATTTTTATAATGGGGTTTAGCTGCTTTTCACGGCTGTGTTTAGGCCGCTTTACACCCACTTGACACACTAACAGAGAGATATCAATACATAGGTTTTAAGATTATTACTAGTCAGATATATTCTTGTGCGGTGAATCGGGCGTGTTGAGTCCAGTTCTCTGAGCAAGGAGTAGGTCTTGTCTATTACATATTGGGTTTATGGAACGGTATCTGAGCTAATTTGAAACTCTTGTTTTATGTATCACCCCACCTCACCTTTCCCGTTAAGCAGCCATAGTGTGTTTTCTGCATGTGTGACTCTGTTCTGTTTTGTAATTCAGTTCAAGTGTAACGGTTTTTACATTCCCTCTATAAGTGACACCTTATGAGAAGTGTCCTTTTCTGTGTGACTTATTTCACTTAGAATCGTCTTACCTAAATCCACTCATCATGCTGCTACTAGCCTTATGACATTGATTTCATGGCTGAGTGATATTCCATTGTACATAAGGACCACAACTTTTTTATCCATTTTTCGCTTTCCTGGGATATTTAAGGTGGAAGGAAGTGGAGGTCCTTGTCAACAGAGCAGCCCTAAACTTTGGGGTGCTTGTGTCTTGCTGATTTTCAATTTTCCCACTTTATCCCCCCATGCGTGGAAGTGCCCTATGCTCTCTAAGCTGTGTTTTTTAGATGTTTCAGGACACACCGTACACTTCTCCAGAGTGGCTGTTGGCAATGTACATCCCGCCCATCAGTGTAGCAAGGCTCCCATTTCTCCATGGCCTGTCCTGCATTTCTGGTTTTGACACTTTTTTCAGCATGGCCCTTTTGACCGATGGGAAGCGAGACTTCTTTGTAGCGCTGATTTGCCTTTCCAGGTTGCTTGGTTGGCCAAAAAGGGCGTATGCGTTTTTTCCTGAATATATTCAGGAAAAAACGCATACGCCCTTTTTGGCCAAGGGCATCATTGTCAACGTTTTGCCGCTTTTCATGTGCTTTAAAGGCGATTCGAATCTACCTCCTGAAATCTGTTTCCTGCAATTCTGCCTTGATTTCTAATCCTCTTCTTTGCCTTCCCTCAATATATTTGTGGACGAGAGTTATCATTTATAACTCTGCAGGTTTGTGAATTGCAGTGCCCTGAAGCTCCATTTTACAAGTCGCTTTTTTGGGAGCCGGCCGCAAAAGCGCAGGATGGCTTCAGGCCCTGTTCTGGTTCCGGGGGGCAGGCTGAGCCTGTGGTTAATTCTTCTTCCTGATGGGAAAATAGAGTGACCTGTGCCTGTCCCAACACCAAGAGCTAGTCTCTCATTGGTTCCCCGTCTTCCCGTTCATCCTCAGGACAAATTGCAACCTGTACCGAAAAGGAGGTTAAAGGTGCTGATGCTCCAAGTAGGGAGATTGCTAGTAAAGTGGCTGGAATGGCGAACCCGAGCACAAGGAGATGAGAAATGAGGTGCGTTTTGGAAACCTTTCCCCATCACACGGTGTACCATCTTCTGGGTTTCTCATGCATGTTTTCGATGTAGGAAGATGCCCTTGAACCTGGAGATTTGGGACCCATGCGATGGGTATCACGCAGTATTACTTTAAAGGGTCTGCGTTTGCTCACCCAACCTCACCAAACCTCTCAGCCCCAAGAGTGTCCACCCTTATGTCTCATCCAGCTGTGGGTCTAGATATGGTCAATCCAGGTTGCATCACAGCCCCTGAACGAATTGTGTAAGAATTTCTCTCTCTTTCCCTGTCTTTGTTTCATGGGTTTTTAAAAGTAATTTATTTTTATAATGGGGTTTAGCTGCTTTTCACGGCTGTGTTTAGGCCGCTTTACACCCACTTGACACACTAACAGAGAGATATCAATACATAGGTTTTAAGATTATTACTAGTCAGATATATTCTTGTGCGGTGAATCGGGCATGTTGAGTCCAGTTCTCTGAGCAAGGAGTAGGTCTTGTCTATTACATATTGGGTTTATGGAACGGTATCTGAGCTAATTTGAAACTCTTGTTTTATGTATCACCCCACCTCACCTTTCCCGTTAAGCAGCCATAGTGTGTTTTCTGCATGTGTGACTCTGTTCTGTTTTGTAATTCAGTTCAAGTGTAACGGTTTTTACATTCCCTCTATAAGTGACACCATATGGGAAGTGTCCTTTTCTGTGTGACTTATTTCACTTAGAATCGTCTTACCTAAATCCACTCATCATGCTGCTACTAGCCTTATGACATTGATTTCATGGCTGAGTGATATTCCACTGTACATAAGGACCACAACTTTTGTATCCATTTTTCGCTTTCCTGGGATATTTAAGGTGGAAGGAAGTGGAGTTCCTTGTCAACAGAGCAGCCCTAAACTTTGGGGTGCTTGTGTCTTGCTGATTTTCAATTTTCCCACTTTATCCCCCCATGCATGGAAGTGCCCTATGCTCTCTAAGCTGTGTTTTTTAGATGTTTCAGGACACACCGTACACTTCTCCAGAGTGGCTGTTGGCAATGTACATCCCGCCCATCAGTGTAGCAAGGCTCCCATTTCTCCATGGCCTGTCCTGCATTTCTGGTTTTGACACTTTTTTCAGCATGGCCCTTTTGACCGATGGGAAGCGAGACTTCTTTGTAGCGCTGATTTGCCTTTCCAGGTTGCTTGGTTGGCCAAAAAGGGCGTATGCGTTTTTTCCTGAATATATTCAGGAAAAAACGCATACGCCCTTTTTGGCCAAGGGCATCATTGTCAACGTTTTGCCGCTTTTCATGTGCTTTAAAGGCGATTCGAATCTACCTCCTGAAATCTGTTTCCTGCAATTCTGCCTTGATTTCTAATCCTCTTCTTTGCCTTCCCTCAATATATTTGTGGACGAGAGTTATCATTTATAACTCTGCAGGTTTGTGAATTGCAGTGCCCTGAAGCTCCATTTTACAAGTCGCTTTTTTGGGAGCCGGCCGCAAAAGCGCAGGATGGCTTCAGGCCCTGTTCTGGTTCCGGGGGGCAGGCTGAGCCTGTGGTTAATTCTTCTTCCTGATGGGAAAATAGAGTGACCTGTGCCTGTCCCAACACCAAGAGCTAGTCTCTCATTGGTTCCCCGTCTTCCCGTTCATCCTCAGGACAAATTGCAACCTGTACGGAACAGGAGGTTAAAGGTGCTGATGCTCCAAGTAGGGAGATTGCTAGTAAAGTGGCTGGAATGGCGAACCCGAGCACAAGGAGATGAGAAATGAGGTGCGTTTTAGAAACCTTTCCCCATCACACGGTGTACCATCTTCTGGGTTTCTCATGCATGTTTTCGATGTAGGAAGATGCCCTTGAACCTGGAGATTTGGGACCCATGCGATGGGTAGCACGCAATATTACTTTAAAGGGTCTGCGTTTGCTCACCCAACCTCACCAAACCTCTCAGCCCCAAGAGTGTCCACCCTTATGTCTCATCCAGCTGTGGGTCTAGATATGGTCAATCCAGGTTGCATCACAGCCCCTGAACGAATTGTGTAAGAATTTCTCTCTCTTTCCCTGTCTTTGTTTCATGGGTTTTTAAAAGTAATTTATTTTTATAATGGGGTTTAGCTGCTTTTCACGGCTGTGTTTAGGCCGCTTTACACCCACTTGACACACTAACAGAGAGATATCAATACATAGGTTTTAAGATTATTACTAGTCAGATATATTCTTGTGCGGTGAATCGGGCGTGTTGAGTCCAGTTCTCTGAGCAAGGAGTAGGTCTTGTCTATTACATATTGGGTTTATGGAACGGTATCTGAGCTAATTTGAAACTCTTGTTTTATGTATCACCCCACCTCACCTTTCCCGTTAAGCAGCCATAGTGTGTTTTCTGCATGTGTGACTCTGTTCTGTTTTGTAATTCAGTTCAAGTGTAACGGTTTTTACATTCCCTCTATAAGTGACACCATATGGGAAGTGTCCTTTTCTGTGTGACTTATTTCACTTAGAATCGTCTTACCTAAATCCACTCATCATGCTGCTACTAGCCTTATGACATTGATTTCATGGCTGAGTGATATTCCATTGTACATAAGGACCACAACTTTTGTATCCATTTTTCGCTTTCCTGGGATATTTAAGGTGGAAGGAAGTGGAGGTCCTTGTCAACAGAGCAGCCCTAAACTTTGGGGTGCTTGTGTCTTGCTGATTTTCAATTTTCCCGCTTTATCCCCCCATGCGTGGAAGTGCCCTATGCTCTCTAAGCTGTGTTTTTTAGATGTTTCAGGACCCACCGTACACTTCTCCAGAGTGGCTGTTGGCAATGTACATCCCGCCCATCAGTGTAGCAAGGCTCCCATTTCTCCATGGCCTGTCCTGCATTTCTGGTTTTGACACTTTTTTCAGCATGGTCCTTTTGACCGATGGGAAGCGAGCCTTCTTTGTAGCGCTGATTTGCCTTTCCAGGTTGCTTGGTTGGCCAAAAAGGGCGTATGCGTTTTTTCCTGAATATATTCAGGAAAAAACGCATACGCCCTTTTTGGCCAAGGGCATCATTGTCAACGTTTTGCCGCTTTTCATGTGCTTTAAAGGCGATTCGAATCTACCTCCTGAAATCTGTTTCCTGCAATTCTGCCTTGATTTCAAATCCTCTTCTTTGCCTTCCCTCAATATATTTGTGGACGAGAGTTATCATTTATAACTCTGCAGGTTTGTGAATTGCAGTGCCCTGAAGCTCCCTTTTACAAGTCGCTTTTTTGGGAGCCGGCCGCAAAAGCGCCGGATGGCTTCAGGCCCTGTTCTGGTTCCGGGGGGCAGGCTGAGCCTGTGGTTAATTCTTCTTCCTGATGGGAAAATAGAGTGACCTGTGCCTGTCCCTACACCAAGAGCTAGTCTCTCATTGGTTCCCCGTCTTCCCGTTCATCCTCAGGACAAATTGCAACCTGTACGGAACAGGAGGTTAAAGGTGCTGATGCTCCAAGTAGGGAGATTGCTAGTAAAGTGGCTGGAATGGCGAACCCGAGCACAAGGAGATGAGAAATGAGGTGCGTTTTAGAAACCTTTCCCCATCACACGGTGTACCATCTTCTGGGTTTCTCATGCATGTTTTCGATGTAGGAAGATGCCCTTGAACCTGGAGATTTGGGACCCATGCGATGGGTAGCACGCAGTATTACTTTAAAGGGTCTGCGTTTGCTCACCCAACCTCACCAAACCTCTCAGCCCCAAGAGTGTCCACCCTTATGTCTCATCCAGCTGTGGGTCTAGATATGGTCAATCCAGGTTGCATCACAGCCCCTGAACGAATTGTGTAAGAATTTCTCTCTCTTTCCCTGTCTTTGTTTCATGGGTTTTTAAAAGTAATTTATTTTTATAATGGGGTTTAGCTGCTTTTCACGGCTGTGTTTAGGCCGCTTTACACCCACTTGACACACTAACAGAGAGATATCAATACATAGGTTTTAAGATTATTACTAGTCAGATATATTCTTGTGCGGTGAATCGGGCGTGTTGAGTCCAGTTCTCTGAGCAAGGAGTAGGTCTTGTCTATTACATATTGGGTTTATGGAACGGTATCTGAGCTAATTTGAAAGTCTTGTTTTATGTATCACCCCACCTCACCTTTCCCGTTAAGCAGCCATAGTGTGTTTTCTGCATGTGTGACTCTGTTCTGTTTTGTAATTCAGTTCAAGTGTAACGGTTTTTACATTCCCTCTATAAGTGACACCTTATGAGAAGTGTCCTTTTCTGTGTGACTTATTTCACTTAGAATCGTCTTACCTAAATCCACTCATCATGCTGCTACTAGCCTTATGACATTGATTTCATGGCTGAGTGATATTCCATTGTACATAAGGACCACAACTTTTTTATCCATTTTTCGCTTTCCTGGGATATTTAAGGTGGAATGAAGTGGAGGTCCTTGTCAACAGAGCAGCCCTAAACTTTGGGGTGCTTGTGTCTTGCTGATTTTCAATTTTCCCACTTTATCCCCCCATGCGTGGAAGTGCCCTATGCTCTCTAAGCTGTGTTTTTTAGATGTTTCAGGACACACCGTACACTTCTCCAGAGTGGCTGTTGGCAATGTACATCCCGCCCATCAGTGTAGCAAGGCTCCCATTTCTCCATGGCCTGTCCTGCATTTCTGGTTTTGACACTTTTTTCAGCATGGCCCTTTTGACCGATGGGAAGCGAGCCTTCTTTGTAGCGCTGATTTGCCTTTCCAGGTTGCTTGGTTGGCCAAACAGGGCGTATGCGTTTTTTCCTGAATATATTCAGGAAAAAACGCATACGCCCTTTTTGGCCAAGGGCATCATTGTCAACGTTTTGCCGCTTTTCATGTGCTTTAAAGGCGATTCGAATCTACCTCCTGAAATCTGTTTCCTGCAATTCTGCCTTGATTTCTAATCCTCTTCTTTGCCTTCCCTCAATATATTTGTGGACGAGAGTTATCATTTATAACTCTGCAGGTTTGTGAATTGCAGTGCCCTGAAGCTCCATTTTACAAGTCGCTTTTTTGGGAGCCGGCCGCAAAAGCGCAGGATGGCTTCAGGCCCTGTTCTGGTTCCGGGGGGCAGGCTGAGCCTGTGGTTAATTCTTCTTCCTGATGGGAAAATAGAGTGACCTGTGCCTGTCCCAACACCAAGAGCTAGTCTCTCATTGGTTCCCCGTCTTCCCGTTCATCCTCAGGACAAATTGCAACCTGTACGGAACAGGAGGTTAAAGGTGCTGATGCTCCAAGTAGGGAGATTGCTAGTAAAGTGGCTGGAATGGCGAACCCGAGCACAAGGAGATGAGAAATGAGGTGCGTTTTGGAAACCTTTCCCCATCACACGGTGTACCATCTTCTGGGTTTCTCATGCATGTTTTCGATGTAGGAAGATGCCCTTAAACCTGGAGATTTGGGACCCATGCGATGGGTAGCACGCAGTATTACTTTAAAGGGTCTGCGTTTGCTCACCCAACCTCACCAAACCTCTCAGCCCCAAGAGTGTCCACCCTTATGTCTCATCCAGCTGTGGGTCTAGATATGGTCAATCCAGGTTGCATCACAGCCCCTGAACGAATTGTGTAAGAATTTCTCTCTCTTTCCCTGTCTTTGTTTCATGGGTTTTTAAAAGTAATTTATTTTTATAATGCGGTTTAGCTGCTTTTCACGGCTGTGTTTAGGCCGCTTTACACCCACTTGACACACTAACAGAGAGATATCAATACATAGGTTTTAAGATTATTACTAGTCAGATATATTCTTGTGCGGTGAATCGGGCGTGTTGAATCCAGTTCTCTGAGCAAGGAGTAGGTCTTGTCTATTACATATTGGGTTTATGGAACGGTATCTGAGCTAATTTGAAACTCTTGTTTTATGTATCACCCCACCTCACCTTTCCCGTTAAGCAGCCATAGTGTGTTTTCTGCATGTGTGACTCTGTTCTGTTTTGTAATTCAGTTCAAGTGTAACGGTTTTTACATTCCCTCTATAAGTGACACCTTATGAGAAGTGTCCTTTTCTGTGTGACTTATTTCACTTAGAATCGTCTTACCTAAATCCACTCATCATGCTGCTACTAGCCTTATGACATTGATTTCATGGCTGAGTGATATTCCATTGTACATAAGGACCACAACTTTTGTATCCATTTTTCGCTTTCCTGGGATATTTAAGGTGGAAGGAAGTGGAGGTCCTTGTCAACAGAGCAGCCCTAAACTTTGGGGTGCTTGTGTCTTGCTGATTTTCAATTTTCCCGCTTTATCCCCCCATGCGTGGAAGTGCCCTATGCTCTCTAAGCTGTGTTTTTTAGATGTTTCAGGACCCACCGTACACTTCTCCAGAGTGGCTGTTGGCAATGTACATCCCGCCCATCAGTGTAGCAAGGCTCCCATTTCTCCATGGCCTGTCCTGCATTTCTGGTTTTGACACTTTTTTCAGCATGGCCCTTTTGACCGATGGGAAGCGAGCCTTCTTTGTAGCGCTGATTTGCCTTTCCAGGTTGCTTGGTTGGCCAAAAAGGGCGTATGCGTTTTTTCCTGAATATATTCAGGAAAAAACGCATACGCCCTTTTTGGCCAAGGGCATCATTGTCAACGTTTTGCCGCTTTTCATGTGCTTTAAAGGCGATTCGAATCTACCTCCTGAAATCTGTTTCCTGCAATTCTGCCTTGATTTCTAATCCTCTTCTTTGCCTTCCCTCAATATATTTGTGGACGAGAGTTATCATTTATAACTCTGCAGGTTTGTGAATTGCAGTGCCCTGAAGCTCCCTTTTACAAGTCGCTTTTTTGGGAGCCGGCCGCAAAAGCGCCGGATGGCTTCAGGCCCTGTTCTGGTTCCGGGGGGCAGGCTGAGCCTGTGGTTAATTCTTCTTCCTGATGGGAAAATAGAGTGACCTGTGCCTGTCCCTACACCAAGAGCTAGTCTCTCATTGGTTCCCCGTCTTCCCGTTCATCCTCAGGACAAATTGCAACCTGTACGGAACAGGAGGTTAAAGGTGCTGATGCTCCAAGTAGGGAGATTGCTAGTAAAGTGGCTGGAATGGCGAACCCGAGCACAAGGAGATGAGAAATGAGGTGCGTTTTAGAAACCTTTCCCCATCACACGGTGTACCATCTTCTGGGTTTCTCATGCATGTTTTCGATGTAGGAAGATGCCCTTGAACCTGGAGATTTGGGACCCATGCGATGGGTAGCACGCAGTATTACTTTAAAGGGTCTGCGTTTGCTCACCCAACCTCACCAAACCTCTCAGCCCCAAGAGTGTCCACCCTTATGTCTCATCTAGCTGTGGGTCTAGATATGGTCAATCCAGGTTGCATCACAGCCCCTGAACGAATTGTGTAAGAATTTCTCTCTCTTTCCCTGTCTTTGTTTCATGGGTTTTTAAAAGTAATTTATTTTTATAATGGGGTTTAGCTGCTTTTCACGGCTGTGTTTAGGCCGCTTTACACCCACTTGACACACTAACAGAGAGATATCAATACATAGGTTTTAAGATTATTACTAGTCAGATATATTCTTGTGCGGTGAATCGGGCGTGTTGAGTCCAGTTCTCTGAGCAAGGAGTAGGTCTTGTCTATTACATATTGGGTTTATGGAACGGTATCTGAGCTAATTTGAAACTCTTGTTTTATGTATCACCCCACCTCACCTTTCCCGTTAAGCAGCCATAGTGTGTTTTCTGCATGTGTGACTCTGTTCTGTTTTGTAATTCAGTTCAAGTGTAACGGTTTTTACATTCCCTCTATAAGTGACACCTTATGAGAAGTGTCCTTTTCTGTGTGACTTATTTCACTTAGAATCGTCTTACCTAAATCCACTCATCATGCTGCTACTAGCCTTATGACATTGATTTCATGGCTGAGTGATATTCCATTGTACATAAGGACCACAACTTTTTTATCCATTTTTCGCTTTCCTGGGATATTTAAGGTGGAAGGAAGTGGAGGTCCTTGTCAACAGAGCAGCCCTAAACTTTGGGGTGCTTGTGTCTTGCTGATTTTCAATTTTCCCACTTTATCCCCCCATGCGTGGAAGTGCCCTATGCTCTCTAAGCTGTGTTTTTTAGATGTTTCAGGACACACCGTACACTTCTCCAGAGTGGCTGTTGGCAATGTACATCCCGCCCATCAGTGTAGCAAGGCTCCCATTTCTCCATGGCCTGTCCTGCATTTCTGGTTTTGACACTTTTTTCAGCATGGCCCTTTTGACCGATGGGAAGCGAGACTTCTTTGTAGCGCTGATTTGCCTTTCCAGGTTGCTTGGTTGGCCAAAAAGGGCGTATGCGTTTTTTCCTGAATATATTCAGGAAAAAACGCATACGCCCTTTTTGGCCAAGGGCATCATTGTCAACGTTTTGCCGCTTTTCATGTGCTTTAAAGGCGATTCGAATCTACCTCCTGAAATCTGTTTCCTGCAATTCTGCCTTGATTTCTAATCCTCTTCTTTGCCTTCCCTCAATATATTTGTGGACGAGAGTTATCATTTATAACTCTGCAGGTTTGTGAATTGCAGTGCCCTGAAGCTCCATTTTACAAGTCGCTTTTTTGGGAGCCGGCCGCAAAAGCGCAGGATGGCTTCAGGCCCTGTTCTGGTTCCGGGGGGCAGGCTGAGCCTGTGGTTAATTCTTCTTCCTGATGGGAAAATAGAGTGACCTGTGCCTGTCCCAACACCAAGAGCTAGTCTCTCATTGGTTCCCCGTCTTCCCGTTCATCCTCAGGACAAATTGCAACCTGTACCGAAAAGGAGGTTAAAGGTGCTGATGCTCCAAGTAGGGAGATTGCTAGTAAAGTGGCTGGAATGGCGAACCCGAGCACAAGGAGATGAGAAATGAGGTGCGTTTTGGAAACCTTTCCCCATCACACGGTGTACCATCTTCTGGGTTTCTCATGCATGTTTTCGATGTAGGAAGATGCCCTTGAACCTGGAGATTTGGGACCCATGCGATGGGTATCACGCAGTATTACTTTAAAGGGTCTGCGTTTGCTCACCCAACCTCACCAAACCTCTCAGCCCCAAGAGTGTCCACCCTTATGTCTCATCCAGCTGTGGGTCTAGATATGGTCAATCCAGGTTGCATCACAGCCCCTGAACGAATTGTGTAAGAATTTCTCTCTCTTTCCCTGTCTTTGTTTCATGGGTTTTTAAAAGTAATTTATTTTTATAATGGGGTTTAGCTGCTTTTCACGGCTGTGTTTAGGCCGCTTTACACCCACTTGACACACTAACAGAGAGATATCAATACATAGGTTTTAAGATTATTACTAGTCAGATATATTCTTGTGCGGTGAATCGGGCATGTTGAGTCCAGTTCTCTGAGCAAGGAGTAGGTCTTGTCTATTACATATTGGGTTTATGGAACGGTATCTGAGCTAATTTGAAACTCTTGTTTTATGTATCACCCCACCTCACCTTTCCCGTTAAGCAGCCATAGTGTGTTTTCTGCATGTGTGACTCTGTTCTGTTTTGTAATTCAGTTCAAGTGTAACGGTTTTTACATTCCCTCTATAAGTGACACCATATGGGAAGTGTCCTTTTCTGTGTGACTTATTTCACTTAGAATCGTCTTACCTAAATCCACTCATCATGCTGCTACTAGCCTTATGACATTGATTTCATGGCTGAGTGATATTCCATTGTACATAAGGACCACAACTTTTTTATCCATTTTTCGCTTTCCTGGGATATTTAAGGTGGAAGGAAGTGGAGGTCCTTGTCAACAGAGCAGCCCTAAACTTTGGGGTGCTTGTGTCTTGCTGATTTTCAATTTTCCCACTTTATCCCCCCATGCGTGGAAGTGCCCTATGCTCTCTAAGCTGTGTTTTTTAGATGTTTCAGGACACACCGTACACTTCTCCAGAGTGGCTGTTGGCAATGTACATCCCGCCCATCAGTGTAGCAAGGCTCCCATTTCTCCATGGCCTGTCCTGCATTTCTGGTTTTGACACTTTTTTCAGCATGGCCCTTTTGACCGATGGGAAGCGAGACTTCTTTGTAGCGCTGATTTGCCTTTCCAGGTTGCTTGGTTGGCCAAAAAGGGCGTATGCGTTTTTTCCTGAATATATTCAGGAAAAAACGCATACGCCCTTTTTGGCCAAGGGCATCATTGTCAACGTTTTGCCGCTTTTCATGTGCTTTAAAGGCGATTCGAATCTACCTCCTGAAATCTGTTTCCTGCAATTCTGCCTTGATTTCTAATCCTCTTCTTTGCCTTCCCTCAATATATTTGTGGACGAGAGTTATCATTTATAACTCTGCAGGTTTGTGAATTGCAGTGCCCTGAAGCTCCATTTTACAAGTCGCTTTTTTGGGAGCCGGCCGCAAAAGCGCAGGATGGCTTCAGGCCCTGTTCTGGTTCCGGGGGGCAGGCTGAGCCTGTGGTTAATTCTTCTTCCTGATGGGAAAATAGAGTGACCTGTGCCTGTCCCAACACCAAGAGCTAGTCTCTCATTGGTTCCCCGTCTTCCCGTTCATCCTCAGGACAAATTGCAACCTGTACGGAACAGGAGGTTAAAGGTGCTGATGCTCCAAGTAGGGAGATTGCTAGTAAAGTGGCTGGAATGGCGAACCCGAGCACAAGGAGATGAGAAATGAGGTGCGTTTTAGAAACCTTTCCCCATCACACGGTGTACCATCTTCTGGGTTTCTCATGCATGTTTTCGATGTAGGAAGATGCCCTTGAACCTGGAGATTTGGGACCCATGCGATGGGTAGCACGCAATATTACTTTAAAGGGTCTGCGTTTGCTCACCCAACCTCACCAAACCTCTCAGCCCCAAGAGTGTCCACCCTTATGTCTCATCCAGCTGTGGGTCTAGATATGGTCAATCCAGGTTGCATCACAGCCCCTGAACGAATTGTGTAAGAATTTCTCTCTCTTTCCCTGTCTTTGTTTCATGGGTTTTTAAAAGTAATTTATTTTTATAATGGGGTTTAGCTGCTTTTCACGGCTGTGTTTAGGCCGCTTTACACCCACTTGACACACTAACAGAGAGATATCAATACATAGGTTTTAAGATTATTACTAGTCAGATATATTCTTGTGCGGTGAATCGGGCGTGTTGAGTCCAGTTCTCTGAGCAAGGAGTAGGTCTTGTCTATTACATATTGGGTTTATGGAACGGTATCTGAGCTAATTTGAAACTCTTGTTTTATGTATCACCCCACCTCACCTTTCCCGTTAAGCAGCCATAGTGTGTTTTCTGCATGTGTGACTCTGTTCTGTTTTGTAATTCAGTTCAAGTGTAACGGTTTTTACATTCCCTCTATAAGTGACACCATATGGGAAGTGTCCTTTTCTGTGTGACTTATTTCACTTAGAATCGTCTTACCTAAATCCACTCATCATGCTGCTACTAGCCTTATGACATTGATTTCATGGCTGAGTGATATTCCATTGTACATAAGGACCACAACTTTTGTATCCATTTTTCGCTTTCCTGGGATATTTAAGGTGGAAGGAAGTGGAGGTCCTTGTCAACAGAGCAGCCCTAAACTTTGGGGTGCTTGTGTCTTGCTGATTTTCAATTTTCCCGCTTTATCCCCCCATGCGTGGAAGTGCCCTATGCTCTCTAAGCTGTGTTTTTTAGATGTTTCAGGACCCACCGTACACTTCTCCAGAGTGGCTGTTGGCAATGTACATCCCGCCCATCAGTGTAGCAAGGCTCCCATTTCTCCATGGCCTGTCCTGCATTTCTGGTTTTGACACTTTTTTCAGCATGGTCCTTTTGACCGATGGGAAGCGAGCCTTCTTTGTAGCGCTGATTTGCCTTTCCAGGTTGCTTGGTTGGCCAAAAAGGGCGTATGCGTTTTTTCCTGAATATATTCAGGAAAAAACGCATACGCCCTTTTTGGCCAAGGGCATCATTGTCAACGTTTTGCCGCTTTTCATGTGCTTTAAAGGCGATTCGAATCTACCTCCTGAAATCTGTTTCCTGCAATTCTGCCTTGATTTC
Organism: Balaenoptera physalus; assembly: GCF_965194825.1. Lineage (NCBI taxonomy): Eukaryota > Metazoa > Chordata > Mammalia > Artiodactyla > Balaenopteridae > Balaenoptera > Balaenoptera physalus. Next base: position 18,613 of record NW_028125910.1, on the reverse strand, counting down.
AAATCCTCTTCTTTGCCTTCCCTCAATATATTTGTGGACGAGAGTTATCATTTATAACTCTGCAGGTTTGTGAATTGCAGTGCCCTGAAGCTCCCTTTTACAAGTCGCTTTTTTGGGAGCCGGCCGCAAAAGCGCCGGATGGCTTCAGGCCCTGTTCTGGTTCCGGGGGGCAGGCTGAGCCTGTGGTTAATTCTTCTTCCTGATGGGAAAATAGAGTGACCTGTGCCTGTCCCTACACCAAGAGCTAGTCTCTCATTGGTTCCCCGTCTTCCCGTTCATCCTCAGGACAAATTGCAACCTGTACGGAACAGGAGGTTAAAGGTGCTGATGCTCCAAGTAGGGAGATTGCTAGTAAAGTGGCTGGAATGGCGAACCCGAGCACAAGGAGATGAGAAATGAGGTGCGTTTTAGAAACCTTTCCCCATCACACGGTGTACCATCTTCTGGGTTTCTCATGCATGTTTTCGATGTAGGAAGATGCCCTTGAACCTGGAGATTTGGGACCCATGCGATGGGTAGCACGCAGTATTACTTTAAAGGGTCTGCGTTTGCTCACCCAACCTCACCAAACCTCTCAGCCCCAAGAGTGTCCACCCTTATGTCTCATCCAGCTGTGGGTCTAGATATGGTCAATCCAGGTTGCATCACAGCCCCTGAACGAATTGTGTAAGAATTTCTCTCTCTTTCCCTGTCTTTGTTTCATGGGTTTTTAAAAGTAATTTATTTTTATAATGGGGTTTAGCTGCTTTTCACGGCTGTGTTTAGGCCGCTTTACACCCACTTGACACACTAACAGAGAGATATCAATACATAGGTTTTAAGATTATTACTAGTCAGATATATTCTTGTGCGGTGAATCGGGCGTGTTGAGTCCAGTTCTCTGAGCAAGGAGTAGGTCTTGTCTATTACATATTGGGTTTATGGAACGGTATCTGAGCTAATTTGAAAGTCTTGTTTTATGTATCACCCCACCTCACCTTTCCCGTTAAGCAGCCATAGTGTGTTTTCTGCATGTGTGACTCTGTTCTGTTTTGTAATTCAGTTCAAGTGTAACGGTTTTTACATTCCCTCTATAAGTGACACCTTATGAGAAGTGTCCTTTTCTGTGTGACTTATTTCACTTAGAATCGTCTTACCTAAATCCACTCATCATGCTGCTACTAGCCTTATGACATTGATTTCATGGCTGAGTGATATTCCATTGTACATAAGGACCACAACTTTTTTATCCATTTTTCGCTTTCCTGGGATATTTAAGGTGGAATGAAGTGGAGGTCCTTGTCAACAGAGCAGCCCTAAACTTTGGGGTGCTTGTGTCTTGCTGATTTTCAATTTTCCCACTTTATCCCCCCATGCGTGGAAGTGCCCTATGCTCTCTAAGCTGTGTTTTTTAGATGTTTCAGGACACACCGTACACTTCTCCAGAGTGGCTGTTGGCAATGTACATCCCGCCCATCAGTGTAGCAAGGCTCCCATTTCTCCATGGCCTGTCCTGCATTTCTGGTTTTGACACTTTTTTCAGCATGGCCCTTTTGACCGATGGGAAGCGAGCCTTCTTTGTAGCGCTGATTTGCCTTTCCAGGTTGCTTGGTTGGCCAAACAGGGCGTATGCGTTTTTTCCTGAATATATTCAGGAAAAAACGCATACGCCCTTTTTGGCCAAGGGCATCATTGTCAACGTTTTGCCGCTTTTCATGTGCTTTAAAGGCGATTCGAATCTACCTCCTGAAATCTGTTTCCTGCAATTCTGCCTTGATTTCTAATCCTCTTCTTTGCCTTCCCTCAATATATTTGTGGACGAGAGTTATCATTTATAACTCTGCAGGTTTGTGAATTGCAGTGCCCTGAAGCTCCATTTTACAAGTCGCTTTTTTGGGAGCCGGCCGCAAAAGCGCAGGATGGCTTCAGGCCCTGTTCTGGTTCCGGGGGGCAGGCTGAGCCTGTGGTTAATTCTTCTTCCTGATGGGAAAATAGAGTGACCTGTGCCTGTCCCAACACCAAGAGCTAGTCTCTCATTGGTTCCCCGTCTTCCCGTTCATCCTCAGGACAAATTGCAACCTGTACGGAACAGGAGGTTAAAGGTGCTGATGCTCCAAGTAGGGAGATTGCTAGTAAAGTGGCTGGAATGGCGAACCCGAGCACAAGGAGATGAGAAATGAGGTGCGTTTTGGAAACCTTTCCCCATCACACGGTGTACCATCTTCTGGGTTTCTCATGCATGTTTTCGATGTAGGAAGATGCCCTTAAACCTGGAGATTTGGGACCCATGCGATGGGTAGCACGCAGTATTACTTTAAAGGGTCTGCGTTTGCTCACCCAACCTCACCAAACCTCTCAGCCCCAAGAGTGTCCACCCTTATGTCTCATCCAGCTGTGGGTCTAGATATGGTCAATCCAGGTTGCATCACAGCCCCTGAACGAATTGTGTAAGAATTTCTCTCTCTTTCCCTGTCTTTGTTTCATGGGTTTTTAAAAGTAATTTATTTTTATAATGCGGTTTAGCTGCTTTTCACGGCTGTGTTTAGGCCGCTTTACACCCACTTGACACACTAACAGAGAGATATCAATACATAGGTTTTAAGATTATTACTAGTCAGATATATTCTTGTGCGGTGAATCGGGCGTGTTGAATCCAGTTCTCTGAGCAAGGAGTAGGTCTTGTCTATTACATATTGGGTTTATGGAACGGTATCTGAGCTAATTTGAAACTCTTGTTTTATGTATCACCCCACCTCACCTTTCCCGTTAAGCAGCCATAGTGTGTTTTCTGCATGTGTGACTCTGTTCTGTTTTGTAATTCAGTTCAAGTGTAACGGTTTTTACATTCCCTCTATAAGTGACACCTTATGAGAAGTGTCCTTTTCTGTGTGACTTATTTCACTTAGAATCGTCTTACCTAAATCCACTCATCATGCTGCTACTAGCCTTATGACATTGATTTCATGGCTGAGTGATATTCCATTGTACATAAGGACCACAACTTTTGTATCCATTTTTCGCTTTCCTGGGATATTTAAGGTGGAAGGAAGTGGAGGTCCTTGTCAACAGAGCAGCCCTAAACTTTGGGGTGCTTGTGTCTTGCTGATTTTCAATTTTCCCGCTTTATCCCCCCATGCGTGGAAGTGCCCTATGCTCTCTAAGCTGTGTTTTTTAGATGTTTCAGGACCCACCGTACACTTCTCCAGAGTGGCTGTTGGCAATGTACATCCCGCCCATCAGTGTAGCAAGGCTCCCATTTCTCCATGGCCTGTCCTGCATTTCTGGTTTTGACACTTTTTTCAGCATGGCCCTTTTGACCGATGGGAAGCGAGCCTTCTTTGTAGCGCTGATTTGCCTTTCCAGGTTGCTTGGTTGGCCAAAAAGGGCGTATGCGTTTTTTCCTGAATATATTCAGGAAAAAACGCATACGCCCTTTTTGGCCAAGGGCATCATTGTCAACGTTTTGCCGCTTTTCATGTGCTTTAAAGGCGATTCGAATCTACCTCCTGAAATCTGTTTCCTGCAATTCTGCCTTGATTTCTAATCCTCTTCTTTGCCTTCCCTCAATATATTTGTGGACGAGAGTTATCATTTATAACTCTGCAGGTTTGTGAATTGCAGTGCCCTGAAGCTCCCTTTTACAAGTCGCTTTTTTGGGAGCCGGCCGCAAAAGCGCCGGATGGCTTCAGGCCCTGTTCTGGTTCCGGGGGGCAGGCTGAGCCTGTGGTTAATTCTTCTTCCTGATGGGAAAATAGAGTGACCTGTGCCTGTCCCTACACCAAGAGCTAGTCTCTCATTGGTTCCCCGTCTTCCCGTTCATCCTCAGGACAAATTGCAACCTGTACGGAACAGGAGGTTAAAGGTGCTGATGCTCCAAGTAGGGAGATTGCTAGTAAAGTGGCTGGAATGGCGAACCCGAGCACAAGGAGATGAGAAATGAGGTGCGTTTTAGAAACCTTTCCCCATCACACGGTGTACCATCTTCTGGGTTTCTCATGCATGTTTTCGATGTAGGAAGATGCCCTTGAACCTGGAGATTTGGGACCCATGCGATGGGTAGCACGCAGTATTACTTTAAAGGGTCTGCGTTTGCTCACCCAACCTCACCAAACCTCTCAGCCCCAAGAGTGTCCACCCTTATGTCTCATCTAGCTGTGGGTCTAGATATGGTCAATCCAGGTTGCATCACAGCCCCTGAACGAATTGTGTAAGAATTTCTCTCTCTTTCCCTGTCTTTGTTTCATGGGTTTTTAAAAGTAATTTATTTTTATAATGGGGTTTAGCTGCTTTTCACGGCTGTGTTTAGGCCGCTTTACACCCACTTGACACACTAACAGAGAGATATCAATACATAGGTTTTAAGATTATTACTAGTCAGATATATTCTTGTGCGGTGAATCGGGCGTGTTGAGTCCAGTTCTCTGAGCAAGGAGTAGGTCTTGTCTATTACATATTGGGTTTATGGAACGGTATCTGAGCTAATTTGAAAGTCTTGTTTTATGTATCACCCCACCTCACCTTTCCCGTTAAGCAGCCATAGTGTGTTTTCTGCATGTGTGACTCTGTTCTGTTTTGTAATTCAGTTCAAGTGTAACGGTTTTTACATTCCCTCTATAAGTGACACCTTATGAGAAGTGTCCTTTTCTGTGTGACTTATTTCACTTAGAATCGTCTTACCGAAATCCACTCATCATGCTGCTACTAGCCTTATGACATTGATTTCATGGCTGAGTGATATTCCATTGTACATAAGGACCACAACTTTTGTATCCATTTTTCGCTTTCCTGGGATATTTAAGGTGGAAGGAAGTGGAGGTCCTTGTCAACAGAGCAGCCCTAAACTTTGGGGTGCTTGTGTCTTGCTGATTTTCAATTTTCCCACTTTATCCCCCCATGCGTGGAAGTGCCCTATGCTCTCTAACCTGTGTTTTTTAGATGTTTCAGGAAACAACGTACACTTCTCCAGAGTGGCTGTTGGCAATGTACATCCCGCCCATCAGTGTAGCAAGGCTCCCATTTCTCCATGGCCTGTCCTGCATTTCTGGTTTTGACACTTTTTTCAGCATGGCCCTTTTGACCGATGGGAAGCGAGCCTTCTTTGTAGCGCTGATTTGCCTTTCCAGGTTGCTTGGTTGGCCAAACAGGGCGTATGCGTTTTTTCCTGAATATATTCAGGAAAAAACGCATACGCCCTTTTTGGCCAAGGGCATCATTGTCAACGTTTTGCCGCTTTTCATGTGCTTTAAAGGCGATTCGAATCTACCTCCTGAAATCTGTTTCCTGCAATTCTGCCTTGATTTCTAATCCTCTTCTTTGCCTTCCCTCAATATATTTGTGGACGAGAGTTATCATTTATAACTCTGCAGGTTTGTGAATTGCAGTGCCCTGAAGCTCCATTTTACAAGTCGCTTTTTTGGGAGCCGGCCGCAAAAGCGCAGGATGGCTTCAGGCCCTGTTCTGGTTCCGGGGGGCAGGCTGAGCCTGTGGTTAATTCTTCTTCCTGATGGGAAAATAGAGTGACCTGTGCCTGTCCCAACACCAAGAGCTAGTCTCTCATTGGTTCCCCGTCTTCCCGTTCATCCTCAGGACAAATTGCAACCTGTACGGAACAGGAGGTTAAAGGTGCTGATGCTCCAAGTAGGGAGATTGCTAGTAAAGTGGCTGGAATGGCGAACCCGAGCACAAGGAGATGAGAAATGAGGTGCGTTTTGGAAACCTTTCCCCATCACACGGTGTACCATCTTCTGGGTTTCTCATGCATGTTTTCGATGTAGGAAGATGCCCTTAAACCTGGAGATTTGGGACCCATGCGATGGGTAGCACGCAGTATTACTTTAAAGGGTCTGCGTTTGCTCACCCAACCTCACCAAACCTCTCAGCCCCAAGAGTGTCCACCCTTATGTCTCATCCAGCTGTGGGTCTAGATATGGTCAATCCAGGTTGCATCACAGCCCCTGAACGAATTGTGTAAGAATTTCTCTCTCTTTCCCTGTCTTTGTTTCATGGGTTTTTAAAAGTAATTTATTTTTATAATGCGGTTTAGCTGCTTTTCACGGCTGTGTTTAGGCCGCTTTACACCCACTTGACACACTAACAGAGAGATATCAATACATAGGTTTTAAGATTATTACTAGTCAGATATATTCTTGTGCGGTGAATCGGGCGTGTTGAATCCAGTTCTCTGAGCAAGGAGTAGGTCTTGTCTATTACATATTGGGTTTATGGAACGGTATCTGAGCTAATTTGAAACTCTTGTTTTATGTATCACCCCACCTCACCTTTCCCGTTAAGCAGCCATAGTGTGTTTTCTGCATGTGTGACTCTGTTCTGTTTTGTAATTCAGTTCAAGTGTAACGGTTTTTACATTCCCTCTATAAGTGACACCTTATGAGAAGTGTCCTTTTCTGTGTGACTTATTTCACTTAGAATCGTCTTACCTAAATCCACTCATCATGCTGCTACTAGCCTTATGACATTGATTTCATGGCTGAGTGATATTCCATTGTACATAAGGACCACAACTTTTTTATCCATTTTTCGCTTTCCTGGGATATTTAAGGTGGAATGAAGTGGAGGTCCTTGTCAACAGAGCAGCCCTAAACTTTGGGGTGCTTGTGTCTTGCTGATTTTCAATTTTCCCACTTTATCCCCCCATGCGTGGAAGTGCCCTATGCTCTCTAAGCTGTGTTTTTTAGATGTTTCAGGACACACCGTACACTTCTCCAGAGTGGCTGTTGGCAATGTACATCCCGCCCATCAGTGTAGCAAGGCTCCCATTTCTCCATGGCCTGTCCTGCATTTCTGGTTTTGACACTTTTTTCAGCATGGCCCTTTTGACCGATGGGAAGCGAGCCTTCTTTGTAGCGCTGATTTGCCTTTCCAGGTTGCTTGGTTGGCCAAAAAGGGCGTATGCGTTTTTTCCTGAATATATTCAGGAAAAAACGCATACGCCCTTTTTGGCCAAGGGCATCATTGTCAACGTTTTGCCGCTTTTCATGTGCTTTAAAGGCGATTCGAATCTACCTCCTGAAATCTGTTTCCTGCAATTCTGCCTTGATTTCTAATCCTCTTCTTTGCCTTCCCTCAATATATTTGTGGACGAGAGTTATCATTTATAACTCTGCAGGTTTGTGAATTGCAGTGCCCTGAAGCTCCATTTTACAAGTCGCTTTTTTGGGAGCCGGCCGCAAAAGCGCAGGATGGCTTCAGGCCCTGTTCTGGTTCCGGGGGGCAGGCTGAGCCTGTGGTTAATTCTTCTTCCTGATGGGAAAATAGAGTGACCTGTGCCTGTCCCAACACCAAGAGCTAGTCTCTCATTGGTTCCCCGTCTTCCCGTTCATCCTCAGGACAAATTGCAACCTGTACGGAACAGGAGGTTAAAGGTGCTGATGCTCCAAGTAGGGAGATTGCTAGTAAAGTGGCTGGAATGGCGAACCCGAGCACAAGGAGATGAGAAATGAGGTGCGTTTTGGAAACCTTTCCCCATCACACGGTGTACCATCTTCTGGGTTTCTCATGCATGTTTTCGATGTAGGAAGATGCCCTTAAACCTGGAGATTTGGGACCCATGCGATGGGTAGCACGCAGTATTACTTTAAAGGGTCTGCGTTTGCTCACCCAACCTCACCAAACCTCTCAGCCCCAAGAGTGTCCACCCTTATGTCTCATCCAGCTGTGGGTCTAGATATGGTCAATCCAGGTTGCATCACAGCCCCTGAACGAATTGTGTAAGAATTTCTCTCTCTTTCCCTGTCTTTGTTTCATGGGTTTTTAAAAGTAATTTATTTTTATAATGCGGTTTAGCTGCTTTTCACGGCTGTGTTTAGGCCGCTTTACACCCACTTGACACACTAACAGAGAGATATCAATACATAGGTTTTAAGATTATTACTAGTCAGATATATTCTTGTGCGGTGAATCGGGCGTGTTGAATCCAGTTCTCTGAGCAAGGAGTAGGTCTTGTCTATTACATATTGGGTTTATGGAACGGTATCTGAGCTAATTTGAAACTCTTGTTTTATGTATCACCCCACCTCACCTTTCCCGTTAAGCAGCCATAGTGTGTTTTCTGCATGTGTGACTCTGTTCTGTTTTGTAATTCAGTTCAAGTGTAACGGTTTTTACATTCCCTCTATAAGTGACACCTTATGAGAAGTGTCCTTTTCTGTGTGACTTATTTCACTTAGAATCGTCTTACCTAAATCCACTCATCATGCTGCTACTAGCCTTATGACATTGATTTCATGGCTGAGTGATATTCCATTGTACATAAGGACCACAACTTTTGTATCCATTTTTCGCTTTCCTGGGATATTTAAGGTGGAAGGAAGTGGAGGTCCTTGTCAACAGAGCAGCCCTAAACTTTGGGGTGCTTGTGTCTTGCTGATTTTCAATTTTCCCGCTTTATCCCCCCATGCGTGGAAGTGCCCTATGCTCTCTAAGCTGTGTTTTTTAGATGTTTCAGGACCCACCGTACACTTCTCCAGAGTGGCTGTTGGCAATGTACATCCCGCCCATCAGTGTAGCAAGGCTCCCATTTCTCCATGGCCTGTCCTGCATTTCTGGTTTTGACACTTTTTTCAGCATGGCCCTTTTGACCGATGGGAAGCGAGCCTTCTTTGTAGCGCTGATTTGCCTTTCCAGGTTGCTTGGTTGGCCAAAAAGGGCGTATGCGTTTTTTCCTGAATATATTCAGGAAAAAACGCATACGCCCTTTTTGGCCAAGGGCATCATTGTCAACGTTTTGCCGCTTTTCATGTGCTTTAAAGGCGATTCGAATCTACCTCCTGAAATCTGTTTCCTGCAATTCTGCCTTGATTTCTAATCCTCTTCTTTGCCTTCCCTCAATATATTTGTGGACGAGAGTTATCATTTATAACTCTGCAGGTTTGTGAATTGCAGTGCCCTGAAGCTCCCTTTTACAAGTCGCTTTTTTGGGAGCCGGCCGCAAAAGCGCCGGATGGCTTCAGGCCCTGTTCTGGTTCCGGGGGGCAGGCTGAGCCTGTGGTTAATTCTTCTTCCTGATGGGAAAATAGAGTGACCTGTGCCTGTCCCTACACCAAGAGCTAGTCTCTCATTGGTTCCCCGTCTTCCCGTTCATCCTCAGGACAAATTGCAACCTGTACGGAACAGGAGGTTAAAGGTGCTGATGCTCCAAGTAGGGAGATTGCTAGTAAAGTGGCTGGAATGGCGAACCCGAGCACAAGGAGATGAGAAATGAGGTGCGTTTTGGAAACCTTTCCCCATCACACGGTGTACCATCTTCTGGGTTTCTCATGCATGTTTTCGATGTAGGAAGATGCCCTTGAACCTGGAGATTTGGGACCCATGCGATGGGTAGCACGCAGTATTACTTTAAAGGGTCTGCGTTTGCTCACCCAACCTCACCAAACCTCTCAGCCCCAAGAGTGTCCACCCTTATGTCTCATCCAGCTGTGGGTCTAGATATGGTCAATCCAGGTTGCATCACAGCCCCTGAACGAATTGTGTAAGAATTTCTCTCTCTTTCCCTGTCTTTGTTTCATGGGTTTTTAAAAGTAATTTATTTTTATAATGGGGTTTAGCTGCTTTTCACGGCTGTGTTTAGGCCGCTTTACACCCACTTGACACACTAACAGAGAGATATCAATACATAGGTTTTAAGATTATTACTAGTCAGATATATTCTTGTGCGGTGAATCGGGCGTGTTGAGTCCAGTTCTCTGAGCAAGGAGTAGGTCTTGTCTATTACATATTGGGTTTATGGAACGGTATCTGAGCTAATTTGAAAGTCTTGTTTTATGTATCACCCCACCTCACCTTTCCCGTTAAGCAGCCATAGTGTGTTTTCTGCATGTGTGACTCTGTTCTGTTTTGTAATTCAGTTCAAGTGTAACGGTTTTTACATTCCCTCTATAAGTGACACCTTATGAGAAGTGTCCTTTTCTGTGTGACTTATTTCACTTAGAATCGTCTTACCGAAATCCACTCATCATGCTGCTACTAGCCTTATGACATTGATTTCATGGCTGAGTGATATTCCATTGTACATAAGGACCACAACTTTTGTATCCATTTTTCGCTTTCCTGGGATATTTAAGGTGGAAGGAAGTGGAGGTCCTTGTCAACAGAGCAGCCCTAAACTTTGGGGTGCTTGTGTCTTGCTGATTTTCAATTTTCCCACTTTATCCCCCCATGCGTGGAAGTGCCCTATGCTCTCTAACCTGTGTTTTTTAGATGTTTCAGGAAACAACGTACACTTCTCCAGAGTGGCTGTTGGCAATGTACATCCCGCCCATCAGTGTAGCAAGGCTCCCATTTCTCCATGGCCTGTCCTGCATTTCTGGTTTTGACACTTTTTTCAGCATGGCCCTTTTGACCGATGGGAAGCGAGCCTTCTTTGTAGCGCTGATTTGCCTTTCCAGGTTGCTTGGTTGGCCAAACAGGGCGTATGCGTTTTTTCCTGAATATATTCAGGAAAAAACGCATACGCCCTTTTTGGCCAAGGGCATCATTGTCAACGTTTTGCCGCTTTTCATGTGCTTTAAAGGCGATTCGAATCTACCTCCTGAAATCTGTTTCCTGCAATTCTGCCTTGATTTCTAATCCTCTTCTTTGCCTTCCCTCAATATATTTGTGGACGAGAGTTATCATTTATAACTCTGCAGGTTTGTGAATTGCAGTGCCCTGAAGCTCCATTTTACAAGTCGCTTTTTTGGGAGCCGGCCGCAAAAGCGCAGGATGGCTTCAGGCCCTGTTCTGGTTCCGGGGGGCAGGCTGAGCCTGTGGTTAATTCTTCTTCCTGATGGGAAAATAGAGTGACCTGTGCCTGTCCCAACACCAAGAGCTAGTCTCTCATTGGTTCCCCGTCTTCCCGTTCATCCTCAGGACAAATTGCAACCTGTACGGAACAGGAGGTTAAAGGTGCTGATGCTCCAAGTAGGGAGATTGCTAGTAAAGTGGCTGGAATGGCGAACCCGAGCACAAGGAGATGAGAAATGAGGTGCGTTTTGGAAACCTTTCCCCATCACACGGTGTACCATCTTCTGGGTTTCTCATGCATGTTTTCGATGTAGGAAGATGCCCTTAAACCTGGAGATTTGGGACCCATGCGATGGGTAGCACGCAGTATTACTTTAAAGGGTCTGCGTTTGCTCACCCAACCTCACCAAACCTCTCAGCCCCAAGAGTGTCCACCCTTATGTCTCATCCAGCTGTGGGTCTAGATATGGTCAATCCAGGTTGCATCACAGCCCCTGAACGAATTGTGTAAGAATTTCTCTCTCTTTCCCTGTCTTTGTTTCATGGGTTTTTAAAAGTAATTTATTTTTATAATGCGGTTTAGCTGCTTTTCACGGCTGTGTTTAGGCCGCTTTACACCCACTTGACACACTAACAGAGAGATATCAATACATAGGTTTTAAGATTATTACTAGTCAGATATATTCTTGTGCGGTGAATCGGGCGTGTTGAATCCAGTTCTCTGAGCAAGGAGTAGGTCTTGTCTATTACATATTGGGTTTATGGAACGGTATCTGAGCTAATTTGAAACTCTTGTTTTATGTATCACCCCACCTCACCTTTCCCGTTAAGCAGCCATAGTGTGTTTTCTGCATGTGTGACTCTGTTCTGTTTTGTAATTCAGTTCAAGTGTAACGGTTTTTACATTCCCTCTATAAGTGACACCTTATGAGAAGTGTCCTTTTCTGTGTGACTTATTTCACTTAGAATCGTCTTACCTAAATCCACTCATCATGCTGCTACTAGCCTTATGACATTGATTTCATGGCTGAGTGATATTCCATTGTACATAAGGACCACAACTTTTTTATCCATTTTTCGCTTTCCTGGGATATTTAAGGTGGAATGAAGTGGAGGTCCTTGTCAACAGAGCAGCCCTAAACTTTGGGGTGCTTGTGTCTTGCTGATTTTCAATTTTCCCACTTTATCCCCCCATGCGTGGAAGTGCCCTATGCTCTCTAAGCTGTGTTTTTTAGATGTTTCAGGACACACCGTACACTTCTCCAGAGTGGCTGTTGGCAATGTACATCCCGCCCATCAGTGTAGCAAGGCTCCCATTTCTCCATGGCCTGTCCTGCATTTCTGGTTTTGACACTTTTTTCAGCATGGCCCTTTTGACCGATGGGAAGCGAGCCTTCTTTGTAGCGCTGATTTGCCTTTCCAGGTTGCTTGGTTGGCCAAAAAGGGCGTATGCGTTTTTTCCTGAATATATTCAGGAAAAAACGCATACGCCCTTTTTGGCCAAGGGCATCATTGTCAACGTTTTGCCGCTTTTCATGTGCTTTAAAGGCGATTCGAATCTACCTCCTGAAATCTGTTTCCTGCAATTCTGCCTTGATTTCAAATCCTCTTCTTTGCCTTCCCTCAATATATTTGTGGACGAGAGTTATCATTTATAACTCTGCAGGTTTGTGAATTGCAGTGCCCTGAAGCTCCCTTTTACAAGTCGCTTTTTTGGGAGCCGGCCGCAAAAGCGCCGGATGGCTTCAGGCCCTGTTCTGGTTCCGGGGGGCAGGCTGAGCCTGTGGTTAATTCTTCTTCCTGATGGGAAAATAGAGTGACCTGTGCCTGTCCCAACACCAAGAGCTAGTCTCTCATTGGTTCCCCGTCTTCCCGTTCATCCTCAGGACAAATTGCAACCTGTACGGAACAGGAGGTTAAAGGTGCTGATGCTCCAAGTAGGGAGATTGCTAGTAAAGTGGCTGGAATGGCGAACCCGAGCACAAGGAGATGAGAAATGAGGTGCGTTTTGGAAACCTTTCCCCATCACACGGTGTACCATCTTCTGGGTTTCTCATGCATGTTTTCGATGTAGGAAGATGCCCTTAAACCTGGAGATTTGGGACCCATGCGATGGGTAGCACGCAGTATTACTTTAAAGGGTCTGCGTTTGCTCACCCAACCTCACCAAACCTCTCAGCCCCAAGAGTGTCCACCCTTATGTCTCATCCAGCTGTGGGTCTAGATATGGTCAATCCAGGTTGCATCACAGCCCCTGAACGAATTGTGTAAGAATTTCTCTCTCTTTCCCTGTCTTTGTTTCATGGGTTTTTAAAAGTAATTTATTTTTATAATGCGGTTTAGCTGCTTTTCACGGCTGTGTTTAGGCCGCTTTACACCCACTTGACACACTAACAGAGAGATATCAATACATAGGTTTTAAGATTATTACTAGTCAGATATATTCTTGTGCGGTGAATCGGGCGTGTTGAATCCAGTTCTCTGAGCAAGGAGTAGGTCTTGTCTATTACATATTGGGTTTATGGAACGGTATCTGAGCTAATTTGAAACTCTTGTTTTATGTATCACCCCACCTCACCTTTCCCGTTAAGCAGCCATAGTGTGTTTTCTGCATGTGTGACTCTGTTCTGTTTTGTAATTCAGTTCAAGTGTAACGGTTTTTACATTCCCTCTATAAGTGACACCTTATGAGAAGTGTCCTTTTCTGTGTGACTTATTTCACTTAGAATCGTCTTACCTAAATCCACTCATCATGCTGCTACTAGCCTTATGACATTGATTTCATGGCTGAGTGATATTCCATTGTACATAAGGACCACAACTTTTTTATCCATTTTTCGCTTTCCTGGGATATTTAAGGTGGAATGAAGTGGAGGTCCTTGTCAACAGAGCAGCCCTAAACTTTGGGGTGCTTGTGTCTTGCTGATTTTCAATTTTCCCACTTTATCCCCCCATGCGTGGAAGTGCCCTATGCTCTCTAAGCTGTGTTTTTTAGATGTTTCAGGACACACCGTACACTTCTCCAGAGTGGCTGTTGGCAATGTACATCCCGCCCATCAGTGTAGCAAGGCTCCCATTTCTCCATGGCCTGTCCTGCATTTCTGGTTTTGACACTTTTTTCAGCATGGCCCTTTTGACCGATGGGAAGCGAGCCTTCTTTGTAGCGCTGATTTGCCTTTCCAGGTTGCTTGGTTGGCCAAACAGGGCGTATGCGTTTTTTCCTGAATATATTCAGGAAAAAACGCATACGCCCTTTTTGGCCAAGGGCATCATTGTCAACGTTTTGCCGCTTTTCATGTGCTTTAAAGGCGATTCGAATCTACCTCCTGAAATCTGTTTCCTGCAATTCTGCCTTGATTTCTAATCCTCTTCTTTGCCTTCCCTCAATATATTTGTGGACGAGAGTTATCATTTATAACTCTGCAGGTTTGTGAATTGCAGTGCCCTGAAGCTCCATTTTACAAGTCGCTTTTTTGGGAGCCGGCCGCAAAAGCGCAGGATGGCTTCAGGCCCTGTTCTGGTTCCGGGGGGCAGGCTGAGCCTGTGGTTAATTCTTCTTCCTGATGGGAAAATAGAGTGACCTGTGCCTGTCCCAACACCAAGAGCTAGTCTCTCATTGGTTCCCCGTCTTCCCGTTCATCCTCAGGACAAATTGCAACCTGTACGGAACAGGAGGTTAAAGGTGCTGATGCTCCAAGTAGGGAGATTGCTAGTAAAGTGGCTGGAATGGCGAACCCGAGCACAAGGAGATGAGAAATGAGGTGCGTTTTGGAAACCTTTCCCCATCACACGGTGTACCATCTTCTGGGTTTCTCATGCATGTTTTCGATGTAGGAAGATGCCCTTAAACCTGGAGATTTGGGACCCATGCGATGGGTAGCACGCAGTATTACTTTAAAGGGTCTGCGTTTGCTCACCCAACCTCACCAAACCTCTCAGCCCCAAGAGTGTCCACCCTTATGTCTCATCCAGCTGTGGGTCTAGATATGGTCAATCCAGGTTGCATCACAGCCCCTGAACGAATTGTGTAAGAATTTCTCTCTCTTTCCCTGTCTTTGTTTCATGGGTTTTTAAAAGTAATTTATTTTTATAATGCGGTTTAGCTGCTTTTCACGGCTGTGTTTAGGCCGCTTTACACCCACTTGACACACTAACAGAGAGATATCAATACATAGGTTTTAAGATTATTACTAGTCAGATATATTCTTGTGCGGTGAATCGGGCGTGTTGAATCCAGTTCTCTGAGCAAGGAGTAGGTCTTGTCTATTACATATTGGGTTTATGGAACGGTATCTGAGCTAATTTGAAACTCTTGTTTTATGTATCACCCCACCTCACCTTTCCCGTTAAGCAGCCATAGTGTGTTTTCTGCATGTGTGACTCTGTTCTGTTTTGTAATTCAGTTCAAGTGTAACGGTTTTTACATTCCCTCTATAAGTGACACCTTATGAGAAGTGTCCTTTTCTGTGTGACTTATTTCACTTAGAATCGTCTTACCTAAATCCACTCATCATGCTGCTACTAGCCTTATGACATTGATTTCATGGCTGAGTGATATTCCATTGTACATAAGGACCACAACTTTTGTATCCATTTTTCGCTTTCCTGGGATATTTAAGGTGGAAGGAAGTGGAGGTCCTTGTCAACAGAGCAGCCCTAAACTTTGGGGTGCTTGTGTCTTGCTGATTTTCAATTTTCCCGCTTTATCCCCCCATGCGTGGAAGTGCCCTATGCTCTCTAAGCTGTGTTTTTTAGATGTTTCAGGACCCACCGTACACTTCTCCAGAGTGGCTGTTGGCAATGTACATCCCGCCCATCAGTGTAGCAAGGCTCCCATTTCTCCATGGCCTGTCCTGCATTTCTGGTTTTGACACTTTTTTCAGCATGGCCCTTTTGACCGATGGGAAGCGAGCCTTCTTTGTAGCGCTGATTTGCCTTTCCAGGTTGCTTGGTTGGCCAAAAAGGGCGTATGCGTTTTTTCCTGAATATATTCAGGAAAAAACGCATACGCCCTTTTTGGCCAAGGGCATCATTGTCAACGTTTTGCCGCTTTTCATGTGCTTTAAAGGCGATTCGAATCTACCTCCTGAAATCTGTTTCCTGCAATTCTGCCTTGATTTCTAATCCTCTTCTTTGCCTTCCCTCAATATATTTGTGGACGAGAGTTATCATTTATAACTCTGCAGGTTTGTGAATTGCAGTGCCCTGAAGCTCCCTTTTACAAGTCGCTTTTTTGGGAGCCGGCCGCAAAAGCGCCGGATGGCTTCAGGCCCTGTTCTGGTTCCGGGGGGCAGGCTGAGCCTGTGGTTAATTCTTCTTCCTGATGGGAAAATAGAGTGACCTGTGCCTGTCCCTACACCAAGAGCTAGTCTCTCATTGGTTCCCCGTCTTCCCGTTCATCCTCAGGACAAATTGCAACCTGTACGGAACAGGAGGTTAAAGGTGCTGATGCTCCAAGTAGGGAGATTGCTAGTAAAGTGGCTGGAATGGCGAACCCGAGCACAAGGAGATGAGAAATGAGGTGCGTTTTAGAAACCTTTCCCCATCACACGGTGTACCATCTTCTGGGTTTCTCATGCATGTTTTCGATGTAGGAAGATGCCCTTGAACCTGGAGATTTGGGACCCATGCGATGGGTAGCACGCAGTATTACTTTAAAGGGTCTGCGTTTGCTCACCCAACCTCACCAAACCTCTCAGCCCCAAGAGTGTCCACCCTTATGTCTCATCCAGCTGTGGGTCTAGATATGGTCAATCCAGGTTGCATCACAGCCCCTGAACGAATTGTGTAAGAATTTCTCTCTCTTTCCCTGTCTTTGTTTCATGGGTTTTTAAAAGTAATTTATTTTTATAATGGGGTTTAGCTGCTTTTCACGGCTGTGTTTAGGCCGCTTTACACCCACTTGACACACTAACAGAGAGATATCAATACATAGGTTTTAAGATTATTACTAGTCAGATATATTCTTGTGCGGTGAATCGGGCGTGTTGAGTCCAGTTCTCTGAGCAAGGAGTAGGTCTTGTCTATTACATATTGGGTTTATGGAACGGTATCTGAGCTAATTTGAAAGTCTTGTTTTATGTATCACCCCACCTCACCTTTCCCGTTAAGCAGCCATAGTGTGTTTTCTGCATGTGTGACTCTGTTCTGTTTTGTAATTCAGTTCAAGTGTAACGGTTTTTACATTCCCTCTATAAGTGACACCTTATGAGAAGTGTCCTTTTCTGTGTGACTTATTTCACTTAGAATCGTCTTACCGAAATCCACTCATCATGCTGCTACTAGCCTTATGACATTGATTTCATGGCTGAGTGATATTCCATTGTACATAAGGACCACAACTTTTGTATCCATTTTTCGCTTTCCTGGGATATTTAAGGTGGAAGGAAGTGGAGGTCCTTGTCAACAGAGCAGCCCTAAACTTTGGGGTGCTTGTGTCTTGCTGATTTTCAATTTTCCCACTTTATCCCCCCATGCGTGGAAGTGCCCTATGCTCTCTAACCTGTGTTTTTTAGATGTTTCAGGAAACAACGTACACTTCTCCAGAGTGGCTGTTGGCAATGTACATCCCGCCCATCAGTGTAGCAAGGCTCCCATTTCTCCATGGCCTGTCCTGCATTTCTGGTTTTGACACTTTTTTCAGCATGGCCCTTTTGACCGATGGGAAGCGAGCCTTCTTTGTAGCGCTGATTTGCCTTTCCAGGTTGCTTGGTTGGCCAAACAGGGCGTATGCGTTTTTTCCTGAATATATTCAGGAAAAAACGCATACGCCCTTTTTGGCCAAGGGCATCATTGTCAACGTTTTGCCGCTTTTCATGTGCTTTAAAGGCGATTCGAATCTACCTCCTGAAATCTGTTTCCTGCAATTCTGCCTTGATTTCTAATCCTCTTCTTTGCCTTCCCTCAATATATTTGTGGACGAGAGTTATCATTTATAACTCTGCAGGTTTGTGAATTGCAGTGCCCTGAAGCTCCATTTTACAAGTCGCTTTTTTGGGAGCCGGCCGCAAAAGCGCAGGATGGCTTCAGGCCCTGTTCTGGTTCCGGGGGGCAGGCTGAGCCTGTGGTTAATTCTTCTTCCTGATGGGAAAATAGAGTGACCTGTGCCTGTCCCAACACCAAGAGCTAGTCTCTCATTGGTTCCCCGTCTTCCCGTTCATCCTCAGGACAAATTGCAACCTGTACGGAACAGGAGGTTAAAGGTGCTGATGCTCCAAGTAGGGAGATTGCTAGTAAAGTGGCTGGAATGGCGAACCCGAGCACAAGGAGATGAGAAATGAGGTGCGTTTTGGAAACCTTTCCCCATCACACGGTGTACCATCTTCTGGGTTTCTCATGCATGTTTTCGATGTAGGAAGATGCCCTTAAACCTGGAGATTTGGGACCCATGCGATGGGTAGCACGCAGTATTACTTTAAAGGGTCTGCGTTTGCTCACCCAACCTCACCAAACCTCTCAGCCCCAAGAGTGTCCACCCTTATGTCTCATCCAGCTGTGGGTCTAGATATGGTCAATCCAGGTTGCATCACAGCCCCTGAACGAATTGTGTAAGAATTTCTCTCTCTTTCCCTGTCTTTGTTTCATGGGTTTTTAAAAGTAATTTATTTTTATAATGGGGTTTAGCTGCTTTTCACGGCTGTGTTTAGGCCGCTTTACACCCACTTGACACACTAACAGAGAGATATCAATACATAGGTTTTAAGATTATTACTAGTCAGATATATTCTTGTGCGGTGAATCGGGCGTGTTGAGTCCAGTTCTCTGAGCAAGGAGTAGGTCTTGTCTATTACATATTGGGTTTATGGAACGGTATCTGAGCTAATTTGAAAGTCTTGTTTTATGTATCACCCCACCTCACCTTTCCCGTTAAGCAGCCATAGTGTGTTTTCTGCAT